>NC_090447.1:1390540930-1390863180 GCF_031143425.1 Pleurodeles waltl
ATTGTCAGCGACTATGACCTGGTGGAATGTATTAGGGACTATCTGCTCTGTTGACACCAGCTGACTCTTGATAGTAGTCATACTGGCTCCTGTGTCACGCAGAGCCTCCACCTTCTGCCCATCAATGGTGACCCACTGCCTGTACTTTGAAGTATTTTGGGGCATGTGGGCTTTGGGCACCATTTCTCCTTCTCCCAGGGACACTAGGGAAATCTCTACCTGTTCCCCAAAACTATCTGGGTCCATCTCCCCCCCCGAGCGCTACACTAGTCAACCCAGGTGTCTGTCCGGTAGTGGACGGTGCTCTCTTGGAGTACTGGGGGTCGCCTTTATAGTGACCATACTGGTAACACTCCATGCATTTGGGGTTGGATTTTCCTGACCTATCATATGTCCCTGGCTTTTTCCCAAATCTGGAAAAGGAAGGGTTGCCACCCCCTCCCTGGGAATTCTTTTGGGGGCCTTTGGAGAGTTCATTATCTGTAAGTTTATCTCCCCCCTCTTTCTTCTGTTGGGAACCCTGACCACCTTTGTGGGTGTCCCCCCCAGGTACCTTCTTGGACACTCTGGTGCTAACCCAGAGGTCCGCCTCCTCAGCAAGCTTCCTGGGATCAGTCAGCTTACTATCCACTAAGTGCTGGCGCAACTCTGTATAAGTAGTATTAAGCATATGCTCTCTCAGAATCAAGTCATATAAACCTTTATAATCATCTACTTTGTTGCCCCGCACCCATCCATTCAGTGCCTTACTGGAGAAGTCAAAGAAATCTACCCATGTTTGTGTGGTTTGTTTGGTGCTGTCCCTGAACCTCTGACGGTATCCCTCAGGGGTCAGCCCAAACTTGGCAAGTAAAGTGGCTTTCTGAAGTGGGTATGTGTTTTGATCAGGTTGATCCAATGTGAGAAGTGTGTCCCTCCCCAATGGCGGTACATAACCCCACATAGCTACCCCCCATTGCCCTTCAGGAGCCTCATGAGCCCTTAGTGCAACTTCATAAGCAGCTAACCATTTATCTATGTCATCTCCCACCACAAAACTGGGCACCACATTTGTGGGTATACGAACCTTCTTTTCTCCAGCAGGTCCTGTCAGTATGCTGCCACCATTATTGCTGGATTCAGACTGCTTTGCCTTGAGATCCAGCTCCTTGAGACTCAGTTCATGAGCCAATAACAGTTTCTTTTCAGCCAAGGCTCTCTCAGCTGCAGCTTCAGCTCTTTCAGCTTCAATCTGTTTGGCTGCTCTTTCAGCCTCAGCTTGCTTGGCTTCTCTCTCTGCCCTTCTTTCCTCCTGTTGAGCCTCAATTTTCAGTTTTGCCATTTGCAATTGGAACTCCCTTTCCTCTCTCCTTTCCTCTGCGGTCAGGCTTTGCACAGAGACACTGCTCCCTGGTCTGGAAGGGGGCACAATTGCAGTGGTAACACCATCCACAGTTAGTGAAAATTCCTCTGAGGGGCCATTTTCTGGCTCCTCTTCCTCATCATCCTCTAAATGGGCTTCTGCCCAGGCCCTCAGCGCCACTTGAAAGTCCTCCTTTTTGGAGGCCCCTTGGGTGGGTACCCTCATTGCTCTGCAGAATCCTTTCAGTTGTTTGACCGTATATGTATCCAACAGGACTAGGTCAAAGTCTCCTATCTGAGACCCAGTCAGAGACATGTTGAGTGAGGATTTAGTTTTTGAAAATTGTCAGGAAAAAAACGAATTTTGCAAAAAGAGATAAAAATCTAGTTGACCTTCAACTGTGGGTAGGTAGTGAAATACTTAGCTACTGTATGTCACTGCACAAATACAAGTCCTATCCTCACCGCTGATCACCAATGTTAGAAATGGGGTTTTTGGTTGGCAGTCAGGTTACCCCCTGTCCAAGCAAAAGCCCTCACTCTAGTCAGGGTAAGTCACACACAATCCAAGATTATCCTGTGCCCACCCTCTGGTAGCTTGGCATGAGCAGTCAGGCTTAACTTAGAAGGCAATGTGTAAAGTATTTGTGCAATAAATCATACAATACCACCATATAGCACCACAAAAATACACCACACAGTGTTTAGAAAAATATATAATATTTATCAGGATAATTGTAGGTCAAAACGAATAAAGTTGCAATGTGAATTTGTAGAGATATCACTGGAAAGTGATATAAAGGGGGTCATTCTGACCCCGGCCGGCGGTGGAAGCCGCGGCCTGGCTGAAACCTCCAGAATACCGCTGCGCGGTCAAAAGACCGCCGCGGGTATTCTGGGTTTCCCGCTGGGCGGGCGGGCGACCGCCAGAAGGCCGCCCGCCCGCCCAGCGGGAAACACCCTTCCATGAGGATGCCGGCTCCGAATGGAGCCGGCGGAGTGGAAGGGGTGCGACGGGTGCAGTTGCACCCATCGCGATTTTCAGTGTCTGCATGGCAGACACTGAAAATCTTGGTGGGGCCCTGTTACGGGGGCCCCTGCAGTGCCCATGCCATTGGCATGGGCACTGCAGGGGCCCCCAGGGGCCCCACGACACCCCTTACCGCCATCCTGTTCCTGGCGGCCACAACCGCCAGGAACAGGATGGCGGTAATGGGGGTCGGAATCCCCATGGCGGCGCAGCAAGCTGCGCCGCCATGGAGGATTCCCCAGGGCAGCGGGAAACCGGCGGTACACCGCCGGTTTTCCGTTTCTGACCGCGGCTGTACCGCCGCAGTCAGAATGCCCATTGGAGTACCGCCAGCCTGTTGGCGGTGCTCCCGCGGTCGTTGGCCCTGGTGGATTTTACCGCCAGGGTCAGAATGACCCCCAAAGTGTCTTAAGTCTTTAAAAAGCAAACAAAGTCTCTTTCAAGCACAAAGTACCTGGTTTGGAGTGGAAAATCTCCTCAGAGGGCCACAGAAGAAGAGATACGTGGAAAAAGGGTGTGTGCGTCGATTTCTCCCCAGCACACACAGACTTGCGTCGTTATTTTTCATGCGGGGAAGTCGTGCGTCGTTTTCCGGCGCGCGGACAGTCTCTTTCTGTGGATCGCGGGGATTACCCGATGTCCTGGGTCTGTGCGTGGATTTTCCTGCTTGTTTTCCGGCTGCGCATCGTTCTGCGGGGCTGCGCGTCGAAATTACGATCTCACGGCAGGCGTCGCGTCGATTTCTCCTCTAGAGGTCGGGCGGCGTTGTCCTTGCGAAGCCGTGCTTCGAAGTTCCGGTCGTCCCGAAGGCATCGCGTCGATCAGTGTCGGTGTGCGGCGTTTTTCTCGCCGCGGAACAAGCTGTGCGTCGAAATTTTCGGCGCACGGAGCGTCCAAGTGAAAAAGAGAAGTCTTTGTGTTCCTGAGACTTCAGGGAACAGGAGGCAAGCTCTATCCAAGCCCATGGAGAGCACTTTCACTGCCAGACAAGAGTTCAGCAAGGCAGCAGGCCAACAGCAAGGCAGCACTCCTTTGTAGAAAGCAGACAGGTGAGTCCTTTGAGCAACCAGGCAGTTCTTCTTGGCAGGATGTAGTTTCTGGTTCAGGTTTCTTCTCCAGCAAGTGTCTGAGTGAATGCACAAGGAGCTGTCAACTAAGCCCAGCCAGACATGGATTGTAAGGCACAGAAAGATTTAAGTGCAAAGAAATGCTCACTTTCTAAAAGTGGCATTTCTAGAATAGTAATATTAAATCCAACTTCACCAGTCAGCAGGATTTTATATTACCATTCTAGCCATACTAAATATGACCTTCCTACTCCTTTCAGATCAGCAGCTACCACTTCAATACTGTATGAGGGCAGCCCCAATGTTAGCCTATGAAGGGAGCAGGCCTCACAGTAGTGCAAAAACAAATTTAGGAGTTTTACACTACCAGGACATGTAAACTACACAGGTACATGTCCTGCCTTTCACCCACACAGCACCCTGCTCTAGGGGTTACCTAGGGCACACATTAGAGGTGACTTATATGTGGAGAAAGGGGAGGTTTAGGCTTGGCAAGTACTTTTAAATGCCAAGTCGAGGTGACAGTGAAACTGCACACACAGGCCTTGCAATGGCAGGCCTGAGACAAGGAAAAGGGGCTACTTAAGTGGGTGGCACAACCAGTGCTGCAGGCCCACTAGTAGCATTTAATCTACCGGCCCTATGCACATAGAGAGCACATTACTAGGGACTTATAAGTAAATTAATAGTCCAATCAGGTATGATTCAAGGTTACCATGTTTTAAGGGAGAGAGCATATGCACTTTAGCACTGGTTAGCAGTGGTAAAGTGCGCAGAGTCTAAAAGCCAGCAAAAACAGTGTCCAAAAAGTGGAGGGAGGCAGGCAAAAGGTTGGGGGTGACTACCCTAAGGCTGTCAGGTCTAACACTCTCCATGAGCTTTCTTTCAAACAAAATAAACAAGACCTATTGCTTTTGTCAATGCATGTTAAGTGTACCAGATAAATGTGTACTAGCCATGATACTGTTCTAAGAAATGTTAAATTTAAAGTTTTCAGTTCTGAAAATAGAAGACAGTGAATTCAACATTACACAGATCTGTAGAAGAGGGAGTGAACTTTGGAGTATCTCACTCAATCCTGTTCTCCCATCTGTGCCACCTTCCTCTGAAAACTCTCACTTTGCTAGCAGTCGCGGCTCGCAGACCTGCAAAGGGGCAGGGCGGGTGCAGCGTGTGCAGGGGGGTGTAACATTTAATTTTTTTTTTAAACGTACCTCCTCCGTTGCAGTGCTGCTCCTCTCTTACTCGTCGTTGCTACAGGCACAGGCTCCCAGCCTGCCCTGCAGCCAATCCTGACGTTCCTCAGAGCAGCGTCAGGATTGGCTGGGAGCACCCTGGATGGGTGCTCCCGGGCAGGCTCTCTCCAGCCCTGCAACACAGTGCCAGGCTGGAGAGAGCAAACTGCACATTTGTGTTTGGCCGTCCCGAGACTGCCGGCCAAATACACATGCGCTCCGAGGGGAGTGCACAGTGCACTCCCTCACTACCCGTCAGCCCCATGGCCCCGCCCCTTTCACCACAAAGGGAAAGCTTCTGCTGCTGGGGAAAGGGGAAACACTCCTCCGCCCTAATGGAGGAGCCGCCATTGTTTGCTAGACGTACACTTTTTCTGCAGTTATCCATCTGCATGTCACCTCCTTCTCCATTATCACTTTCTTTTCACTCTGTCGTCTGCATCACTTCCTCGCACTGCATTCCCTGCACCATTTATTTTCTCTATCTTTCACAGCACTTTTGTATCTTTCTCAACACTATCAATATTTTAACAGCTGTGTATACCTCCCTCCCACTTTCGCATAAAATTTTAATTGCATATGGCAGATATGTGAACATTGCTCTGTGCCCTCTGCAGAGAGGCCAATGACAGGACGAGCATGAAGTCTGAATATCTCTATGAGCTTCTGATAGGTACTGAGATAAGCTTGCACTGCCTACAGCCTCTACGCCAGACACCCCAATTGTATGGCATCATGAATACCCCTGAACCCATTCAGACACCTGGGGATGGCTCAGTTCACAATAGAAACTACACAGGTGCTCTGAAAAAAAATAGAGACCCAACATCTGGAAAGAACAAATATTCTTTCTGAATGGAAGAAGAGTAGAATGTGTACTGACTGCATCTCTGTCATGGGATACCTTAAGAGTTTTTACTGATATTTTTCATCATTCTATCTGTTTTTGCCTGTAAAAATAAGGACATTAATACATGGCTGAGAAGGGACCCATTTCAAAGTCGTTTTTTAAATACTGCCAGGTCTTACAACCCACAGGACCCGTCCCACTAAAGCCCTACACTTCTTCACCCTGTTGCAGCCACTCACTGCACCTTCCTGCAGGAAGATCTCTGTCCCCCTTTCAAAGGCAGGCCAAGTCCACCTGCACTTTGAAATACGGATGGTCTGCCTCAATAGCTAGTTCATCTTTCTCTAATGCACTACCCGACTTTGACCATCGCATCATCTGTGAAAGAGTGCGCTATCCCTGTTTGTGTCCTGTTGTTGGACCTGGCCCTTTTTACAGGGTCATCCCCAAACTTTTTTGCCTTTCTCCTCCTATTTTTTCTGACCCCATTTTGTTTTACGTTAGCACTCTGAGCCCTTTACCACTGCTGATCAGTGCTAGAGTGCATGTGCTCTCCCTTCTAAACTTAGTATGGTTGGCTTACACCTAATTGGCACATTTAATTTACCTGTAATTCCCTTGTACAGTGGTATCCCTATACCCAATGCCTGTGAATTAAATGCCACTAGTTGGCCTGCAGTGCAACTTGCGCCACCCACAGACATAGCCTTTCAAACCTGTTTCACGTCTGCCACCGGGCCCTGGCATCTAAATTTACTTGCCAGGCCTGGAATTTCCCTTTTACTACATATAGGTCACCCATAAGGTAGGCCTTAGCTAGCCCTATGGGCAGGGTTCTGTGTATGTAACAGGTAGGACATATGTCTTCATGAACTACATGTCCTAGTAATGACAAACAGCCTAGTTGGTTCCTCATTACTGTGAGTGCTGCCTCTCTCATAGGTTTTCATTGGAAATTCCCTAACATATGTCTAAGTGATATTGTCTGATCTATGAGGGATGATGTAGGCATGTTTGCTATGGTTGGAATGATAGTGAGAAATGCTGCTTTCTGGTGTAGGTGGATTTTTTTATTACCATTATAGAAATGCAACTTTTAGAAAGTGAGCATTTCTCTGTGCTTATGACTCTGGTGTTTTGCAGCTTGCCTTCAATCCTCGTTTGGGGCAGAGTGACAGCTGGGCTTTGTGCATACTTTTCAGACAGCCTGTACACAGGGATGGTGGAGGTGTCACAAACATGCATCTGCATATTAAATGGTTTCCCTGGGCTGGGAGAGGAAAAGGAGGAGCACACCTGCATCCGTAAAGGCTGTGCCCTGGCCTCAAACAAAGGGCTTGTTTATTCCCTGCTGATGTCTGGAGCCAGTGCTGGAACAGGTTAGTGATGGTTGGAACCCCCTCTCCCTCTTTGGAAGCTGCACAAAAAAGAGTATAGGTATAGGAGGCTGTCCCCCACATCTTTAGACAATGTATGGACTGGACACTACATGCAGCTGGAGGGGCTTGCCAGGAATCGCCTTGGGACTGCCCTGCTGATGGACTGATCTGTGACCTGCTAGGTCACTAGAAGGACTGCCCCTGCTTTTTTCTCTGGACCCTTATGCTGACCTGCTACTTGGGCCTGTGCCCCCATTGCTGTTTCCAGGTGTGCCCCCTCTCCCCTGCAAGTCCGTCATCCCATAAAGCTGGGCATGAGAAGAGTGCCCCTAGGGGCCTTAGAGTTTGAGGAGTGCTCTGCCCTCTTCTTTATAGCTCATGGAGAGCCCTTCCGACATTCATCTCTGGACAAGAACTTTAGAAAGTGCCTCCAGGGCACCGACGGCCACTGACCTCTGGGGATCCTCACTGGCACGACCTGGGTCAACCAGACAGAGACGTGGGCTTGCCGCCACCTTGCGAGAGGCTGCCCAGGGCACCGCACTGTGAGGAGGGAAGAGGAGGCCCAGGAGGGCTCTCAGTGGGTTTCCTCAGGGAGACATTGTTCTGAGAGAGGAAGCAGTTTCACTGCGCCTATGCGGGCGGCTGCTGTGCTGTCTTCTTCCCCTTCTCAACATGGAGACACCAGGATCGCCCCGCCCTACAGAAATGGAGTGCATGGTCTGAGCCAGGTCTCTCTGTGGAGCACCATGTGGGGGGGTCCCCACCTCCATTATTTACTGTGTGTGCCCCTCCTGTTGGGGGCATGCTTTCAGGGACCTCTGTGACTTGGCCACCAGAATGGGAAGGGAACCCTCGACGGAGGCCCCATCCCTGCTCTGCCATTACTGCACCATAATTATTGTAATTGGAGTGCAGGAGCTCCTAGATTGAGATGAGAGTGTCCCTGGTTCCTGTATAACTTATAGTAGGGGTCCAGTTGTCTTTGTATGCCATGTCGAACTTCAATACTACAGGACAACCCTTATTAGGAGCCCAGGAGTGATGGGCCCTACACTTTTATGGTGACCACCATGTTTTGTCTGTGTTATGTGCTGCATGTTTGGGCCCTAGGACTGATGTAAGACATGTCTCTTCTGACAAGAGCACCACTACTGTTTCAGGGACTGTGAGATATGCCCACTAACATTTTGTTCATGATGTTCTCATTATGACCCATGCAAAGGATGAGGATATCCCTTAGGTGCAGTCATTAATATGATGTACTGACCTCCATGACAAGGTATTTATTATGAGATATGCATTTTTGGTGATAATGACAACCTGACTACTGCTTGTGTTGTAGAATACTAATCGTGGTCAAGTTGTACTTGTCTTTTTAAAAATAGTTTGGTTCTGAAACCTATTGTATACAACAGCTACTACCACTACGGAGTGCACTGTACCTCAGTTGTATCACTTCAATTTTATATTTCACTATTTTGTATTACTTTTTGCCTTCAATTGTTTTTTCACTCAATTTTTTTCCTTGGAGCCCCATTTTACCTTCCTTCCTCATTTTTTGCTTTGTTCAATTTTCTCCCTCCCCTTTCTTACCTTAGCGGGGTATGACCTCTGCACTTTTTTTTCTCTACTCACTTTTTTGTTGTCAACATTTTAACCATCTCCTTTGTTCTTTGCCTGCCTGTTTTTTCTTTTCTACATTTGTTTCCTCACAAGAGAACCTTCCCACAATTCTCTTGAGAAAGTTAAGAAGTAATGCTTTGGAAATGCTGAAGTAATGCTAGAATACTGTCTTCTTGGTTCCCTTAACGAGTCTGATGCTGCCTACTGTTTTAGAGAGATTTATGGATGATTTGACCACTAGTTTGTTTTTGTTTAAAACAAGGTGCTATTTTATGATTGTTTTTGTGCTGGAAGGGGCAATCACAAGAGGCATTTTCCTCTTTCTACATGTGTTGCAGAATGCAACACACATAGAAAGACGAAAAAAACGAGGAGAAATAACAGTATTTCTCCTTGTTGCGCCTCCCTTACGCCTCACATGGGGAGGCGTAGGGTTTTGAAGCATTCCCAGGTTTACAACACCTTGTAAATCTGGGAATGGGTCAAAATCCATCAGTGTTGCATGGGAACACCCACCACAACACCCATTGAATGCCTCTTTGACGCAAAGTAAGGCAGTGCAGCGGCTTACGCTGTGTTGCTTTACTCCATATCTACAAGGCCATGTAAAGCCACGCAAAGAGGCTTTGTGTGGCCTTGTAGATATGGCTCCACAGCCTGCGCCACCTATGCATCACAAAAAGTGATGCAACAGCAGTGCAGGCTGCTTGTACGTATGGCCCAAAGTGTTGTTGTAGATGCCTATTCTTAATTTTCGTATTGCAAGCAAGTACCTTACATTCCTTTTGATAGGAAAGTAATTTTACCCATTGACTGATGAAGCAAAAATGGTCTGGTGATGACAAAATCATTGAATGGTAATATTTACGTACCTGCAAGGCAAATTTGCTTTCAACAATCCTTGGCTTGAAAATCCTTCAGGGCCAGACAGAAGTCTGAAACTGAACAGTAAGCATAATTCAAAAACATATTTGTTGGAACAAGCCAAACACTGCCACCTCTTGCTCTGCTACAGTTACAGATATTCTCAAGCCATCAGGTTTACTTTGCGTTGGAGGTCCAAAAAGCTCACAAGATTTTCTTGGGGCATGCATCCTCTGACAAAGGAATATTAAGGGAATATTGACATCCTTGCCAATGAGAGAAGGCATATTTCACAGGACATGTGGATATTCTGCATCATCAAGGAAGATATACTTTCAGCCTTCATCCATGTTCTCCTTTATATCCACCAAGATTGCAGAAGTTATCTCTAGAATTTCTAGAAGAAATTCAGAGCATTTTACTTCTGCAAGCGTGTGAGCATGGTTCAAGGAATGAGAAGGTCACTGTGGCTCAGTCTGAAAACCTTGCAGTTTGGAGAATTAATGATGAATATAAATTGCCAATATACATACTTCCGAATTCCATGTTACCATCTTGAAAGGGCACAGTCAGTTTCTAAGGTTTAAAATCAGCAAGCAATGCATGTCACTAATATTCTTACCATAAGGGGAAGCTATTTATAGGTGGTTCATCTGTACCCACTGCCTCCAGAAAATTCTCTTGAGATTTACCAAGAAATGTCAGATCTTAGCCACAGTGGTAAACTCTTATGTGGGGGATAGCACTTCCACCTTCAAATGCTGTTTTAAAGGGAGGTTGGAAACTTTGGCACTTTGGTTCCAGACACTCCTGGTTGTGCTGGTCTGCATTCTTGTCATTCCATTGGCTCTGCTGTGGATGTATGTTCTACAAAAAGATCTTATATAAAATTGTAATGTTTTCCTACTCATAATCCAAAAATGTTGCACTCACTAATCACATATAAGAATTTTCATTGGTGGACAAACAGGCCAACCTGTTAAAAAGGGGATCCATATGATCCCCTTGTTAATGTTGCTATCCTAAGTGGAGACTCCTCTGAATACGTCTTGAGAGCTCGATGGGGGGACATCAGACATATTGCCTCTTGGTATTCCATGACCCACATCTGCACATCAACCAACCAGACCTTAAGGCAGAATTATTAGGCCTGAGATTCTTCTTTCCCTTCTTTCAGGAAAACTCTGCATTCTAGGGTTTCAGTTTTTCTGCAGTGTCCCACCTTCCGTGACAATATGGAGGCAACCTTAGAAGCACCATAGCACCCGGGTTCTGCCAAACTATCAACCAATCCTTTGAGAACACCACCATTCCATGAGACTGGAAGCATGCCGAGATCAACCCGTTACTCAAGAAGCCCACTGCCGACCCAAGGGAGCAGAAAAACTACAGACCCATCTCTCTGCTCCACTTCTCAACCAAATTAACGGAAAAGGCCATCAACCAGCAACTCACCAAATTCCTCGAGACACACCAAATCTTGGACCCTTCCCAATCCAGATTCAGGAGCAACCACAGCACCGAAACAGCACTTCTAACAGCCACCGATGACATACACGCTATACTAGACCGCGGAGGCACAGCCACACTCATCCTCCTCGATCTCTCTGCTGCATTCAACACAGTCTCCCACTCCACCCTCTGCGCCAGACTCCACAACACCGGCACCTGCAATGAAGCACTGGAATGGATCAGGTCCTTCCTCACTGGAAGAACACAGAGTGTCAGACTACCGCCGTTCACATTAGAACCCACAGATACTTGCTGCTGAGTGCCCCAACCATCATCACTCAGCCCGATGCTTTTTAACATCTACATGGCCCCGCTAGCCAAGATCATCAGACAACACGGGCTAGACATCATCTCCTATTCCAGCGATACCCAACTGATCCTTTCCCTGTCCGACAACACTGTAAAGGCCAAGAGAAATTTCCACAATGGGATGAAAGCATTTGCCGCCTGGATGGAAGCCACCTGTCTCAAACTCAACTTGGACAAGATGGAGTTCCTCGTAATTGGCTCCACCCCTTCCGCCTGGAACAACTCCTGGTGGCCTACCACACTGGGAATCCCATGCTCCTATGGACAACGAACGCGATTTCAGCATCATCCTGGACTCCTCTCTATCCATGACCCTCCAAGTCAACGCCGTCTTCTCCTCATGCTTCCACACCCTCCAACTCCTTCTAAAGATCTTCAAGTGGATCCCCTCCAACACAAGGAAGATAGTCACCCACACACTTGTCACTAGCAAACTGGACTACGGCAATGCACTCTATGCTGGCATCACCAAGAAACTGCAATTAAAACTACAAAGAATGCTGCAGCTAGACTCATCCTGGACATCCCCCAACACAGCCACATCTCCTCCCAACTCAGAGACCTACACTGGCTTCCAGTCAACAAGCGCATCACATATAAACTTCTGATCCACACCTACAAGGCACTACACAACATAGGAACGGCATACCCCAACCAGCGCCTCACCTTCAACGTACCCAACAGACAACTCCATTCTTCCCAGCTCGCCCTTGCAGCCATTCCCAAGATCCAAAAAAGCACAGCAGGAGGAAGATCCTTCTCCTACCTCGCAGCCCGGACGTTGAACACACAACCTCTCAAACTCAGATAGACTGCACCACTGAAGCAGTTCAGAAAGGACCTCAAGACCTGGCTTTTTGATTGAGCAGCACGCCCGCAAACACCGCCTTGAGACCCTACGGATGATTAGCCACACTTTAGAAATTACTGATTGATTTATTGATTGAAGCTCCTCTGCCAAAATAGGTGATCAATCAACATAGTATTTAATTTTGGAATTGTTTAGTTACATTTTCCATTATGCGTACAGGACAATATAAACTTGAGGGTGCATTAGGAAGATAAAGCAAACAAGGATTGCAGCACATCACATTCTCAGCACTTTCATCACAATCTACAGTTTTGGTCACTCTTCCAGCATTTATTAAACATTTCTAAGTTAGTCGGTAGGCCTTATGTCTGTTTCATTGTTACTATCAACAATTTCGAAAAATTACATCAGTTATGGTTTCTGCACGTTCACCTATAATTTTCATATGGATAATATCCCACTAGTGGTCCATCATTTAGTCTAATTTTTAATCAGTGGTTCCCGGGCTGGAAGACAGTGTCTCTGTTTGGTAGTCTTAAAACGTTTGTAATGGTCCTCAGTACTGTTTAGTCGAACAGTGGGTGGTTGTAGTGATGCATGTAGTTCTGCGTTTTTGTTGGAGTATATTAGATTTTTCAGCTGCCTGTCTATTGTTGGGGGACCTCTATTCCATATGGTTGCTACCTGAGTTTTCACGAGTAGCAGCACCAGCACTGTTAATTTGCGAGTGACACAAGGTATTTTTTTACATATCCAAACAAGGCCATTAAAATGGATATACATGGTGGGGAAGGAGGAAGAGTATCATTTCGAGTAGTTCCTGTATCACTTTTGTCTAGTATGTCTATATTGTAGGACACAGCCATGGCAGTGTAAAATATCTGCTGCATTTGTTCTGAATCTGTCACATACAGTGTTCCCCTTAAGTCCTATTCTGTGTAGGGGCTGCAGCAAACAATGTACTCTGTGAATAAATTTAAAGTGTATTATGTGGGGTCTGCCATTGGTAACAGCTAAACATCAATCTTTCGTTGGTCACACAATTTCTAATGGTGTCGGAACAATCATGTCCCTCTCTATGATTAGGTGAAGGGTGTAGAGTGGTGGATGCCACCAGAAAGGTACATGTTCTGCCTGTGCACAGTAGAAACATAGGGGCAGATTTAAGGGCCCCTAGCGCCTCTTTGTGCCACATCAGAGTCATTTATTTGAATGCCTACGTGGCCCAACGAGGCCAAAGTCACAGCATTGTGCCACTTTGTAACCCTATGTGCTACATTATGCCTGCCCCATAATGTATGCAAAGGGGGATTCCCCCGTTTGGGGGGGACAAAGCAGTGGCGCAAAGAATTTAAAGAGATTTCTTTGCATCATTTTTTTCGCACATTTAGCGCTTGCTCAGAGCAGGCGTTAAAAGGAGGCACACCATTGTTTACAATGGGCTTTGCAGGATTAGCGTCACCATTTTTTACGCTAACCCTGCAAAGCTCCGAACTAGCATGAAAAATGTTGAACCTATTTCCCCTAACTACCGCCATGGTGCGCCGTATCTTAGATACGGCACACACATGGTGGTGTTAGGGGGGGGCTAAGGGGCACAAGAAGAGTGGCGCTGCACTGGCACTTTTCTTAAATCAGTCTAATAGTTCTCTATTAGGTGCCACTATACCCCTTTGTCAAATGGCTGCACCAATTGTTCGCACTAGTCAAGACATTTTAATGTCTTGAAGGCCTTGACCTAAAGAAAGGTCTATTCAGTCTCCAGAATGCTAATCCTGGGGTTGGGGAAGAAATCATTAGGAAATGTTCTCTCTCTGGATTGGAAAGGAACATTTCTCATTGTGTTTCCCATTTTCCTTAATTCATCACACTCTGAAGTACAAGAGATCTTTTAACACAAGGTCACTTATGATAGTTTCATTTTGGCCTTTCGGAGTATGTTATACAGAACTACTTTAGCAGAACAATTTTACTCGCTTTCTGCCTGGGGTCCAGTTTCTTTCACCCTTATTTTTGGTCAAAGGATGAAGGAGGCTGTGGACATATGACAGCTGTTTGCACTGCTACTTTGTAATAGATAAATACGTACATAGAGTTAGAAACTCTACAGTTATATTTAAGTATCAGTTTCCATTGAAATGGCATGTGTTGGTATCCTAATACCTTTGACTTTATTTGATGTACAATATTTGGCAGACAACACATTTTCTTTAATTTTGTTATGTCAGGTTCAATGCAGATGTTTTTGCGAAAGCCGTGCTAAAGAGGGTAAAAAAACATTTATAATTTTAAATCCTATAGAATTATTTGCTGTTCAACTCACCAAAAACATCTGAATGTAATTAGTCCTAAAGTGGGACAACGACAGAATTTTACTCTAATTTTTTCCTTTTTGTGGATTGGTGTAAATCTGCTAAAGTATGTTTGAGATATCTTTGTTTCAAACAGTTGCTGGGCTTCGAGAGTAAATAATATGGATATCTTGATCCTTAATTTGCACAATATCCGGTGGTCTGGATCTGAAAGTGTGAAATGTGCAAAATAAACAAATGTGATTGGCCCAGAGAACATTCTGTCTCATTTTCCAGTGTTGGATCCTGAGATGTGGTGGATCTGATTGGCTGACCTTGAAATGTTTTATTTCAACCACCTTCATGCTTAATTTATTTTAAAAATATAAATGTATTCGGACCCCAATTTTTGCTCAGAGGTCCTCGGCCAGCGCTGTAGAATGTTGGTGAGCTGACATTCTAAGGCTTTGTAGTTTTGATTCCACTTCATACCTCTTTAACCCATCACCAGGTGCTCCCAGTCACTTTATCTCACTCTTGCGAGTTCCCGCTTTCTCCCTTTGTCATGTTTTTTCCGTCTTTGTCTTCCTCCTTTCTCCCTTCTGTTTTTAACTCTCTTACTCCGAATCAAAATCTGATGAGGAAATATAATTTTCAGACCCCCAAAATGAGTGGTGGTAGTCCCCACTTGCTCCGATTAACATCATAAATTCACAAATATTCACGAATACTACATCAAACAAAAAAATAGTGATATCAGTGGGGGTAGGAAGAGCATCTTCTGACAAGGCAGGGTTTGACTGGCCTCTAGGGGAATCAGGCAGTGCCTGATGGGCTGTGTGCGGGCCGGTTTTTGGCTGTTTTTGGGCCTGTCCTGTAGTCTGCTTGGCCGGTTTTTACTGCTGTTTTCCCTAATTTTAAAACAAAATGTGCTTGAAGCCAGCTCATTTCAATGCAGTCTTCTTTATTTGGCAAAACATTTATATAGCATGTCTTTGCAAGTCAAAACCTCCCCAATTTGCAAACATGGGACACTTGTTTAGCTTTCTAATTCCCCAGTGGGGGCCACCTTTATTTTGGTGACCAGGCCTATTTTGTGTCCCAGTCCAACCTTGCAGAAAGGATGTCAGAGGCTGCCAGAAAGACAGACACTGCCCTAAACAATGGCTGCAAAAGATGTTTTCGCCTTTCATACCGGTGGACCTGCTTCAATGACCCACAAATACCTAGACTACCGTTTTACAACTTTATTGGTCTTCACCGATATACCCACACCTCTGGTGCATACCTAAACATAATGCAGAAGAATATATTTGCCTCGGGATCACTACTTGCCTCTAATGATGATATTGGGGGTGAATCATAGCAAGAGCCAGTCCTTTAAAAGAAAAAATATGTCCAAACGAGGCACCACATATCTCAAAGAACTGTGTGATGCCACAGATTCTACATGTATATTAGATTTGTAGATTGCATATACAATCTTAAAAAAAGAAGTCCACAGAGGCAGCGCAGAAGGATTTTGGATGAGTCACATTGTTGAAATGTTGGTTTTGTAAATATACTAAGACATACCTAAAAACGTCCTCAGAGTTTTAGAACTGTTGGAATGGAAATGTCCTCTGCATGGTAAAGAGGAGCCCAACTGTACTGTTGTCTCGATCCCTAATGCTGATTTTATTTGTCATAGACAAACACGAATCATGTGGACATAGGCCTGTCTCACGTGTTGTGGTCTACTTGGACCAGGAGGGGCGCCAAAGCGCTACCCTCATATGGTGGAAGGCTACTGCCTCCACCAGAAGTTAAGCAGCACAAACCCGGTGGTGGCAGCATACCATGTAGTGTGCAGTACTAGTGAACACAAGGAGGGGCTGCTGTAGCGAAGGTGATTGCAAAAAGAACGTTTGCACCCGTATCATGAGTAGTGCAGCAACCTCGTATGCTAGGAGGGGTTGTGGGTACCACTTTCAACAAGGGTTCGGGTTGTTGCCCAAACAAAAGGAATACTGCTGTGACCAGTGGGTCAAATCTGCGTGCTGTAACCTGCACCTAACTGATTCCCTGAGGATCACCAAGACGCCGCAGGGGATTTCATACCCTTGTTGGAACTCTGGTCTGGAGCCGAATTATCAAACCAGCACCCCTCCTCCCCAGTAGGGAGAAGAGCGACTTACCTTTGTGTCTGCAGAGCATGAGCAGCTCTGATCACCGAAACGAACCAGCAACACTGTTCAGGAGAGAGGGACTGCACCGCCAGCTGCTGCAGTGTACACCACAAGAGGCCAGACTTCACCGTACATGATCTGGAAAAGTGAGTGCCTGTGGAGAGGGCAGTTGGTGCAACGCTGAACACTGCCATACCATTGGAGCAGGTAATACTGGAACTGGGCCTTTGGGGCACCAGGGGACTTACTACTAACAGTGCTGCTGCACCATAGACACTTTTGACTAATTCCTTAAGAGTAATGGGAGAACTCTTGAATACAGCCTAACAGTTTGCATTCCCTGGATGCAGCCACCAGTGAATGGGGAGTGACCCTGAACATGTTACAAGAAGGAGCATGGGACAGGAATTTGCTTGACAAGTACTAGAGCCCCGACCTCAAGGGAGATTGAGTTATTTCTTCTAAATGTCGTATATATTTGCATGTTTAGAGTTAGAAATAAAATACTTATTTTGTCTATAAAAGCGAGTATTGGACTGGACATTGATTCATTTCTCATATTGTTTGTACTTTGAGTTATGAATCGTGTTCACTGACCTGTATCTAAGTCCCCACAGAGGGAGCCGTGACTGCTCAACTACAGCTACCACTGAAAGTCAAGTGATAAAAGGGTACTTGGCCCAGTTGCTCATGACTCATAGAAGGCTGGACCCCGGGACATCAAGAGTAAAAGACCTTTACCACCACAGTTGGGCCCAGTAGCCCCTGCGTGCCACATAACCCTTTGATAGGGGCTCTGGAAGGATCAAAAAACAATTCTTGTCCAAAAGCAAAGAACCTGTTATTACCTGCACCAGTGTGCCGTCTGGACTGAGCGTGTCACCCCATTCTAGAGAACTCAGGGGCTAATTTAATAGCCCCTAGCACCATCCTAACGACAGCTTTTTTGTTTTTTTTTACACTAAAGTGGCATTGGATGACATAAAGCGCTGCACCTTATTTACAAAGTTGTGCAATGCATGCATTGTGCCACTTTGTAACCCTTTGCGCTACATTAAGCCTGCGCCAGGGAAAATGTATGCAAAGGGGGGCATCCTCCGTTAGTGGGGGCTGAAAAAACGGCGCAAGGAAATCTAAGAGCTTTCCTTGCACCATGTGTCTCTGCACTTTCAAAGCCTGCTCAGAGCAGGCGTTAAAAGAGAGCATTCCATTGAATGCAATGGGGCGCTATGTACTCTGCAGGAGTAGCACCAAACGTTTGGCGCTACTCCTGCAGCGTACATCAATAGCGCAAAAAATGATGCTATTGCCCCCTACCATGCGCCATGGAGTGCTGTATTTTAAAAAACGTGCACACGTGTTGGCGGTAGGGGGGTCCCTAAGGGATGCAAGGAAAGTGGCGCCGCAATGGGTGCAGTGCCTCTTTTCTTAAATCAGGCCCTCAGTTGTTTGATTCACCTAGGACATAGTGTGGTCCTTATTGCTGGTCTTGCGATTGCCAAACAAACCTAACCGTTTGATTTCCTATGGAGACTGGTGAGTCAGGGGATTGTAGAGAGGGCTCCTTAAAGCTGAGACTCCTTTGCTGAAAGCCTGTGCCTAACATGGTTTACATGGAGTAAGAGAACACAATTAGTGGTGAACTTGGACTTGAAAATGAGTTGCTTATCTGTAGGTTTCCTGAGGCTGAGGATCTCTATGCATTTGCGAACGAGGCTTACATGTTCAGAAAGCCACTAAAACTGCACGTGGAAAATCAGCGCTGCTGTGTTTTCTTTCATCAGGGCTGAGACTTTTCCCCCTGACCTCGATTCAGCTCTTTCACGTGTGTGGGGAATTTATCTAGCTAACGCTTAAGACTACATTTACTAAAGCAGTTTAACTGAAATTAACAGTATTAAAACATATCAGATTTAATTATCTTTCCATCATTTACCCAAAGACTTATGTGCAGCCCGTTGGATGTTCCTGTTCACCGTTGGCTAATTAACTTCTATAAAAACATTAAAATGTAATTGTCTCCAGCTTGCTCTGTTTTATTTTTTCCTAAACTAATAATAGTGCTATGTAATAAATGTTGAGTTTGGTTATGGACTTATTTTACCACATCTCTTTTGAATTGTTCATCCTGGCACCCCAGCATCTTGTTAAAAGTATGTATTAAGTTTGTCCATGATGCTAAAGGGAGAGAAAATGATCCTATAAGGAAGCATTGACTTGTGTTTGTGAAGCTTTCCAAGCAAATGCTCAAGCTCAGCTAAGAACACATAAAACTCTTGTGCACTCTCTCTTCTTACTCTTACCAGGGGGAAAGTGTGAAGGAAATTGAGGAACGCTGTTTAAACCCTACACCTGTTCAGAAGTGATCCCTCCACAAGTCACAAATCTTTGGTAGAAAGAAAGGGCTGAGCAAGTCATGAGGAAGAGTTGTGATATCGTACAGAGGAGGAGCTGGCCTACCTATATCTAGAGATTCTGTACATGGAAGGTTTTTATAGCTAATTTAATATGTATGTAGATTTATGTTTGATGTTTGCATATAGAAACTTGCAGGAGAGAAGTGCACTTGTATTACAATTGATTTGATTCCCTAGTTTTCTCTCCTTATCAATCTAGGGACCCCTTTTTTTATTTTCACGTAAATCAATGTCAAAACCACATGCTAAAGATACAGAAATAACACTGGCTGTCCGAAGCGTCTAAAGAATCTTAACTTAATTGGAGCGTTAATAATGAGAGTTTCAATAGCAACAGTACAAATCAATAGCAAGAGTAATTGCGCAATGAAAATAACATACATTGAAATAACTATTTGAATGAAAGCAGTTCACTATTTAACAGATGAGTAGAGGAAACACCTCACTAACTCCAGATTAGCGTTAGCATGTTGGGCTGCACAAAAAAGTTTTAGTAACATGAACTTAGAAAAACATCTAGCTAGGGCTCTATCAAAATGCAGCAGTTGGTACCTCGAAATAAAAACAAAAGTCAAACAGCGAACATTTCTGTGTATGCCTGTCCTTAAGGATCAGCAATCAGCATTAGTTTTCAACATGAGGTAATCAGCATCAGGACAGAAAGGAGATGGAAAAAGGGGGACAGTTCAGAATTGGGGCTCTAAGTTCTCTGAACCATCAAGTTAATTTCTAAGGCAGGCAGCAAAGCGCTGCAGGATCTAAGCGTCGAGCGCTAACATAAGCACCAGCATCATTGCATGGAGCATAAGAAGTAAACTAAAAAATAAATAAGTAACAGAATGTCAGCAGACAGGCTGGCAAGTGTCAAAGTGACAGTGTCAGGAATAACGGATGAGTTTCGGAATAATGGCTGAGAACTTCAAGAAAAGTGCGGCTAATTTAAAGTTGTCCCACGTTGTCATCGTTCAGAAGCATCTTGCGAGAAACGATTGTACAATAATAACTTTACTACATATCAGAGATCTGCTAGACAGACTTTCACGTGTCAATGATTGGTTCTTCTCTGTTTGCGTGCATTCAGTCGATACAATAAGAAACAATCTGTAGAATCCTTCTGTCTGATATCAGCAGGCCCTTTGTTAGTCCATGAGAGCATCGCTTTCCCATACGCTTGTGAAACATTATTTGTTGCCACTTGAGAACATGCAGAGTTTACACATGTTTCCTCAAGAGAAATAACATTTTGTTCATAGAGCTCCGGAAATGTTTTACATTAGGCAAAACAATGACTATTCAGTAAGTATGAGATCATTTTACTAAAGTTGCATTTTCAGAAATATTGGCAGACATTAATTTCAGTCTAGGCCTCGCTAACTTGAGGCTTTTAGTTTGCATGAGTGCGTTCATAATGTTTAGCTATAAGTATGACATATTACTGCATTTTCTACTATTATATAAACTCTTAAACATGTTAATACATTATTAATAATCAACTTTGTATATAATGATGGCCAATCAAGTATGCACATTTCGTGTTACATATTAATTTTCTACATTAAATCATTTTCTACATAATCAATAAGGAGATACATGAAATTATTATTAATCTTAATTTCAGCACTGACATTTACATCTGACAATACCTGTCTGAAAGCACCTCTACTTATCAAAAAAATACATTTATGGGGGGGTGTAACACCCCAAACACCCCTTGAAGCTACTCCCCTGGTTAAGTGATGAGTTGAATACATTTCTGATCTAAGGTCCAGTTAGATAGTATGAAAATAAAAATTCTATTGCAGATTATGCTAAGCGAAATGACTATAGAGGAATATATTGTTTTATATTCGTAACTGCTTCAATTTCTTTGCGGTTTTACAGAACCGCTTGCATGGGCAGCTTTAAAAAAATGATAATTTTTTCAAAAATACCAAAAGGCGTCTATCAGAGTAGTTCTGTTACCTCTATGTTTAAGAAGTAAACAATGCGCCATTGCCATTCCCTCCTGTTAAGCAGCAAATTGCCAGTGCAGTGCACAGCTTTTCCGTCTCACTTCTCTGGGCCAGCACATCATTTTTGACAAAATTTACATCTGAATCAGTCAAATGTAATGCTACAGTGATTAGAGGGCCAATGTGTTCATTCAAATCACCCACTGTGAGAATAGTGGTGGATGCTTAGATTTTCCCTTATTCTTTAAAATTGCTTTGTTAATACTGTTGGAGAAGAAAAGGAAAGTAATTCAGACAATATAAAATCCTAAAAACACCACCTAAGGAATCTGATTGATGGCACGTAACAGGATCCTTATGATCCATTGTAGGATTCTTTCCTCGCTCAGTCACCACTCTTAGCTGTGGGAGCCTGCGGTCCAGTGCAGCTTCTACCATGTTTGAATGGCAGTCCTTGGTCTAATGTCTTAAATGGCATCAACTCAACATAGCATTATAAACAAGCACTGGCAAAGCCAATAGATCTCACTTTTGTGAGTGAGAGCTAATGGCATTGTAAATAGACAATGTCTTTTACCCATGTGTTGTGGGATGGAATTATGTGGGTTGGATTGGAATTGTTAGTTGTGGAATTGTGTAGTGTGGAATGGAATTATGTATGTTGAATTGGAATTTTGTGGTATGGATTGGAAGTATGTGCTGTATTGTGCAATCGTGTTGTTAAGTTGAATGGTGTCGAACTATGTGGTGTGAATTGGAAATGTGTGGATTTTAATTGTGTGGTGTGAAACTGCGTGGCTTAGAATGATTGAGGGGAATTATGCTGATTGGAATTAAGTGGCATGGCTAGTGGTGTATCAATGTGGATTGCTGCGACGTGCCATAGATTGGCTTTATGTGGGGTGTATTTATGTGGTATTGAGTAGAGACAATTCAACCGAAAATTATAATAACAATAAAATAGATATTACTGGCACAGTAACATATGTATATATATACATATATATCTGTAGTACTACCGCCGTGTGCATTCTAGAGGGAGGCATTGTTGGTCCATGTTGGCAGTGTGATTCCAGAGGAATGGAGGCACGCATAACCAATATGTAGATTGTATGCGCGCACCCAGGGTCGGATTTTGGAGAGATGGGAAACACCGAACACGTTAAGTTGCGCACCTCAAAAGCAAAAACATCACTGTGGGTTAGTCGGTATTTGTAGCGCGCCAGGTTACACGTGCATCGTTCACGGACGCTTCTTGCATAGCATAGCCTTTCAGAGAATGACGCATTAATAACAACGGCTTCCATGCTGCTGTGAATGGCTTTCGCCTCTTCACCCCACTGTGAAGCTGGTCGCCGTTTGCTACAGATGATTATTGGAACCCTTCACAGAATGTAGCGGATGGAAGCAAAGGAAGGCAGACATTAAACATGGTATTTAAGAAACCTGTTTATTTGACGAGCCATAATTGTGAAACTACTTGTGTTTCTTGCAAGGCAATAGAGGTATAAAAAATATATATATATATATATATATATATATATATATATATATATATACACATATATATCTTCGTACAAAAGAGCCTATTTACAATACATATATGTACATATACACGTATAGAGCCTATTTACAATACATATATGTACATATACACGTATAGCAAAAGGGTTTGCTACTTTTAGACATCGAAAGCAGACTTTCCCTCAAAATATCTGGACAGTTTGTTTAAAAATGGGGTGTATTAAGCCACCGTGGGTGTGCAAATAGTGAAATCTGGACGCCTGTAACACTCATAAAAACACAATTATGGAACCTGTTGCCTGCGGATAGGGCTAGAAGAGTAAGTGTTTTGTGATGAACAAATTACCAAAGAGTTCTGATGCCATAATACTAAAATAACTGAACAGAATTGTGAAGCAAAGTCTGTTGTTCGTTGCAAGTGTTATTAAACCATCACAAGTGGCTGTGAAATCATTAGAAAAGAAGGTGATCCTTGGGACACTAGTCTTCTACAGCAGTGATTCCCAACCTTTGGGCTGGGGAACCCTGGGGGTCCGCGAAGCCTCCGCAGGGGGTCCGCGACTGCTTAGAAAATGTTATATTATTAGGTTCCAACTATCAGTAATGACTCAGTGGGGGGTCCCCGGATTCCAATAATGATTCAGTGGGGGTCCCCGGGCTCCAGTATTGATAAAATGGGGGTCCACAGAAGTCAAAAGGTTGGGAACCACTGTTCTACAGTACATCTATCACCTGGAGCTGGCTGCAGAAGCGCACGGGTGACACCGTGTGGGGAAAGTATAATTGTGGCAGCAAAATGAGAGTGGGGCAACGGAGTCCGAAACATGGCGTACGTGAACCTACTTGGATTTTCGTTTTGTATGAGGAGCTACCACCACCCGGAACCAGTCAGTGGTGCTGATCACCTCATAAGTAACAGAAATGATCATAAACAGTCACTCAGTTAGTGCAATGACGCTCTACTGAGTATTTCTAGCAAAATCTGCGTACACTCCAAACCCAACAGAAAAAAAAATGGCTACGTACCAAGTGAAACTCAGTTTCCTTATTAAATCCTCCTTGCGTTTCACTTGAAGAGCTCTGAAAGGGAAATGCTTGGGCTGTGCAGTGAAACTGCATTCAGTGGGACATGAATAGTTCAAACTGCACCACCAAAGCCACAGAGGCGAGTTTACAGGGAAGTGTTAACGAAAGAGACATAAATTTCAACATATTGCTTGCTACCACAGAATTTTAAAAAACACTTAGGCAAATAGGCCAATTAATTAAACAAGATTAAAAAATGAGGTTTCTTGTCCTGTGGCAGATAAGGAGCTATCGCTATCCCTGATCGCATGAAATAGTAAAGTAAACACAAGCATCAGAGGCCTGCTTACCTACAAGGCTAAAGGAGAAGAAGGGAACTAAATATCACTTCCCCTTGCAGCCAAAACAGTAGGTTGGGTACAGTTTCATCACATAGCAGCGTCCCAGAAAATACCACGAACAATAGGAGCAGCTAAAAACATATGCAGCTGTGGTAACATAAAAAGCTTACCGTACTCTCTTTAGAAAATTGCATTAATTGTTCTTTTCAAAAAGTTTTAAGTCAGCCACTTCGCAAATGAGAGGTTTTAGCAGCACTGTATTCCCTTTAAAAAAACAGCATTAATCGTTCTGTTCCAAAAGTATTAAATCGGACGCTTCGCAAATGAAAACAAACCAATTGTCGAAAATGTGTTGCAACTAAGAAAAAAGTAGGTTCAGAACATATGCTATAAGAAAGACAAGTGTATTGAACTAGTACTTGGTCCATGCTCTCGGGGAAGGAGTAAAAATAGGAAAAGGGATGACAAAGGCATGCCAACAGGAAACAGGAAGAACAAATAAATGAAAAAACACATGAGTGGTATGCAAGACCACAAAGTATATACAACTGATCACTAAGCGACAGCACAAGTGCTGTCTAGGGTCGGCCTAAAAATGATACAGGAGGGCTGGGGGTGGAAGGTGGTCAAATATATAAAATGAAAAGAGGTATTGGACATCATCTGAGTTTTCTGTTTTGTTTTATACCACATTATTTTGTAATGTGAGCAAACAACCACAACATCCATTCAACGGCGTTGCTTTGTGGGCCAAACTATGCCATGAATCCAGTCTTTCTCACTAGAATCCATAGGGCACAGCCTTCAGCCATGTGCAGGGATCCCTGTACACAGGGCGCATTCTTTTGCCAGACTCTGTGCATATCCCTGCCACCAGTGTTCAGTGGGTTCTAGATGCAAGGTGTGGCCTTTTTTCATGTTCAGGACATTGAAGTAGCTGGGTTTGGCAATACCCTGCAGGCTTTGGGCACTCCATTCCACCAGGGCCTGGTGGATACAGCATTCCCTTGCTACAAGAACACAAAACGCACGGTCTTTTAACTATACAAGTGAGGTCAGTGGGGGCTATGATGTAGCCTTTGGTGAAGCCCTGCACCCACTTGCTCTCTGCCTCCTGACCGGATAAAGACAATGTTTAATTTTCATTTAACCGCATAACCATACAATGCCATCATTGACTCTAGAGAGTGTAGTGGACTTGGAAGATAGTAACAGTCCCCATTTTAATTTGTCATGCAAATTAATACTCACATAAAAAAAGAATGTACACTTTCCAAAGATAGGCCACTGACCTGGACATACCTAGTTATCATATTTTTGGGTCTAAGGGCATCATATTTGGAAACCCATCCTTTCCTTTAGATCAGCCATATCATTAGCATAAAGCAGAAGAGGGCAGTTGTGGTTAGCAATCATGGGGTAGATGTTTCCTCAGCTAGTTCCTTTTCCAAATCATTGACCCATAAGGTAAAAATGAAAGGAGCACGTACACATTCCAAATTGAACCCTTTTTCATATTTAGAGGGTCTCCCAGACCAGCATTTCCTCTTCATATCCTCTACTGTATGCATTTTTTGAAGAGGTAGACTGATCTACCAACACCTTTAGTTGTGCCCCAGTCGAATCTTAACCTTGTTCTAACTTTTCTAATAGGGACTACGTTATAGCCCCTGCACAGTTGCCAATTATGATTTGTGACCCTAAAAACCGCAGGGTCAAATCAACTATTTCTGCTATTTCCAGGGAAGTCCCGTTCACAGAAATGTTTTCCAGGATTTCCTCATTTTATCATACATAAACGCTCCTCCAGGGAAGAGTAATGTTTTTGAATATATTCTACAGGTGAGGAATCTGCAGTATTCATAAGAAGAAAAAGTTACTTACCTGCAGTAAATATCTTCTTGGTGGACACTCCATCTACCTGCAGATTCCTCACCAACCTGCCCGCCTCGAGTTTGATGGATATGTTGCAGGGGAAGTTTAATAAGACCCCAAGATACCCAATGATTTGCTACTGCACTAATTAATGTCAGTGCCAGCCCATCAGGAAAATAATGGATGGCAACTGTCATGGTCATGCTGGAGTGAGGGCTACATGGCTTCAGTGAGGCTATTTGATGCCACTTCCGGTATGAATATGAAACCAGCTCCCTCTACCATCAACATGAAAACTTTGAAGTTTACAGATTCTGTCTGAAGCCAGGAATTATTGAACAGATAGTTACCGCAGGTAAGCAACTTTTTCTTCTTGCATTGATTTAAATACCTCAAATAAATGGATTGATAGACTCCAACCCTGTCAGGTCCGAGTTATCCAATTTATACCTACACAGATTTTTTAATTGAATAAACAATTTATCTTCAAGTGTACAAAGAACAAGTCATGCTTAGACTCTCCTACGATCTTCCAGAAGGATCTAGAATCCCAAATTCCACAACTTTCTTTGGAATCATCTAATAATTTCCTTCTAAGAATCCATATTCACAGTCTGAATTGCCTTCTTGTAATCATTCCATTTCCCCACCGTAGTAATGCTTGTTACCCTTGCTTTGGCATTGATTGAGTGCCATGAGGATTATGTTACCCTTTAAGCATCTGTTCGTGGCATGTAGTGCTGTAGATTCCCATGCTCTGCATACTCCTGCCATCTAGTGTTTGGTCCGGAGCTGTGCAAGTTGTGTTTCTTCAAAGAAGTCTTTCAAGTCACAAGGTCAAGTGACTCCTCCTCTCTGTGATATTGTGCATGGGCAATGACTCCATTGTTCGATTGTTTTTTCGCAGGCGGGGGAAGAAAGGAGTGAGAGGTATGTGTAAGAAAAGAGAGGTACATGCTAAATGTAAATATATGGTGTAACAGCAATGGCTAAAGGTGTCCCAGGAGGAGGGAGAGTGCATGTGACTCTACAACACTACAAGCCATAAACAGGTGCTTACAAAGTGATGTGAGGAACAGAGTCCAGAAATGACAGTCAATATGTGATACACACGACTCACCAATTTATTACAAATATAAAAGAAACAGGAATCTTTATAAATATTTAGGCACCAGAATCACTACGATCAGTTAAGTACCTTTTGCAATAGAAATTACCAGAGTTTTGAAAAGTCAACAGTGCAAATTTCTGAAGCTGCAGTGTTATCCTATGGGAGAGAAAACATTTACAGCAAACATTTACTCCACAGCAACTTACAGGACCAATCTTCCAGACATAAGGTGATTATAGGGCAGGTCACCTCAGTCAGCACTGGGGTGTCCAGATACATAGGTGCAATTCAGTGTTGAGTGCCCCATTGAAGTCAAAAGGAGATCGGTCTTGTCAGAAAGATGCTTCAGGTAGGGACTGGGGGTCCAGTTCTGGTGAACCAATAAGGGAGTTCAGTTCTTGCAATGCTTGGGGACACCTTTTGTCCTCTTCTTCTCGGTCCAAGGCAGCTGGGTGCAGAAGTGTTTTGGGCCATCATGTTTGGTCACCGGAGGCAGTCACAGTAGAGGGGGACTTGCAGTAAGAGGCTGCAGGTGTGAAATGGGGGGGGGGGAAATCCTGTCTGACGGAACAGACAAGTGGACTCGGGTCACACGAGGCTCAGGGATGTAGGGACACCTTTGGTCCTCTGTCCCTCGATCTGGGGTAGCTGGGAGCAGATGTGTCTAGGACCATTGGGTTTCCATCACAAGAGGCAACTGCGGTAGAGGGGGCCTGCAGAGAGTCTGCAAGCATGGACTTGGGCCCAGTCCGACCGAACCAGCAAGTGGGCTCAGTTCTCATAAGGATCAGGGTCGTAGGGACATCTTTGGCTCTCTTCTCCTCGGTCCAGGGCGGCCAGGTGCAGAGGACCCTTGGGTTTTCATCACCGGAGGCTGTTGCAGTAGATGGGGGCATGCAGAAAGAGGCTGCAAGTGTCATCTGGAAGTCCACAGTGGGCAAACTCAAGCTGGGCTTCATCTCTGGAGGGCCTAGGAACCACATGGAAACCGTTGGCCCACTGTAACTCGGGCTAGGAGGCACCTGTGCAGTGGTGCTGTCCACTGTTGGGTTTTGGTGATCTGGGGTCCTCACAGTTCTTCTTGGGTTGCCTGCAGAGACACAGAGGAGCAGCTACACTGTTTCACGGGAGTTCCTGGTTCTGGGGTGAAGGCTGGCAGTCCTCCTGTTAGTTTTGGAGGCACAGGCAGCTGCAGAACGGGGTGTCTTCAGCATGATTGTTGAAGTCAGCTGGCAAGAAGTCAGTCACTGGTCTTCAGTTCTCACTTTTGTGTCCTTCGTCTTTCAGGTCAGCAGGATCTCATTTGCTGGTGCCAGGGGCTCCCCTGAATACTGAATTTAGGGGCTTTAGGGGAATGTAGCGTAGTAGCCAATGGGCTACTTACCCCTGGGGTCACTACACCCCCTATAGGACCACGTCCCGTGGTCCCAGAGTTCCTAGTTCTGTGATCACCAAGATGTGTCTGCATCAGTCAGGTCACCTTAGGGGTGGAACTGACCCGAGGGGGCCCTGGGTTGGGGGGGGGGGAGGTTTAAGAGAGGATTGGGCACTTAGGGAAGCCAGATCTGCATACCAAGGGTGGTGGGCTCTTTGAAGCCCCCTACCTTGGAATGCCTATTTGCAGGTTATCCTATTGGGTGGTGTGTGTTAATCCTCCTGCCTGAGCAGGCTTTGTTCCTGACCACCCAAGAGCGGAGGCCTTCACCCTTGGGAGTCAGAAACATGTCTGTTGGCGGCAGGCTGGTTAAGACTAGTCCGCCAGCACACCAGCAGTTGGTATGTGTTTCAGGGGACACATCTAAGGTAACCTCTGGGAGCATGTATTAATAAATCCATCACTGGAATCAGTGATGTTGTATTAATATGAGATGCTTGATACCAAACATCCCTAGTTTCAGCGAAGCTATCATGTAGTTGCGGAACTCGTATAGACCATTGTCCAGCACATGTACTTAAAATAGCTTCCCTGATCACTCACTATGTCTAAAAATCGACAGACATAGCAGGGGCATAGTTGCTCTTGCAGATATGACCACCCATGTAACATACTGCATCCTGCCTTAGGGCTGGAAGGCCTGCTGAAGGGGTGTCTTACACATATTGCATGCAGTGTTAGTGGGTTACCTTATGTACACTTACCATGCATGGTAAACTCATGCATCGTAATTGCAAGCATTGCAAAGCCATACATTCTATGTGAAGTTGCAAATTAAGCAACCCAAGATAGGCAAGATTGAGGTAAAGTTAAATTTAACAATTCAAGTAGTATATACCTCAGGCATCCACTTGTCTCTAACATAACCACCTTCCATCACTGGAAGTCACTTCCCCTCGATAATGAAACATCATAGGAGGACCAGATTTAAACTTCAGAGGCTATGAAATTCCATCATTAACAAATTGTGGTCACTTTCATGCCTATGGACATCCTGAAAAAATATCAGAAAAGGATCGAATCAAAAATCCTGTGTACAAAGAATTGTCAGTTCCTTTATAAACCTACCTGCATAAATAATCAACCCATAAGTCACCAAAATGTTCTCTAAAAATATTACCTGTGTAACACATTTATAATCGGTCCTTAACCTAATGCCAACATTTCTAAATATTTTTTCCTCCGTTGTGTGCATTTCCATATCGGGGGATGCTCCAAGCTTTAATTTAAAAGACTCCAGAATCACAATACGTATCCTAGGGTCACCATCAAAATATCCAGTGGCCACGATTTCATTAAGGAATTTAGAATAATTCAACACTAGATGAATAAACCATTCCTTAACCGAATAAATACAGAAAGACAACATAAATGTATAGGGTGTAAAATAAATTATTGGCATTACTTACAACCAGCCCCTCCCCAGGTTGAACTGCTATATTTATATACATATATATATATGGAAAATGTCACTTACCCAGTGTACATCTGTTCGTGGCATGAGTCGCTGCAGATTCACATGCTTTGCACATCCCGCCATCTAGTGTTGTGCTCTGAGTGTTACAAGTTGTTTTTCTTCGAAGAAGTCTTTCGAGTCACGAGATCGAGGGACTCCTCCCCTTTCGGCTCCATTGCGCATGGGCGTCGACTCCATCTTAGATTGTTTTCCCCCCAGAGGGTAAGGTAGGAGTTGTGTATTATAGTAAGAGTGCCCACGCAATGGAGTAAACATGTGTGTACATAATGTAGTTTAAAGTGATATATTTACAAATTTACCAATGTTCAAGATCAACTTTGAAACGGCTACAGGCTCCCGGGGAGGCGGGTGGGCGCATGTGAATCTGCAGCGACTCATGCCACGAACAGATGTACACTGGGTAAGTGACATTTTTCGTTCGATGGCATGTGTAGCTGCAGATACACATGCTTTGCATGGACTAGTAAGCAGTTATCTCCCCAAAAGCGGTGGTTCAGCCTGTAGGAGTTGAAGTTGTTTGAAACAAAGTTCGTAGTACTGCTTGTCCTACTGTGGCTTGTTGTGCTGTTAACACATCCACACAATAGTGCTTGGTAAACGTATGAGGCATAGACCATGTGGCTGCCTTACATATTTCAGTCATTGGAATGTTTCCTAGAAAGGCCATGGTAGCACCTTTCTTTCTAGTTGAGTGTGCCCTAGGTGTAATAGGCAGTTCTCTTTTTGCTTTGAGATAAAAGGTTTGAATGCATTTAACTATCCATCTAGCAATGCCTTCTTTGGAAATCGGATTTCCTGTATGAGGTTTTTGGAAAGCAACAAATAATTGTTTTGTTTTTTGAATTTGTTTTGTTCTGTCAATGTAGTACATTAACGCTCTTTTGATGTCTAATGTATGTAGTGCTCTCTCAGCTACAGAATCTGGCTGTGGGAAGAACACTGGTAGTTCTACTGTTTGATTCAAGTGGAACGGTGATATGACTTTTGGTAAAAAATTTGGATTTGTCCGTAGAACTACTTTATGCTTGTGTATTTGAATAAATGGTTCTTGTATGGTAAATGCTTGGATTTCACTGACTCTTCTTAGAGATGTGATGGCAATTAGAAATGCAACTTTCTATGTTAAATATTGCATTTCACATGAGTGCATGGGTTCAAAAGGTGGCCCCATGAGTCGCGTTAAGACAGTGTTGAGGTTCCATGAAGGAACTGGTGGTGTTCTTGGTGGTATATTTCTTTTTAGTCCTTTCATAAAGGCTTTTATGACTGGTATCCTAAACAGTGAAGTTGAGTGGGTAAGTTGCAGGTAAGCTGAAATTGCGGTAAGATGTATCTTAATGGATGAAAAAGCTAGTTTTGACTTTTGCAAATGTAGTAAGTAGCTTACGATATCTTTAGCAGATGCGTGTAAGGGTTTAATTTGAGTATTATGACAATAATAAACAAACCTTTTCCACTTATTTGCATAGCAATGTCTAGTGGTTGGTTTTCTAGCTTGTTTTATGACTTACATACATTCCTGTGTAAGGTCTAAGTGTCCGAATTCTAAGACTTCAGGAGCCAGATTGCTAGATTCAGCGATGCTGGATTGGGGTGTTTGATCTGTTGATTGCGTTGAGTTAACAGATCTGGTCTGTTTGGTAGTTTGATATGAGGCACTACTGAGAGGTCTAGTAGTGTTGTGTACCAAGGTTGTCTTGCCCAAGTTGGTGCTAGGAGTATGAGTTTGAGTTTGTTTTGACTCAACTTGTTTACTAGATATGGAAGGAGTGGGGGAAAAGCGTATGCAAATATCCCTGACCAACTCATCCATAACGCATTGCCCAGAGACTGATTTTGTGGGTACCTGGATGCGAAGTTTTGGCATTTTGCGTTTTCTTTTGTTGCAAACTATTTGTGGTGTTCCCCAATTTTGGAAGTAAGTGTGTAGTACTTGGGGATGAATCTCCCATTCGTGGATTTGTTGGTGATCCCGAGAGAGATTGTCTGCTAATTGATTCTGAATCCCTGGAATGAACTGTGCTATTAGGCGAATGTGGTTGTGTATCGCCCAATGCCATATTTTCTGTGTCAGGAGACATAACTGCGTTGAGTGTGTTCCTCCCTGTTTGTTTAGGTAATACATTGTTGTCATGTTGTTTGTTTTGAAAAGAATGTGTTTGTGGCTTATTATTGGTTGAAATGCTTTTAACACTAGAAATACTGCCAATAGTTCTAAGTGATTTATGTGAAACTGTTTTTGCCGAGAGTCCCATTGCCCCTGAATGCTGTGTTGATTGAGGTGTGCTCCCCACCCTATCATGGAGGCATCTGTAGTTATTACGTATTGAGGCACTGGGTATTGAAAAGGCCGCTCTTGATTTAAATTTATATTGTTCCACCATTGAAGCGAGGTGTATGTTTGGTGGTCTATCAACACTAGATCTAGAAGTTGACCCTGTGCCTGTCACCATTGTGATGCTAGGCACCGTTGTAAGGGCCGCATGTGCAATCTTGCGTTTGGGACAATGGCTATGCATGAGGACATCATGCCTAGTAGTTTCATTACTATTTTGACTTGTATCCTTTGGTTTGGATATATGACCTGTATTACATTGTGAAATGCTTGTACTCTTTGTGGACTTGGCGTGGCAATCGCTCTTGTTGTGTCGATTGTTGCCCCTAAGTATTGCTGTTTTTGACATGGCTGAAGGTGTGACTTTGTGTAGTTGATTGAGAAACCTAGTTTTTGTAGGGTTTCTCTGACGTACTTTGTGTGTTGTGAACACTGTTTTAGTGTGTTGGTTTTGATTAACCAATTGTAAGGAAATGCCTCCTTGGCATGGTTACCCCCTGACTTTTTGCCTTTGCTGATGCTAAGTTTTGACTTGACAGTGTGCTGAGGCCTGCTAACCAGGCCCCAGCACCAATGTTCTTTCCCTAACCTGTACTTTTGTTTTACACAATTGTCACACCCTGGCATCCAGGTAAGTTCCTTGTAACTTGTACCCCTCGTACCAAGGGCCCTGATGCCAGGGAAGGTCTCTAAGGGCTGCAGCATATCTTATGCCACCCTGGGGACCCCTCACTCAGCACAGACACACTGCTTGCCAGCTTGTGTGTGCTGGTGAGGACAAAACGAGTAAGTCGACATGGCACTCCCCTCAGGGTGCCATGCCAACCTCACACTGCCTATGCAGTATAGATAAGTCACCCCTCTAGCAGGCCTTACAGCCCTAAGGCAGGGTGCACTATACCATAGGTGAGGGCACCAGTGCATGAGCACTGTGCCCCTACAGTGTCTAAGCCAAACCTTAGACATTGTAAGTGCAGGGTAGCCATAAGAGTATATGGTCTAGGAGTCTGTCAAACACGAACTCCACAGCACCATAATGGCTACACTGAAAACTGGGAAGTTTGGTATCAAACTTCTCAGCACAATAAATGCACACTGATGCCAGTGTACATTTTATTGTAAAATACACCCCAGAGGGCACCTTAGAGGTGCCCCCTGAAACCTTAACCAACTACCTGTGTAGGCTGACTGGTTTTAGCAGCCTGCCACACTCGAGACATGTTGCTGGCCACATGGGGAGAGTGCCTTTGTCACTCTGTGGCCAGTAACAAAGCCTGCACTGGGTGGAGATGCTATCACCTCCCCCAGGCAGGAGCTGTAACACCTGGCGGTGAGCCTCAAAGGCTCGCCCCCTTTGTTCCAGCACCACAGGGCACTCCAGCTAGTGGAGTTGCCCGCCCCCTCCGCCCACGGCCCCACTTTTGGCGGCAAGGCCGGGGGAAATAATGAGAAAAACAAGGAGGAGTCACTGGCCAGTCAGGACAGCCCCTAAAGTGTCCTGAGCTGAAGTGACTAACTTTTAGAAATCGATTCCCCCAATAGGGATAGGAATGTGACCCCCTCCCCTTGGGAGGAGGCACAAAGAGGGTGTACCCACCCTCAGGGCTAGTAGCCATTGGCTACTAACCCCCCAGACCTAAACACGCCCTTAAATGTAGTATTTAAGGGCTCCCCTGAACCTAAGAATTTAGATTCCTGCAACTTAAAGAAGAAGAGGACTGCTGAGCTGAAAAACCCTGCAGAGAAGAAGACACCAACTGCTTTGGCCCCAGCCCTACCGGCCTGTCTCCCTCCTTCAGAAGAAAACTGCTCCAGCGACGCTTTCCCCAGGACCAGCGGCCTCTGAATCCTCAGAGGACTGCCCTGCTTCCAAAAGACCAAGAAACTCCAGAGAGCAGCGGCCCTGTTCAACAAAGACTGCAACTTTGTATCCAGAGGAGCAGATTTAAAGACCCCTGCAATCCCCGCAAGAAGCGTGAGACTTGCAACACTGCACCCGGCGACCCCGACTCGACTGGTGAAGAAACAACACCTCAGGGAGGACCCTCCGGCGACTCTGAGACCGTGAGCAACCAAAGTTGTCCCTCCTGATCCCCCACAGCGACGCCTGCAGAGGGAATCCCAAGGCTCCCCCTGACCGCGACTGCCTGACTCTGAAATCCCGATGCCTGGAAAATCAAATCAAATCAAATCATTAGCATTTATAAAGCGCGCTACTCACCCGTGCGGGTCTCAAGGCGCTAGGGACAAAGGGGGTGGTTATCGCTGCTCGAACAGCCAGGTCTTTAGGAGTCTCCGGAAAGCGGAGTGGTCCTGGGTGGTCCTGAGGCTGGTGGGGAGGGAGTTCCAGGTCTTGGCCGCCAGGAAGGAGAAAGATCTCCCACCCGCCGTGGAGCGTCGGATGCGAGGGACGGCGGCGAGTGCGAGGCCAGAGGAGCGGAGGGGGCGGGTGGGGACGTAGAAGTTGAGCCGTCTGTTGAGGTATTCCGGTCCCTTGTCGTGGAGGGCTTTGTGTGCGTGGGTGAGAAGTCGGAAGGTGATCCTTTTGCTGACTGGGAGCCAATGCAGGTGTCTCAGGTGTGCGGAGATGTGGCTGTTGCGGGGTACGTCGAGGATGAGGCGGGCTGAGGCGTTTTGAATGCGTTGCAGGCGATTTTGGAGTTTGGCGGTGGTCCCAGCGTAGAGGGTGTTGCCGTAGTCCAGGCGGCTCGTGACGAGGGCGTGGGTCACGGTTTTTCTGGTGTCGGCAGGGATCCAGCGGAAGATCTTGCGGAGCATGCGGAGGGTGAGGAAGCAGGCGGAGGACACGGCGTTGACTTGCTTGGTCATGGTGAGAAGGGGGTCCAAGATGAAGCCGAGGTTGCGGGCGTGGTCTGCGGGGGTCGGTGCGGTGCCGAGGGCCGTGGGCCACCAGGAGTCGTCCCAGGCGGACGGGGTGTTGCTGAGGATGAGGACTTCAGTTTTTTCAGAGTTCAGCTTTAGGCGGCTGAGCCTCATCCAATCTGCGACGTCCTTCATACCCTCTTGTAGGTTGGTCTTGGCGCTGGCGGGGTCCTTGGTGAGGGAGAGTATAAGTTGGGTGTCGTCGGCGTAGGAGGTGATGATGATGTCGTGCTTGCGTACGATGTTAGCGAGGGGGCTCATGTAGACATTGAAGAGTGTCGGGCTGAGTGATGAGCCTTGAGGTACGCCGCAGATGATCTCAGTGGGTTCTGAGCGAAACGGAGGGAGGTAGACTCTTTGGGAGCGGTTTACGAGGAAGGAGGCGATCCAGTCCAGGGCCTGGTCTTGGATCCCGGTGGAGCGGAGGCGGGTGATTAGGGTGCGGTGACAGACGGTGTCAAAGGCAGCCGAGAGGTCGAGAAGAATGAGGGCGACTGTTTCACCGTTGTCCATCAGGGTTCTGATGTCGTCTGTGACTGAGATGAGGGCGGTTTCAGTGCTGTGGTTGGTTCGGAATCCGGTCTGTGAGGGGTCGAGCAGGTTGTTGTCTTCCAGGAAGGTGGTCAGCTGTTTGTTGACGGTCTTCTCTATTACTTTGGCTGGGAAAGGCAGAAGGGAGATGGGGCGGAAGTTTTTCAGGTCGCTCGGGTCAGCCGTAGGTTTCTTTAGTAGGGCGTTGACTTCGGCGTGTTTCCAGCATTCGGGGAAGGTAGCAGAAGAAAAAGAAGAGTTGATGACGGTCTGGAGGTGCGGGGCGATGATGTTGTCGGCTTTGTTAAAGATGAAGTGCGGGCAGGGGTCCGAAGGGGCGCCGGAGTGGATAGAGTTCATGATGGATTTGGTTTCTTCCGTGCTGATGTGGGTCCAGTTGTTGAGGGTGATGGTCGGGGATGTGGGTTCGGTGGTGTTAGGTTGGGTCTGGTGTCCGAAGCTGCCGTGGAGGTCGCTGATCTTGCGATGGAAGAAAGTGGCGAGGGATTCGCATAGATCCTGTGAGGGCGTGATGGCGTTGGCGTTGGTGCTGGGGTTGGAGAACTCCTTGACGATGCTGAAGAGTTCTCTGCTGTTGTGGCTGTTTTTGTCCAGTCTGTCGGTGAAAAAATTCCTTTTGGCAGTGCGGATCAGGTGGTGTGTTTGCGGGTAGCGTTCTTGAGGGCGGTCATGTTGTCAGCGGTGCGGTCCTTGCGCCAGGCTTTCTCAAGTGCGCAACAAGTTTTCTTTGATTCTTTGAGGGTGTCAGAGAACCAGAGGGGTTTCTTGGTGTTGTTCTGTCGCTGCGAGCGTTTGAGGGGTGCAAGGTTGTCTGCGCAGTTGGAGATCCAGTTTGTGAGGTTGAGGGCTGCGACGTTGGGGTCGGTGGTGAGGGTGGGTTGGTTGGCGGCGAGTGCGGCGAAGAGTTGCTCTTCAGGGATCTTGTTCCACTGTCGGCGAGGGATGGGTTGAGTGCGGAGGTGGCGGGTCTCGCGTCGGAATGTGAAGTGGACGCAGCTGTGGTCGGTCCAATGAAGGGCGGAGGCGTGGCTGAAGAAGACGTGTTTGCTGGCGGAGAAGATAGGGTCGAGTGTGTGTCCGGCGATGTGGGTGGCAGTGTTCACCAGTTGTTTGAGGCCGAGGTTGGCGAGGTTGTCGAGCAGGGTGGTGGTGTTGGGGTCGTTGTTTTGTTCCAGATGGAAGTTGAGGTCGCCTAGGAGGATGTAGTCCGGTGAGGCGAGGGCGTGCGGGGAGATGAAGTCGGCGATGGTGTCGCTGAAAGGGGCGCGAGGTCCGGGAGGACGGTAGACGAGGGATCCTCTGAGGGTGGTCCTCGGGTCGGTGCGAATCTGAAAATGCAGGTGTTCAGCGGCAAGAGGGGAGTCTTCAGTGGAGGTGGTGACGCTGATGGAGTCTTTGAAGACCCTGCAACCGCAGCCCCCAGGACCTGAAGGATCGGAACTCCAGTGCAGGAGTGACCCCCAGGAGGCCCTCTCCCTTGCCCAGGTGGTGGCTACCCCGAGGAGCCCCCCCCTTGCCTGCCTGCACCGCTGAAGAGACCCCTTGGTCTCCCATTGAAATCTACTGGAAACCCGACGCTTGTTTGCACACTGCACCCAGCCGCCCCCGCGCTGCTGAGGGTGTACTTTTTGTGTGGACTTGTGTCCCCCCCGGTGCCCTACAAAACCCCCCTGGTCTGCCCTCCGAAGATGCGGGTACTTACCTGCTGGCAGACTGGAACCGGGGCACCCCCTTCTCCATTGAAGCCTATGTGTTTTGGGCACCACTTTGAACTCTGCACCTGACCGGCCCTGAGCTGCTGGTGTGGTGACTTTGGGGTTGCTCTGAACCCCCAACGGTGGGCTACTTTGGACCCCAATCTGAACCCCGTAGGTGGTTTACTTACCTGCAAGAACTAACATTACTTTACCTCCCCCAGGAACTGTGAAAATTGCACTGTGTCCACTTTTAAAACAGCTAAATGTGTTTTATGTAAAAAGTATATATGCTATTGTGATTATTCAAAGTTCCTAAAGTACTTACCTGCAATACCTTTCAAATGAGATATTACATGTAGAATTTGAACCTGTGGTTCTTAAAATAAACTAAGAAAATATATTTTTCTATAACAAAAACCTATTGGCTTGGAATTGTCTCTGAGTGTGTGTTCCTCATTTATTGCCTGTGTGTATGTACAACAAATGCTTAACACTACTCCTTTGATAAGCCTACTGCTCAACCACACTACCACAAAATAGAGCATTAGTATTATCTCTTTTTGCCACTATCTTACCTCTAAGGGGAACCCTTGGACTCTGTGCATACTATTCCTTACTTTGAAATAGTGCATACAGAGCCAACTTCCTACACCAATCGTCTAGGTATGGAAACACATGTATTTGCTGCCTTCTGATATGCGCAGCTACTACTGCCAGGCATTTTGTAAAGACTCTTGGTGCAGTAGTTATTCCGAATGGCAACACTTTGAATTGGTAGTGTACCCTTTGGAATACAAATCTTAGGTACTTTCTGTGTGAAGGATGTATTGGTATATGGAAATATGCATCCTTGAGGTCTAGTGTTGCCATGTAGTCTTGTTGTTTGAGCAGTGGGATTACGTCTTGTAATGTCACCATGTGAAAGTGGTCTGATTTGATGTAGGTATTTAATGTTCTTAGATCTAATATAGGTCTTAGTGTTTTGTCCTTTTTGGGTATGAGAAAGTACAGAGAGTAAACTCCTGTTCCTTTCTGTTGGATTGGTACTAATTCTATTGCTCCTTTCTGTAGCAATGCCTGGACTTCTAGTCCTAGAAGATCTATATGTTGTTTTGACATATTGTGTGTTTTCGGTGGGACGTTTGGAGGGAATTTGAGAAATTCTATGCAATAACCATGCTGGATAATTGCCAGTACCCAAGTGTCTGTTGTTATCTCCTCCCAATATTTGTAAAATTTGCTTAGTCTCCCCCCCCACAGGTGTTATGTGTTAGGGATGTGTGACTTGGAAGTCACTGCTTGTTTTGAGGAGTTTTGGGGCTTTGGAACTTCCCTCTAGTCTTTTGGAATTGTCCCCCTCTATATTGCCCCCAAAAACTTCCCTGCTGATATTGGCTTTGATAAGTGGGCCTTGCTGGTGAGGTTGTGGCTTCTGTAGGTTGGCCTCAAAACCCTCCCCTAAATTGTGTCTTGCGAAATGTGCCTCTGCTCTGTGGGGAGTAGAGTGCGCCCATGGCTTTTGCCATATCAGTGTCTTTTTTGAGATTCTCAATAGCAGTGTCCACCTCCGGCCCAAACAACTGCTGTTCATTAAAGGGCATATTCAGCACGGCTTGTTGTATTTCTGTCTTGAATCCAGACGTACGCAACCATGCGTGTCTCCTGATCGTTATTGCAGTATTTACTGTCCTTGCAGCCGTATCTGCTGCATCCATTGCTGAGCGTATCTGATTATTGGAGATACTTTGTCCTTCTTCCACCACTTGTTGTGCCCTTTTCTGGAACTCTTTGGGTAAGTGTTCTATGAAATGCTGCATTTCGTCCCAATGAGCTCTATCGTATCTTGCCAGAAGTGCTTGTGAATTGGCAATGCGCCATTGGTTTGCTGCTTGTGCTGCAACCCTTTTCCCCGCAGCGTCGAATTTGCGACTCTCCTTGTCTGGAGGTGGTGCGTCTCCCGAGGTATGAGAGTTTGCTCTCTTGCGAGCTGCCCCAACAACCACAGAGTCTGGTGTTAATTGCTGCGTAATATAAACAGGGTCTGTTGGCGGTGGCTTGTACTTCTTCTCCACCCTTGGAGTTATGGCCCTGCCTTTTACAGGATCCTGAAATATTTGTTTGGAGTGTTTTAGCATTCCAGGGAGCATAGGTAAGCTTTGGTATTGGCTATGCGTGGAGGATAATGTATTAAACAAAAAGTCATCCACAATTGGTTCTGCATGCAAGGTGACGTTATGAAAAGCAGCTGCCCTTGAGACCACCTGCGTGTAGGATGTACTCTCTTCAGGTGGCGACGGCCTCGCAGGGTAACAGTCTGGGCCGTTATCTGATACCGGAGCATCATAAAGGTCCCATGCGCCGGGATCATCTTGACTCATTGCAGTATGAGTCGGGGATTGCATCAGTGGTGGAGTGGCTACCGGTGATGTGTGCATTGATGGTGGTGGAGATGGTGGCGGAGTTGTTTGTCTTGCCACCTTTGCCTGTGGCTGCTTGTCCTTTTCTTGAAAGGCAAGTCTTCTTTTCATTTTAATTGGGGGAAGAGTGCTTATCTTCCCTGTGTCCTTTTGAATGTGGAGCCTCCTTTGAGTGTAGTCTGGCTCCATTGATTCAAGTTCTTCTCCGAACTTATGTCCTTGCATTTGGGAGGACAATCCCTGTTCCTCTGTGTAGGAACCTGTTTTCGGTTCAGAGGCTGGATGTTTCGGAATCGAAACCTTTTCGGTCACCTTTTTGGGCTCCGAGGAAACCTTCTTTATTTTCGGCGTCGTGGTGTCTCGGTGCCGACCCATTTCGGTGCCACTGTCTCAGTGCCGAATCTACTCGGAGCCGCTGTCTCTGGCCCGAGATTGCTGTGTGCAGGTATCTCGACCGGAGTAGACTTAGACACAAGCGTGCCCTTTTTCGGTGCCGATGATCGGTCACCTACTTTTCAGGTTAAGCCATGGCCTGTTGGCGGTGGCGCCTCCTGGGCTTTTGTGGTCTTCTCGTGAGTTTTATGTTTTGATGTCTTACTCATGGTTTTCGGCGTTTCTTCGGGATCAAGCTCGTCTGAGTCCGATTCCTGAACGGAGAAGGTTTCTTCTTCCTCCTCGAAACGCCCTTGTCCTGTCGGCGGCGACGCCATCTGCAGTCTTCTCGCTCTTCGGTCTCTTAATGTCTTCCTCGACCGAAACACTCGACAGGCTTCACAAGTATCTTCCTTGTGCTCTGGAGACAGACACAAGTTACAGACCAGATGCTGATCTGTATACGGATACTTGTAGTGACATTTTGGGCAGAAGCGGAATGGGGTCCGTTCCATCAGCCTTGAAGAGACACGTGGCCGGGCCGACCAGGCCTCGACGGGGGATCGAAAAAAACCCCGAAGGGCCACAGGAGCTCTTCAAAAGTCAGTGTCGATCTGTTGTAACTAACCCGATACTGAACGTAAACAATACCGACGATTTTTCCGAGATTCTAACTAACTTTCCGACCCGAAACACGGAGCGAAAAGGAACACGTCCGAACCCGATGGCGGAAAAAAAACAATCTAAGATGGAGTCGACGCCCATGCGCAATGGAGCTGAAAGGGGAGGAGTCCCTCGATCTCGAGACTCGAAAGACTTCTTTGAAGAAAACCACTTGTAACACTCCGAGCCCAACACTAGATGGCGGGATGTGCAAAGCATGTGTATCTGCAGCTACACATGTCATCGAACATATATATATATATATATATATATATATATATATATATATATATATATGGAAAATGTCACTTACCCAGTGTACATCTGTTTGTGGCATTATTCGCTGCAGATTCACATGCTGTGCACAGTCCGCCATCTGGTGTTGGGCTCGGAGTGTTACAAGTTGTTTTCTTCGAAGAAGTCTTTTCGAGTCACGAGACCGAGGGACTCCTCCCATTTCGACTCCATTGCGCATGGGCATCGACTCCATCTTAGATTGTTTTCCCCGCAGAGGGTGAGGTAGGAGTTGTGTATGCTAGTAATAGTGCCCATGCAATGGAGTGAATACGTATGTACATAATAAAGTTTAAAGTAATATATTTACAAATGTACAAATGTTCAAGATCTACTTCTAAACGGCTACAGGCTCCCGGGGAGGCGGGCATGTGAATCTGCAGCGACTAATGCCACGAACAGATGTACACTGGGTAAGTGACATTTTCCGTTCGATGGCATGTGTAGCTGCAGATACACATGCTGTGCATAGACTAGTAAGCAGTTATCTCCCCAAAAGCGGTGGTTCAGCCTGTAGGAGTTGAAGTAGTTTGAAATAATGTTCTTAGTACAGCTTGACCTACTGTGGCTTGTTGTGCAGTTAACACATCTACACAGTAGTGCTTGGTAAATGTATGAGGCGTAGACCATGTTGCTGCCTTACATATTTCGTTCATTGGAATATTTCCTAGAAAGGCCATGGTAGCACCTTTCTTTCTGGTTGAGTGTGCCTTTGGTATAATAGGCAGCTCTCTCTTTGCTTTAATATAGCAGGTTTGAATGCATTTAACTATCCATCTAGCAATGCCTTGTTTTGAAATTGGGTTTCCTGTATGAGGTTTTTGAAAGGCAATAAATAGTTGTTTTGTTTTTCGAATTAGTTTTGGTCTGTCAATGTAGTACATTAGTGCTCTTTTGATGTCTAATGTATGTAGTGCTCTTTCAGCGACAGAATCTGGCTGTTGGAAGAACACTGGTAATTCTACCGTTTGAATCAAGTGGAACAGTGATATTACCTTTGGTAAAAATTTTTGATTTGTTCGTAGGACTATTTTATTTTTGTGTATTTTAATAAATGGTTCTTGTATGGTAAAAGCTTGAATTTCACTCACTCTTCTTAGAGACGTGATGGCAATTAAAAATGCAACTTTCCACGTTAAGTATTGCATTCCACAAGAATGCATGGGTTCAAATGGTGGACCCATGAGTCGTGTCAAGACAATGTTGAGGTTCCATGAAGGAACAGGTAGTGTTCTAGGTGGTATAATTCTCTTTAGGCCTTCCATAAACGCTTTTATGACTGGTATTCTAAATAATGAAGTTGAATGAGTAATTTGCAGGTAAGCTGATATTGCGATAAGATGTATCTTTATGGAAGAGAAAGCTAGATCTGACTTTTGTAAATGTAGTAAATATTGTACTATATCTTTTGGAGATGCGTGTAATGGCTGAATCTGATTATTATGGCAGTAATAAACAAATCTTTTCCACTTATTTGCATAGCAGTGTCTAGTGGTAGGTTTCCTAGCTTGTCTTATGACCTCCATACATTCTTGTGTGAGGTCTAAGTGTCCGAATTCTAGGATTTCAGGAGCCAAATTGCTAGATTCAGCGATGCTGGATTTGGATGTCTGATCTGTTGTTTGTGTTGTGTTAACAGATCTGGTCTGTTGGGTAGTTTGACATGAGGTACTACTGAAAGGTCTAGTAGTGTTGTGTACCAAGGTTGCCTCACCCATGTTGGTGCTATTAGTATGAGTTTGAGTTTGTTTTGACTCAACCTGTTTACTAGATATGGAAGGAGAGGGGGAAAAGCGTACGCAAATATCCCTGACCAGTTCATCCATAGAGCATTGCCTTCGGATTGATCCTGTGGGTACCTGGATGCGAAGTTTTGGCATTTTGAGTTGTCCTTTGTTGCAAATAGATCTATTTGAGGTGTTCCCCAAATTTGAAAGTAAGTGTTTAGTATTTGGGGGTGAATTTCCCATTCGTGGATTTGTTGGTGATCCCGAGAGAGATTGTCTGCTAACTGGTTCTGAATCCCTGGAATAAATTGTGCTATTAGGCGAATGTGGTTGTGAATCGCCCAATGCCATATTTTTTGTGTCAGGAGACACAACAGTGTCAAGTGCGTCCCTCCCTGTTTGTTTAAGTAATACATTGTTGTCATGTTGTCTGTTTTGACAAGAATGTATTTGTGGGTTATTATGGGCTGAAATGCTTTCGGCGCTAGGAATACCGCTAACAGTTCCAAGTGATTTATGTGAAACTGTCTTTGATGTATGTCCCATTGTCCTTGGATGCTGTGTTGATTGAGGTGTGCTCCCCACCCTGTCATGGAAGCATCTGTCGTTATAACGTATTGTGGCACTGGGTCTTGGAAAGGCCGCCCTTGGTTTAAATTTATACTGTTCCACCATAAAAGCGAGATGTATGTTTGGCGGTCTATCAACACCAGATCTAGAAGCTGACCCTGTGCTTGTGACCATTGTGATGCTAGGCACTGTTGTAAGGGCCGCATGTGCAATCTTGCGTTTGGGACAATGGCTATTCATGAAGACATCATGCCTAGCAGTTTCATTACCATTTTGACTTGTATCCTTTGTTTTGGATACATGGCCTGTATTACATTGTGAAATGTTTGAACTCTTTGTGGACTTGGAGTGGCAATCCCTTTTGCTGTGTTGATTGTTGCTCCTAAGTATTGCTGTGTTTGGCACGGCATAAGGTGTGACTTTGCGCAGTTGATTGAGAAGCCTAGTTTGTGGAGGATTTGTATGACATTGTGTGCTGTGAACACTGTCTTAGCGTGTTGGTTTTGATTAACCAGTCGTCTAAGTACGGGAACACATGTATTTGCTGCCTTCTGATATGTGCAGCTACTACTGCCAGGAATTTTGTAAAAACTCTTGGTGCAGTTGTTATTCCGAATGGCAACACTTTGAATTGGTAATGTATTCCTTGGAATACGAACCTTAGATATTTTCTGTGTGAAGGATGTATTGGTATATGGAAGTACGCATCCTTTAGGTCTAGTGTTGTCATGTAGTCTTGTCGTTTGAGCAGTGGGATTACGTCTTGTAATGTAACCATGTGAAAGTGGTCTGATTTGATGTAGGTATTTAATGTTCTGAGATCTAGTATTGTCTCAGACTCTTGTCTTTTTTGGGTATTAGAAAGTACAGTGAGTAAACTCCTGTGTTTTTCTGTAGTTTTGGTACTAATTCTATTGCTTCTTTTTGTAGCAATGCTTGAACTTCTAGTCCTAGAAGGTCTATATGTTGTTTTGACATACTGTGTGTTTTTGGTGGGACGTTTGGAAGGAATTTGAGAAATTCTATGCAATAACCATGCTGGATAATTGCTAAGACCCAAGTGTCTGTTGTTATTTCCTCCCAATGTTTGTAAAATTGGCTTAGTCTCCCCCCCACAGGTGTTATGTGATGGGGTTGTGTGACTTGTAATTCACTGCTTATTTCGAGGAGTTTTGGGACTTTGGAACTTTCCCCTATTTTTCTGGAACTGTCCCCCTCTATATTGCCCCCGAAAACCTCCCCGCTGATATTGGCTCTGGTAAGTGGGCCTTGCTTGTGATGGTGTGGTTTCTGTCGGTTGACCTCGAAACCCTCCCCTAAAAGGTGTTTTGCGAAAAGTGCCTCTGCTCTGCGGGGAGTAGAGTGCGCCCATGGCTTTGGCTGTATCAGTATCTTTCTTCAGTTTCTCAATAGCAGTGTCGACTTCCGGCCCAAACAACTGCTGTTCATTAAATGGCATATTTAGCACGGCTTGTTGAATTTACGGCTTGAACCCTGAAGTACGCAGCCATGCGTGCCTTCTTATTGTTATTGCAGTGTTTACTGTCCTTGCAGCCGTATCTGCTGCATCCATTGAAGACCGTATCTGATTATTTGAGATACTTTGTCCTTCTTCCACCACTTGTTGCGCCCTTTTCTGGAACTCTTTGGGTAAGTGTTCTATGAAATGCTGCATTTCATCCCAATGAGCTCTATCATAACGTGCCAAAAGTGCCTGTGAATTGGCAATGCGCCATTGGTTTGCTGCTTGTGCTGCAACCCTTTTGCCTGCAGCATCAAATTTGCGACTCTCCTTGTCTGGAGGTGGTGCGTCCCCTGAGGTATGAGAGTTCGCTCTCTTACGAGCTGCCCGACAACTACTGAGTCTGGTGTTAATTGTGTTGTAATATAAACTGGATCTGTTGGCGGTGGCTTGTACTTCTTTTCCACCCTTGGAGTTATGGCTCTGCCTTTAACTGGGTTTTGAAAGATTTGTTTTGAATGTTTTAGCATTCCTGGGAGCTAGGTAGGCTTTGGTATTGGCTATGGGTGGAGGATAGGGTGTTAAACAAAAAGTCATCCTCAATTGGTTCGGAATGCAAGGTGACGTTGTGAAAAGCAGCTGCCCTTGCGACCACCTGTGTGTAAGATGTACTGTCCTCAGGTGGTGACGGCCTTGCAGGGTACGAATCTGAGCTGTTGTCCAATACTGGAGCATCGTAAAGGTCCCATGCATCGGGATCATCCTGACTCATTGTAGTATGAGCTGGGGAGTGCATCAGTGGTGGAGTTGTTATTGGTGATGCGTGCATTGATGGTGGTGGAGACGGTGGTGGTGTTGTCTTCCTTGCCACCTTTGCCTGTGGCTGCTTGTCTTTTTGTTGAAAGGCAAGTTTTCTTTTTATTTTAATTGGGGGAAGAGTGGTTATTTTCCCTGTGTCCTCATGAATGTGAAGCCTTCTCTGTGTATAGTCTGGCTCTACAGCTTCAAGTTCCTCTCCGAATCTATGCTTTTGCATTTGGGAGGTTAATCCTTGTTCCTCTGTGTAGGAACCTGTTTTCGGCTCTGAGGCTGGATGTTTCGGAACCGAAATTTTTTCGGACGTCTTTTTAGGCTCCGAAGAAACCTTTTTTATTTTCGGCGTGGTGTCTCGGTGCCGAAATTCTTCGGTGCCGAATCTTCTCTGAGCCGCTGTCTCGGCTCGGAGGTTGCTGTGTGGCGGTATCTCGACCGGAGTCAGATGACTTCGACACCAGCATGCCCTTTTTCGGTGCCTTGGATCGGTCACCTAATTTTCGGGTTAAGTCATGGCCTGTTGGCGGTGGCGTTCCCTGGGCTTTTGTTGACTTCTCGTGAGTCTTGATTTTCGACGTCTTACTCACGGTTTTCGGCGTTTCTTCGGCGTCGAGCTCTTCAGAGTCAGACTCGTGGATGGAGAAAGCTTCTTCTGCTTCCTCGAAACGCTCTTGTCCTGTCGGCGTGGACGCCATCTGCAGTCTTCTGGCTCTTCGGTCTCTTAATGTTTTCCTCGACCGAAACGCTCGACAGGCTTCACAAGTATCCTCCTTGTGCTCGGGCGACAAGCACAAGTTACAGACCAGATGCTGATCCGTATACGGATACTTGTTATGGCATTTTGGGCAGAAGCGGAATGGGGTCCGTTCCATCAGCCTTGAAGTTGCACATGGCCGGGCCGACCAGGCCCCGACAGGGGATCGAAAAAACCCCAAAGGGCCACCGGAGCTCTTCAAAATTCGGTGTCGATTTGTTCTAACTAACCCGATACCGAAAGCAAACAATACCGACGTTTTTTTTCGAGATTCTAACTAACTTTCCGACCCGAAACACGGAGTGAAAAGGAACACGTCCGAACCCGATGGCAGAAAAAAAACAATCTAAGATGGAGTCGACGCCCATGCGCAATGGAGTCGAAATGGGAGGAGTCCCTCGGTCTCGTGACTCGAAAAGACTTCTTCGAAGAAAACAACTTGTAACACTCCGAGCCCAACACCAGATGGCGGACTGTGCACAGCATGTGTATCTGCAGCTACACATGCCATCGAACATATATATATATATATATATATATATATAGATATAGATATATATTCCCCCCCACCCCCAAATTATCCTCCCAGCAGTACAAAAACACAAAGTAAGGTATCAGAGGCACTACCAATACCATCCTAGGATACCAGACGGAAAGAAGGCTGGGTAGGGGTGTAGCTTTGGGGGAGGGGGTAGTATTAGGAGTGTGACACCCCCCTAAATAAAAGCATTGTTGGCTTGGTAGTTGGGTCTGCTGTGTCTGTACTGATCCTGTTCCTCATGGAAACTGCCCATCCCGAACTTTGATCATCTTGCAGGCCACTGCTTTTTATGGGCAGGCTAGACATCACTGCTGTCCCCAGACAATTATGTGAGAATTACCTAGAGAAGGGCTTTGGCTTCGCACACATTCTGGAATCAGGGTTAATTTTTTTTTGATTGGCCAGAAGTTGTGTGCTTCCATAAACAAATGCTGGCTCTCCATGCAGCTGTAAGAATTTTCTTTATTTATTTATTCAGCTGCTGCGTTTGAAATTTAATGGGCTCACACAACATTAATAGCTTTACAAAGTGTCTTAGATAACTAAATAATTTATGGTGTTTTTTTTTCTGGCAGTATGACAGATGAGATGAGGGCAGCTATTACCCTACATAGATCTAGCATGATAGTGAGAGAGTCATCGGACCATTTAACTTACACCAATATTATTCTACAGTTCTCGGCTTCCACACAAATACACATCCATTCCCATGTTAGGTACTTGTAATGGTTCACCATACAGCATTCCTTTAAAGCCCGACTATTGGCATTACCAATGATTGTCTTAATTGGTGATTCACATTGCACAGACTAAGCTACATCCCTGGAGCTGAGATCCTGCACCTCCAAGGCTGAAGAGAACCCAACTCCAGTGACTTAAGCCTTTCAGGCCATCCATGAGATAGGCTAACCAGCCTGTCAGATTTCCCCCTGCCTGGCTCACTGTGCCAGGCACTCTCCCCAGATGTGACTCCCTGTCTGCTGCTGTAACCTGCATCCGGTGTACAGCCACGGATTTTTGGTCGGTTTATGGTGCATTGAGCCTTTTCTTGACCAGCAAATAGGGTTTGCATGATTTTAAAAGGATGGACTTTGAATACCAATGGGTCTGTTGCGTTAGTGGTGTTTAATGACCTTTTGGGGTCTGTGCAAGGTGTCAATTGCTTTGTTGTACTGCCATAACGAAGTGGTCCTCGTAAGATAAAGTAGTAACAGATCCAGGCATACATGCTGTGTAAGAGTCCTGAACTAACCAACACCGCCAGCCAGTTAACTATCAGATTTGAGTACAATTGTGTGCACTACGCAGACAACTAAAAGCCTTCTTGGCACTTCGAAGAGACAGAAAAGCATCACTGTTCGATCAGTTGTCCAAACATGTACCGTTGTGACGTCTTGAGCAGGCATTGATCATGCTCCACCTGCCCCAAAGTGTTTCGTGAGTGACCATGCAGGGGCTCATCAGCAGTCTTGGTGGAGACAAAGCCTCAACACAGGCAACATGAAGTCCCATGGAAACACGTCCCAGATACCTCTTGCCCAGAGAGATGGATTTAATGCTGCTCCATTGAAGGATACTGAGTTAGGAAGTATTCCTGAGGAAGACTTCCGAAACTTGTTGACATGTCTACATGTCCATCAAAAAGACAGGTAAAACAACCAATGGAAAGCAGTATCTCCAAGGGAATCCACATGGCTCCAGCATCACTCCTTTTCTGACGTACAAGTTGGACAATAAACTACCAGCCATCACAGACTATCAGTAGGGTGGAGTGATCTAAACACTCCAAGCATTGGCCTGCTGTAAATGCTGCTGGACTTCTGAAGTCAACATTTTGGACAAGTTTGCAACAAGTGCCTGTGCCTTGAAGCAGTAAACACAAGTGATGATATTCTGTTGTGGTCTTCACTGTTCATATAACCACCACAGCCCTGTTTATTGATTTAGAGACTGGGATTGACTAACAGTGGGTGTCCTATTAAGTTTGTTTTACTACCTGCTAGACTGTCATTTCATTTATTTTCAGGAGAAATGCAGAGTCCATGAGAACATGCCCCAGGACAGCCCGTTTTCCAGAGGTCTGACACTCACATGCTTACATCCCACCCTCAGACATCAGGTCAACTGACAGTGCTATTACTATGGTATTGGGGTCATGTGCAATCATACATCTGTGTACTTCTATGTCGTACCATCCCACATATAACATGCTGGGCTCATACTATTTTGTCTCCTCATGAGATTTTGTGTTTTTTTAAGGTCTGGCATTAGCCAAGACCGTTCGATTTTAGTAACATTACAATATATAATATACTTACTTAGAGGACCTTTTAGCCAGCTCCTTTTGTCAATTGGTTTATTGATTATTGCTGCACTATTCACATTTTGCTTCCACCCTCCAAAGCATACCCCATAGGGCAGTGGATCAGCTCACTTCAGTCACTGGATCCCTTGACTTTGATTGACTGTTTTTCTTGCATGCATTTTTCACATCTGCCTATCAAATTGTTCTTTTCTCTCTTCACAGGCGCCATTTAAATTCATTATTTGTCATTTATTTTCAAACAATACCACTCGACTGCCTCAGCAATTTTCTATGGCCCTTGAGTCCCAGGAGATTCTTGCTTGCTCTAGTCCTTTGCATGGCTCACTGCAATCGCAGTAGTTTCGCTGACTCAGCCTCCTCCTCTCATTGGAAATGGTAGTCACTGCAACTTGTATGCCTTTTTCCTACTATATAAACTTTTGTTTTCAATTTAGGAATAGTAGTCTCAATTTACTTTATAAAAGGTGCCCAACTGTTACCCTAATGTTGCTCCATAACTTGTGCATTGCAGGTTGTGAAGAAAATATGACTTACCTGCTGTAACTATCTTTCTAGTGGATGCTCTATCTACCTGCAGATTCCTCCCCTTTACAATAATCCCAGGTGTCAGATTGGATCCAGAAACTTTGACGCTTTCACATTGCCGTTAGGGGTATGCTGTTTTTGCATAGATGCCACAAAAGGCTTCAGATAACATCACTAAAGCCATGAAACAAACACTCTGGCGTAACAATGTCAGTTTCCATCCATTTTGTCCCCAAACCTTCAAGGCGCGAGAGGGAGGGGGCAGGAGGGGCGCTGGCACCGACAAAAGTAGTGCAGAACCACATTTTAATCTAGGGATTTTATTGGCTTTCTGCATTACACAACCATCAATTGGAGAGGCATGCCGGTCGCTAAGTTATTATATGAGAAGTGCTATCAGATTACAGCCCAAAGTGTATCAACGATCAGCATCTTTTATTTTCTATGAAGGAGAAAAAGCACACAGTGGTAGGCAACAGTGGAAGAGTAGAGTGTATACCTGGCAAGCTTTGTAGGTTAAAGGCCAGGGATTATGGATATTCATGGAGGTAAACAATTGTTCATGTATATAAGCATACATAAAATTAGGGTCCGTTTACTAATTTAGCATATTTTGAGCTACCGTGTGGCAAAAATACTCTTATAGGAATATGAAGGGCATGCTAAGCGGCATTGGTGCTTTCAGGTGTCGGTCCAGAGACTTTGCAATTCTCTTGGGGTGCCTGCAAGATGCAGGGAAGCAGCTTCATGGCTCCACGTGGGTGCATGGGCCTCTGTACCTGGCAGACAGGCCTCCCAGGTTTTTGGAAGCACAACAGCTTGCAGGACGAGTCGACTTTGGCACAAATTGCCAGTAACAGAAGACAGAGCCAAGTCAGGTCCTTCTTCCTCAGTCTTTGCTTTTGCAGCTCTTCGGTGTCCTTATTCTTAGGTCAGCAGCAATCTGCTTTTCTGGTGCCAGGGGCACCCCTAAATACTGAATTTAGGGGCTTTTAGGGGAGTGTATGGTAGTAGCTAATGGACTACCTGCCCTTGGCGTCACTACACCCCCTATATGACTCTTCCTGTGGGAAAGTGGGCATAACTGTCCCAGAGTGCCTTATTCTGCTAACACCAAGGTGGCAGATTTCTAAATGTGTCCACATCAGGCAGCTCACCTTAGGGGTGGAACTGACCCGTGGGTGGACACACCTCTCTGAATACTAAATTTCCCATGTGTTGAGGTTCCAAATGGGCCCTGGGGCAATTGGGGGAGTGTGGGTGGGGAGGGGAGGAGAAGAGGGGAGGAGAGGGAGGGGGGCTCTGCATCTGCATGAGTGAAGCCAGCTCTGCATACCAAGGGCGGTTCTTTGAAGCCCCCCTGCCTTGGAATGCAGATTTGCAGGTCATCCGGTTGGGTGGGGTGTGTAAACACCTGTCCCAGAGCAGGCTTTGTTTCTGACTGCCCAAGAGCAAAGGCTCTCACTGTTGGGAGTCAGAAGCATGTTTGGCGGTGGCAGGCTGGCTACAACTAGTCAGGTTTTCAGGGGATACCTCCAAGGTACCCCTCTCGGTGCATGTATTATTAAATCCATCACTGGTATCAGGGCGAAGGAAACTAAGGCCAACTCGTTGACATACTTTAGCCTCCTTGTAATCTTGCGACCTTTCACTCACGCAGCTGTGATTTGTGGCATGATTTTAGTAGATGTTTGTGTGAGAAGAGCAAAGCGCTTCACCTCATTTTAAGAAATAATTGTAAGCAGTTAGAAGAATTAATGAATGTCCATTTATCTTCAAACACTAAATTGAAGCAAATTCTAGGATAATAAAGGATGACCTAACAGAAAGGAGGTTTCAAACTAAAAGTTCCCATTACATCACCAGTTCTAGACTTTGGTATTTCATTTCTTTATTAAAAATTGTGGTTATCAAAAGAAATCACACCACTAAATCAAATTCAACAACCAGAATTTGGGTATTCTCAATGCTGCATGGATGAAATTCACAACAGATATCTGTAAAGAAAGGCTGCTCCTGTTCAGGAGGTGTGAAAGGGTTGTCTGCTATTGACAACTGCAGATAAGCAGTGTTACTGAATAATAGATTCTGAGCACGGGAATCACAGCATTGCTTCTAGTAATATCTAAATACTAAGACACTAACCTATACTTACTAGAACAACATTGGTGCTAAGATGAAACTGCTTGACAGGGTTAGAAGTACTTATGTAAACAATTAAAAAAAAAAGTTAAAAGAAATAGCACCTACATACTTTCGGCAAGAGCCTCTGTCGAATTTGAGACACACTATAGGAAGCAAAAATACCATCATCAACAAAGATATTAAATGGTATTAAAAACCATCTTCCAAAAGACTCTTGCAGATTTGCATGCTATAAAAACATAACAAAAACCAAGTCCCACCTACGTAGGACTGTCTGTTGCAGTTAGAACATGGCATCAGACATATTCAACTAGCTCTAAATTAAGTAAACATTTCTTGTGATGACAAATTACATGCTGCTATATAAACTGAGATACAGCAGTGAAATAATACTTTAGTGTTGTGCATTTGGAGGGGACACAGAGTGACATTTTATAGAGCCCTGAATTGAGAAGGTAAATCCTTACAAGCAGCAGGTCTTTCAAAACATTCGAAAGGGAATACTAAACGTTGCCTGAGCATGCCCACTTAACCCAACCAAATCCCTGCCCACATGGACATCATGTGCAGAATGGGTGAAAACCCTCTGAATAATGCTATGTAAAAGCTATATACATACTTGTCAGTTCTAAGGACAGATACCAAAGAACAAACTACAGTAAAATACAACTAAGAAGTTAACCCTCTGAAATCTGCTGTGACCAACCTACAACATTTCTTCCCTTACAATTCTCACATGGCCATGTAGAGTGTTATGGGGCAATGGTCACTTCCTATAACTTTGGAACGTATTTTATTGTCACACAGTTTGTCCTGTAGTGCCTTAGACAGCACAAAGTAATCAAGTCGCCAGCCTACATTTTTAGCACGGGAATTCATCATGTAAGTCCAGAAAGTGTAGGCATAAGGAACATCGGGATAGATGTGGCGGAAGCTATCAATATAGCCATCAGCCAGCAGGGTACTGAAGCCTTCCCTTTCCTGGGGAGTAAAGCCAGCAGACTTCTTGTTGCCCTTAGGATTCTTCAAGTCGATCTCCTGGTGGGCGACATTCAGGTCTCCACAAAGAATCAAAGGTTTCTTTTCATCCAGGGCCTTCAGGTAAGCGCGCAAGTCTACGTCCCATTTCTGACGGTAATCCAAGCGAATCAAACCACGACCTGAATTGGGCACATAAGCTGCCACCAAGTAGTACATGTCGAACTCCGCAGTGATTATTCGGCCTTCCTGGTCATGTTCCTCAATTCCTGAAAAAAGTATCATCAAAGGGATCATTTATTAACAATGCATGTGGCTACGTAGAAAAGAGAAGGCGATTCTCTCATACATGTAGTAATCCCATTGAGTCTCATTAGTATCTTTAAATTACATAACATTTTTCTGCAATTTTAGTTCCCCATTACATGCTCTCCAGCTTGTTCACAATTGGTAACGTAGTTGGGTTTGAAGGTAATTTACAACACAGCTTAAAACTACTATTCCAGCAAAACAAAAAGTTCCTTACTCTTTAACACCATTTTTGTATAATAGGTTCTTGCCATATTGTATCCTTCGGTTTTCTCCACCCACTACCATGGCAAACAATATTGGGCAATGGGTCAGTCCACTTCAGCTCTTGGCTGCCAGTGACTTCATTCTATTCCATCACAAGGGGCGCCCATGCACACAAAGTAGCTCGCTCAATACCTACATGGGCGCTTTGAGTCCAAGAATGTGCTCGCTTTTAGCAACTTTTATTTTTTTGTAATAGCGAGGGCCCAGCTGCTCACAAACAATAAAAGTTTACAAATACAAAAAAAAAAAAAACTGAACAAAAAGCACCGACAAAGGCAAAAAGCTGGCAACCAATGGCTTTGTCAATGGCTGCTAGGTCTAGCCTTTTGACCGAGTTAGCAGCCTCATTACCTACATGTAATAATCATTTTTTAAAAAGTCAGCCCTCTTCATCCATTAGCCGCTTAACTGACTTCCACATCTGTCTCCACCCACCACAGCATACATCAGTGGGTCAAACACACTTCAGAGATGGTCTCTCTTGCATTGCTGGTGACATAATGTGTTCCTGACCTGCCGGGGAAGTTTGTGCACTTCACTGTCAGCAGTGGTTGGCTAATACTATACACTAACACGTTTGTATATGCTATGACTTTTCCAAAGTTTATCCTTTGCTTTCGTTCTCCTTTTTTGAATTCACGTTTTAACCATCACACCACCTTTCCGAGAACAGGCCTACTGACTTCAGCAAGGGTTGTTTAGATACTCCAACTGCTGAAAATATAGACAATTCGTAGCAAAACATTTATTTCTGATAAATGGTTAACAAAATCAACGTCATAATCACGATGAGCAGGACGGTTAATTAAATCTTGAAGCAAACTTTAGAATTTTAATGAGGATTCTAATTGGCATAAACAGCATGGCAGCTATGATTTGTTAAACTGATTGATTGTTCTGACAATTAGCAAAAAAGATGATCTGCCTCTTTATCTATAGCAGGGGCCAGAAAGGGGAAATCAGTAGGGAGTTAAATAATGTCTTAACTTAAGTTCTAAAACAGTCAAGCTGTTGATGGTTCAACTGAGCAATACAAAGTCAGTGCACTGAACACCCTGTACTAAGGTAAGGCCCAGTAACATTGTGAGATGAATGTAGCTCAACATCAGATCACCTGCTGAACACAGCTATTCTGAAATGTAAAATTCTGGGGCATGTGGCTTGGATAGGGACTAGATTAGAACACTGGTCCCCACGTTTTACATATTTTTTTCATTTTCAGGCTTGGTATATAGAAAACAGAAAGTGCAATAATATTCCCTAGACAGATGAGCTCGTGTGAACATGAAAAAACATATGGGTAAGAGAGGAGAAACAATTTAGCCTATCAGAACAAGAAAACCCAGATCTTGTTCCCAGTTATGGCAAGGGGTTTGCAAATACTATACTCCAGTCTGGGAAGCAACCAATGTTTTTTTTTTTTTATTATATTTTTATTAACATTTTGTTATTTTACATTTGCATGTCTCTTCAAGGTAATCTCTTGCATCCGTTGTACATGATCATTAAACAAACCGCTTTTGTGGTATACAATATTTATGCTTCATTGTATATTCCGTTGGTGAACCTATTAATATTTATGCGTTCGTCAGATACTAACTTTCATATTCTAATCCTATTGACATCCTGTGCAGCGTTCACCATTGTTCTATAGTATTGTTTTGTGTCATACCTGTAAATAACCAGCCTAAACCCATTCCATGCTATAATTTGTAGGAGAAGTCATGAGGAAGAGAAGAACAAAAGGAAAAAAAAAAGAAGAGTAAGAGAAAGAAGGAAAGGGAAAAAAGGGGGGGAGGGGGGAAGGGTGTATAAACTAAACAGAAGGTCAACTTTACAGCATTGTGTGGGTGAGATTTGTGGCTGATAACATTTAAGGAACTAAGGCATAACAACATATGTGAAAAGGCTATGCCCAGGGCACACCAGCGTATGAAGGGGACAGCTGTCCACTCGCTCCACCCCCCATCTCTTGTGGCATTGTGACAGATGGAGACTCGTTCGTCTCTTTGTCGTATTCCAGTATGCAGACCATGTGTCAGTTCGGACAGCTTAGGGCACCGGTTGGGGAGCTTCCTCCTCGGGACTACCTCCTAGACTGTGCCAGCCCTCTCCCACTCCTACTACGGTGTTTGCTGCTCTCTTGGATAGCCCATCCCAATTCGACACTAGGTCGTCCCAGGCCGGGGCAATAAGAAACTATTGAATGCCCTTGGCTTCCTCAGCCTTCAGAACCTGCAGTTCAGCCCTGGACCATTTCGTAACATCCCTTTTCCAGTCAGCTAGCGAGGGGTGGGCTGAGGCCTTCCAGCCTCTTGAGATCAGTCTTTTATAAAGGGCCAGAGTTAGGTCCAGGAAACGCCCTCTAACTTTCCCCTTTAACACAGTCGGCCTGAGACCCAACAAGCACAGGTCCGGGGTGGGCTGCAACTCCACTCCGAATAACTGAGATAGGGCAGCCAGTGCCTCCTTCCAACCAACCTGGAGCACTGGGCACCCCCACACGGTCAAAGTCCGCATCTCCCCCCCAGCATCTCGGGCATGTCCTGGGGGCCCCCGTATATTCGGAAGAGTCAGTGTGGTGTGAGGTACGTCCTGTGTAGGTAATTATATTGGATGTATCTTAACCGCGTGTTACGAGAAATCACCCGGGGGTAAGCCAGTGCCTTGTTCCATTCTGAGTCTGACAGTTCCCGCCCGACCGTGCCTCCCCACCGCTCTCTCAAGGATTGCAAAGGGTCTAATACGGCCTGGGCCTGGGCCCGGTAAATTTGGGCTATCAGGTGAGGTTCCTCCCCCAATGTCAGTAGGAGGTGCAGTACCCCGTGGACTGTGGGCTCCACATTTATCATGCACCAGTGGTCCTTCAGAGTGTGAACCAGCCTCCCGAATAGCAGGAACTGACCCCGGGGAACACCCACTCCCAAAAGGTCAGGGAATCCCCTCAGTACTCCCCCTTCAAACAGCTCACCCACCGTCTTAATCCCTGCTCTTGTCCATGGGCCAAGCCCCAGATTCCCCCGGTCCACTCCCCCCAGATTCCAGAGCCAGTGCTGAAAGCGGTAATGCCGGAGAATATGGGGGGCCCACTCCTACTCTTTTCGTACACCTCTTCCAGCATGCTAATGCGACACTCAGCATTATGTTGTTTCCAGGTAGGGCAATCTTCCTGCCTGTCATACGTGCCACAATCCATGCCGCTTCCATTAATCCTTGATCTGTACAAAGGTCCAGGAGTCCACTGCCCGTCAGGCAGCCAGGCAGCCACTGCAATTGGGATGCCAAGTAATAAGCCTCAAAATCGGGGGCACCCAGTCCTCCCATATGGGTCGGTCTGCAGAGGGTCGTAAGTGCAGTGCGTCTACGACCATCATCCCAAATTAGTTCCCTTAGCAGCATGTTCAGTTCACGGAACCATGATGGGGGGGCGGTGGGGGAATCAGCAGTGGTAAGTTGACAAAATAGTAGAGGAGTCGGGGAAGCATAATCATTTTGGACAGCGCCACTCTGGCCATTACTGATAACTTCAGAGAGCGCCAGAACCCAACCGAGGACCTCAGGGATCAAAGCACCCTGCCCAGATTACCCTCCCTGAGATCTCCCAACTCGTGGAATATCTGAATACCCAAGTGTAGGAAGTTGGCTCTGTATGCACTATTTCAAAGTAAGGAATAGTATGCACAGAGTCCAAGGGTTCCCCTTAGAGGTAAGATAGTGGCAAAAAGAGATAATACTAAGGCTCTATTTTGTGGTAGTGTGGTCGAGCAGTAGGCTTATCAAAGGAGTAGTGTTAAGCATTTGTTGTACATACACCCAGGCAATAAATGAAGAACACACACTCAGAGACAATTCCAGGCCAATAGGTTTTTGTATAGAAAAATATATTTTCTTAGTTTATTTTAAGAACCACAGGTTCAAATTCTACATGTAATATCTCATTTGAAAGGTATTGCAGGTAAGTACTTTAGGAACTTTGAATAATCACAATAGCATATATACTTTTGAAATAAAATACATATAGCTATTTTAAAACTAGACAATGCAATTTTCACAGTTCCTGGGGGAGGTAAGTTATTGTTAGTTCTTGCAGGTAAGTAAACCACCTACGGGGTTCAGATTGGGGTCCAAAGTAGCCCACCGTTGGGGGTTCAGAGCAACCCCAAAGTTACCACACCAGCAGCTCAGGGTTGGTCAGGTGCAGAGTTCAAAGTGGTGCCCAAAACACATAGGCTTCAATGGAGAAGGGGGTGCCCCGGTTCCAGTCTGCCAGCATGTAGGTACCTGCGTCTTCGGAGGGCAGACCAGGGGGGTTTGTAGGGCACCGGGGGGGACACAAGTCAGCACAGAAAGTACACCCTCAGCAGCACGGTGCGGCCGGGTGCAGTGTGCAAACACACGTCGGGTTTTCAATAGGTTTCAATGGGAGACCAAGGGGTCTCTTCAGCGATGCAGGCAGGCAAGGGGGTGCGGGTGCGGGGGGGGCTCCTCGGGGTAGCCACCACCTGGGCAAGGGAGAGGGCCTCCTGGGGGTCACTCCTGCACTGGAGTTCCGATCCTTCAGGTCCTGGGGGCTGCGGGTGCAGGGCCTTTTCCAGGCGTCGGGATTTTGGATTCAGACGGTCGCGGTCAGGGGGAGCCTCGGGATTCCCTCTGCAGGCGTCGCTGTGGGGGCTCAGGGGGGACAACTTTGGTTACTCACAGTCTTGGAGTCGCCGGGGGATCCTCCCTGTAGCGTTGTTTCTCCACCAGTCGAGTCGGGGTCGCCGGGTGCAGTGTTGCAAGTCTCACGCTTCTGGCGGGAATTGCAGGGGTCTTTAATGTTGCTCCTCTGGAAACAAAGTTGCAGTCTTTGTTGAACAGGGCCGCTGTTCTCGGGAGTTTCTTGGTCCTTTTAGAGCAGGGCAGTCCTCTGAGGATTCAGAGGTCGCTGGTCCTGGGGAAAGCGTCGCTGGAGCAGTTTTCTTCCGAAGGGGGGAGACAGGCCGGTAGGGCTGGGGCCAAAGCAGTTGGTGTCTCCGTCTTCTCTGCAGGGTTTTTCAGCTCAGCAGTCCTCTTCTTCTTAGGTTGCAGGAATCTGAGTTCCTAGGTTCAGGGGAGCCCCTAAATACAGAATTTAGGGGTGTGTTTAGGTCAGGGAGGGCAGTAGCCAATGGCTACTAGCCCTGAGGGTGGCTACACCCTCTTTGTGCCTCCTCCCAAGGGGAGGGGGTCACATTCCTATCCCTATTGGGGGGATCCTCCATCTGCAAGATGGAGGATTCCTAAAAGTCAGAGTCACTTTGTAGGAAGTTGGCTCTGTATGTGCTATTTCAAAGTAAGGAATAGCATGCACAGAGTCCAAGGGTTCCCCTTAGAGGTAAAATAGTGGTAAAAATAGATAATACTAATGCTCTATTTTGTGGTAGTGTGGTCGAGCAGTAGGCTTATCCAAGGAGTAGTGTTAAGCATTTGTTGTACATACACATAGACAATAAATGAGGTACACACACTCAGAGACAAATCCAGCCAATAGGTTTTTGTATAGAAAAATATATTTTCTTAGTTTATTTTAAGAACCACAGGTTCAAATTCTACATGTAATATCTCATTCGAAAGGTATTGCAGGTAAGTACTTTAGGAACTTCAAATCATCAAAATTGCATGTATACTTTTCAAGTTATTCACAAATAGCTGTTTTAAAAGTGGACACTGCAATTTTCACAGTTCCTAGGGGAGGTAAGTATTTGTTAGGTTAACCAGGTAAGTAAGACACTTACAGGGCTTAGTTCTTGGTCCAAGGTAGCCCACCGTTGGGGGTTCAGAACAACCCCAAAGTCACCACACCAGCAGCTCAGGGCCGGTCAGGTGCAGAGTTCAAAGTGGTGCCCAAAACACATAGGCTAGAATGGAGAGAAGGGGGTGCCCCGGTTCCGGTCTGCTTGCAGGTAAGTACCCGCGTCTTCGGAGGGCAGACCAGGGGGGTTTTGTAGGGCACCGGGGGGGACACAAGCCCACACAGAAATTTCACCCTCAGCGGCGCGGGAGCGGCCGGGTGCAGTGTAGAAACAAGCGTCGGGTTCGCAGTGTTAGTCTATGAGAGATCTCGGGATCTCTTCAGCGCTGCAGGCAGGCAAGGGGGGGGTTCCTCGGGGAAACCTCCACTTGATCGAGGGAGAGGGACTCCTGGGGGTCACTCCTCCAGTGAAAATCCGGTCCTTCAGGTCCTGGGGGCTGCGGGTGCAGGGTCTCTCCCAGGTGTCGGGACTTTGGATTCAAAGAGTCGCGGTCAGGGGAAGCCTCGGGATTCCCTCTGCAGGCGGCGCTGTGGGGGCTCAGGGGGGACAGGTTTTTGTACTCACAGTCTTAGAGTAGTCCTGGGGTCCCTCCTGAGGTGTTGGATCGCCACCAGCCGAGTCGGGGTCGCCGGGTGCAGTGTTGCAAGTCTCACGCTTCTTGCGGGGAGCTTGCAGGGATCTTTAAAGCTGCTGGAAACAAAGTTGCAGCCTTTCTTGGAGCAGGTCCGCTGTCCTCGGGAGTTTCTTGTCTTTTCGAAGCAGGGGCAGTCCTCAGAGGATGTCGAGGTCGCTGGTCCCTTTGGAAGGCGTCGCTGGAGCAGGATCTTTGGAAGGCAGGAGACAGGCCGGTGAGTTTCTGGAGCCAAGGCAGTTGTCGTCTTCTGGTCTTCCTCTGCAGGGGTTTTCAGCTAGGCAGTCCTTCTTCTTGTAGTTGCAGGAATCTAATTTTCTAGGGTTCAGGGTAGCCCTTAAATACTAAATTTAAGGGCGTGTTTAGGTCTGGGGGTTAGTAGCCAATGGCTACTAGCCCTGAGGGTGGGTACACCCTCTTTGTGCCTCCTCCCAAGGGGAGGGGGTCACAATCCTAACCCTATTGGGGGAATCCTCCATCTGCAAGATGGAGGATTTCTAAAAGTTAGTCACTTCAGCTCAGGACACCTTAGGGGCTGTCCTGACTGGTCAGTGACTCCTCCTTGTTTTTCTCATTATCTTCTCCGGCCTTGCCGCCAAAAGTGGGGCCTGGCCGGAGGGGGCGGGCAACTCCACTAGCTGGAGTGTCCTGCTGGGTTGGCACAAAGGAGGTGAGCCTTTGAGGCTCACCACCAGGTGTGACAATTCCTGCCTGGGGGAGGTGTTAGCATCTCCACCCAGTGCAGGCTTTGTTACTGGCCTCAGAGTGACAAAGGCACTCTCCCCATGGGGCCAGCAACATGTCTCGGTTTGTGGCAGGCTGCTAAAACTAGTCAGCCTACACAGATAGTCGGTTAAGTTTCAGGGGGCACCTCTAAGGTGCCCTCTGTGGTGTATTTTACAATAAAATGTACACTGGCATCAGTGTGCATTTATTGTGCTGAGAAGTTTGATACCAAACTTCCCAGTGTTCAGTGTAGCCATTATGGTGCTGTGGAGTTCGTGTTTGACAAACTCCCAGACCATATACTCTTATGGCTACCCTGCACTTACAATGTCTAAGGTTTTGTTTAGACACTGTAGGGGTACCATGCTCATGCACTGGTACCCTCACCTATGGTATAGTGCACCCTGCCTTAGGGCTGTAAGGCCTGCTAGAGGGGTGTCTTACCTATACTGCATAGGCAGTGAGAGGCTGGCATGGCACCCTGAGGGGAGTGCCATGTCGACTTACTCGTTTTGTCCTCACTAGCACACACAAGCTGGCAAGCAGTGTGTCTGTGCTGAGTGAGAGGTCTCCAGGGTGGCATAAGACATGCTGCAGCCCTTAGAGACCTTCCTTGGCATCAGGGCCCTTGGTACTAGAAGTACCAGTTACAAGGGACTTATCTGGATGCCAGGGTCTGCCAATTGTGGATACAAAAGTACAGGTTAGGGAAAGAACACTGGTGCTGGGGCCTGGTTAGCAGGCCTCAGCACACTTTCAATTGTAAACATAGCATCAGCAAAGGCAAAAAGTCAGGGGGCAACCATGCCAAGGAGGCATTTCCTTACACACTTCAGCTCAGGTTGCCTTAGGGGCTGTCCTGACTGGTCAGTGACTCCTCCTTGTTTATCTCCTCTGGCCTTGCGGCCAAAGGTGGGGCCGTGGCCGGAGGGGGCGGGCAACTCCACTAGCTGGAATGCCCTGTGGTGCTGGAACAAAGGGGGTGAGCCTTTGAGCCAGGTGTTACAGCTCCTGCAAGGGGGAGGTGATAAGCATCTCCACCCAGTGCAGGCTTTATTACTAGCCACAGAGTGACAAAGGCACTCTCCCCATGTGGCCAGCAACATGTCTCGAGTGTGGCAGGCTGCTAAAACCAGTCAGCCTACACAGATAGTCGGTTTAGGTTTCAGGGGGCACCTCTAATGTGCCCTCTGGGGTGTATTTCACAATAAAATGTACACCGGCATCAGTGTGCATTTATTGTGCTGAGAAGTTTGATACCAAACTTCCCAGTTTTCAGTGTAGCCATTATGGTGCTGTGGAGTTCGTGTTTGACAGACTCCCAGACCATATACTCTTATGGCTACCCTGCACTTGCAATGTCTAAGGTTCGGCTTAGGCACTGTAGGGGCACAGTGCTCATGCACTGGTGCCCTCACCTATGGTATAGTGCATCCTGCCTTAGGGCTGTAAGGCCTGCTAGAGGGGTGACTATCTATACTGCATAGGCAGTGTGAGGTTGGCATGGCACCCTGAGGGGAGTGCAATGTCGACTTACTCGTTTTGTCCTCACCAGCACACACAAGCTGGCAAGCAGTGTGTCTGTGCTGAGTGAGGGGTCCCCAGGGTGGCATAAGATATGCTGCAGCCCTTAGAGACCTTCCCTGGCATCAGGGCCCTTGGTACCAGGGGTACCAGTTACAAGGGACTTACCTGGATGCCAGGGTGTGCCACTTGTGTGAACAAAAGTACAGGTTAGGGAAACAACACTGGTACTGGGGCCTGGTTAGCAGGCCTCAGCACACTTTCAATTCAAAACATAGCATCAGCAAAGGCAAAAAGTCAGGGGGTAACCATGCCAAGGAGGCATTTCCTTACACCAAGTACTTGAAGGTCCGCGGGGCCCAGTTCACGTCTAACGGGCATTGTTGCTGGGCGCTCGCAGCCAGGAGTCAGGGGAAACACATACGTTTTGCCTCGTTTAGGTGCAGTCCAGAGACTTCACCGAAGTCCTCTAAGACCCTTAGGGCCCAGGGGAGACCACTAGCACAGTCTTTAAGGTAAATTAGTATGTTGTCAGCGTACAGGGAGACAATATGTTCAGTTGGTCCCCATACCACCCCCCTACCTGCCCCCTCCCCCCGCAATTGGGTCGCGATGGGCTCAATCGCCAGGGCAAAGAGTAGCGGGGAAAGGGGGCACCCCTGTCTGGTTCCACGAAACACCGGGTATGTACTGGAAATTGTTCTGCCCGTCTTCACTCTTGCCAGTGCGGACGAGTATAGTAGGTCCACCCATCTCACCCAGTTCTCCCCCAGGCCCATTTTTAACATCACCGACCTCAGGTAGTCCCACCTAATCGAATCAAAAGCCTTCTCGAAGTCCACCGCCAACAGGAGCCCCGTCGGAGGTATCAACTCTTTCGGCATGTGCAAGATGGAGAAGATACGTCTAAGATTCAAGGAGGTGTTGCGACCAGGAATAAAGCCATTTTGGTCAGCATGTATCAGCGTGGGCATATGGGGAAGCAGTCGGTCGGCTAGGATCCTGCTGAGGATCTTAAAGTCGCTGTTCAGCATTGATAGTCGGCGGAAGTCAGCCACCGAGGCTTCCTTGTTGGTAGTCTTAGGGAGTGGCACTACAAGTGTCTCGCGCAGCATGCCTGGCAACTCTCCACTCTGTACTGCTTCCGCCTACATCCCCGCCAAACTGGGAACTAGCAAGGATTTATATTTTTTGTAAAAATCCAAAGGGAGACCGTCTGTACCAGTGGTCTTCCCCGTGGCCAGCTGCGCTATGGCATCATTAATCTCTTCCACGGTCACCGCACCCGCTAGGCTGTCCCTGTCCTCCAGACTCAGCACCCGGAGCGGGGTCTGCCGCAAATAATTGTCAAATGTCGCCTGATCCAGGTTGCTAGGTCTCCTATACAGGGGCGTGTAATAATCTCTGAATGCGTCATTGATGAGGCCTGGGCTATGTCTGCGATTTCCCTCTCTGTCTAATACGCTTGTGATGGGTTCGCTGTCCCCACCCGGGCGCACCAGCCATGCTAGAAGTTTACCCGATCTCCCCTCCTCTGATTGTAGGGATGCAAGGTATTTTTGCGTGTTATGACATCTGAGCTTTTCTTCGGCCTGGGAGTGTTCCCTGCAGGCACGGCTATATCGTTTGTCCCCTTGTGCTGCAAGGCCCTGTCTTAGTTCCCCTTCGCATATGACCTTCTCTAGGGCAGTAAGCTCCCTTTCTTGCGTTTTCCTCACCCCCGCTGACTGCCCGAGGCAGAAACCCCTTGTTACCACCTTGAGTGTCTCCCACTCCACTGCTCTAGAGGGGGTGGATCCCTTGTTAATTTCGATGTGTTCTGACAGGTGGCTACGCAGCACCTCTCTGTACGCCTGATCTTCGAGCGCCGCAGGAGCCAGCCTCCATGATGGTATGGGGGGTCTGTCCTGTGACACCCTCAGGGTCAACAGCAATGGGTTGTGATCCGAAATTGTGCAGGCAAGGTATTCGGAGTGTGTCACACCTCGAGCCAGACCCGGGGTGCAGGCCACCCTGTCAATTCTGGTATGCATCGAGTGGAGGCCCAAGTAATACGAGTAGTCCCTGGCGGTCGGGTGCTGCACCCGCCAAACATCCACTAATCCCCATGCGTTCAGCCACTCGGCCAGGCTTTGTGCTATCTTAATTGATGTTGCTCCCAGTAGTGGCTGGGTGGACCTATCCATGTCTATATCTAGTACTGCGTTGAAGTCCCCTCCTATTAGTACCTCCCCTGTGTGTTGGCAGGTAAGGAGTCGTGATAGGCCCGTCATAAATGAAACCTGGTCTTGATTAGGGGCATAGATGCAACTCATGACTAATGGAGTCCCATGTAGTTTCCCTTCTAGTATCACAAACCTTCCCTCCTTATCTATGCTCGAGGTTTCAATAGTCAGGGGGACTCCCGCTCTAATCCATATCAGTGCGCCCCTTGCGTAAGATGAATACTCCGTAGCAAACACTTGCCCCCTCCACCTCCGCCTTAGTTTCTCTCCCTCTCCCGGAGCCAGGTGGGTCTCCTGTAACATTGCTATTTGCACCCCCCTTCTCTTTAGGAATGATAGTATTCGGTGTCTTTTGGCCGGAGTGCCCATCCCCCTGACATTCCAGGTTATGAAATTGTAGTCTGCCATCCTGTTCTTAGAGACTGACAATTGGGGGCCTGGTGCGCCCGGGATTCTAATTGACCCCCTCTTGTGCTCGTTCCTGTATTGTGGTCAGAGTTCGCTACCCCTGCTGCTGATTTAACTCGTAACTGCAAACCCCAACTCCCCAACCCCAGGGCACCTCCGGAACTATAGGAAGCCCAGAAAACTATGCAATAATGCAACTTTTCCAAACACATAACTGCAGTACTCGCCAGCCTAGCCAGACGGGCGAGAGATACAGTCGGGGGGAAGCAGCCAGGTCCGGAGGGGCCTCTTGTTCGTTCAGCGTGCCATGTCTCCGGGTGCCGCCACACGGCTGAGCTATCCGAGTTCGTCAGCTGTTTGCGGGGTCACCTTCGGTGCACCAGACGGGCTCCCCGAGTCTCCGGCAGAAGACACCATCGTGTCGTCGGACTCTACTTCAGAGCCCCCGCGAGGGGACACCTCACCACCCACTCAGGCCGTCGCCTCCAGGGCCGCCCTTCTGCTCGTTTCTCTCTGCGTTTTCGTTGGTGCCAACCGTGGATGATCTCTGGACCTCTTCCCCCTCGGGGCGTGGCGGGACCCACCCGCTCCAGGGCTCCCCTGAGCGGGTAGCACCGTTTGGTTTCCGCGGCTCTCGAGCCAATCCCAAGCCTCATCCGGGGATTGGAAGAATATGGTCTTTCCCTCTACGATCACTCTCAGCCTTGCAGGGTATAGGACCGAGTACTGGATCCCCTCATCTCGTAATGCTCTTTTAACCACTAGGAATGAGGCTCGCCTGTTCTGGACCTCCAGGGTGAAGTCCGGGAATAGTGTCACTTCTCCATTTGCTACCTTAAACGGGCCCATCTCTCTGGCTTTCTGTAGCAGAATATCCCTGTCCTTGTAGTGCAAGAGTTTAGCGATTACAGCACGGGGAGGTCTGCCAGGAGCAAGAGGTCTCGACGGTACGCGGTGGGCTCGTTCCAGCGTGAAGTAGGGAGTCCGGCATCCCGGTGCGACCACCGTGCTCATCCATTTCTCCAGGAATTCCACCATGTTCGCCCCTTCGGGGAGGCCCACTACGCGTACGTTGCTCCTCCTATTTCTCCCCTCCGCGTCTTCGGCACGTTGTTCAAGTCTTGCAACTCTGTCAGTCAGGGAGGTTACTTCCGCCGCCATATCTTTCTGCCTCAGTGCAATGTCCGCCAGCGTGGTTTCCGTTTCTTTGAATCTGTCAGCCAGTTTATGATGTTCAGCTCTTAAGAGTCCCACCTCAATCGCGACTTGGTTGATGTCTCGTTGCAATGTTGACTTTGTGTCCTCTATGGCCCCCAGTATCTTGTCTAGGGTGTCTTGAACTTTGGTGTGTGATTGGTTCAATTAGTCCGTTTCGCCATCCCCGGGCAGGGTCAGGGGGTCCATGGCTCTGCTCTTTTGTCGGCCCTTGAGGGGAATCAGCCTAACAAGGGGGTGTACCCCCGGGGGGGTTTGGCAATCGATCCGTGTGGTACCGTATAATTCGCCATTGAAACTGCCCCCTCATTTCGTTTTCTGCAGCTTTGACTTCCGTTCATGGGCGCCGCAAGCCAAGCTCCAGGCGCTCCACCGGCCGCGCCCAGTGTTCAGTTCCTGGGGGAGGGGGCTCTACTGTGGCCGGTCACTGCCTGCGGCTGTACCGGCAACTCCGTCAGCTCCCGCTATCGGGGCACGCCCCACCAGCCGGATTCTGTCGCGCGCCGCAGCCGGGGCCCCAGACGCCACCTCTTCTCCAACGGTTCCTCTGCGCCCATGGTTGTTCTTGCGCGTTTGCCCGATGCCCACACTCGGTGGCCGGCGGTGCCCAAGGATGACTGGGAAATCCGTGGTTCCCCCACGTTGTCCACCAGTTAGGAGCTCCAAGCTCACTACGCCTCTCCTGAGGCGTGAAATAGGGGGTCTCGTACCCACCCCCAACGGCTCCCCTAGTGATCACTTCTGGGGGGCCCGCCGGCTGCTCCACCGCCGCGGTACCCCGATGCTTCACTTGGGCCCAAGTCAATGTTCTCGGGCCGGCCCCAGTGAAGATAGGGCCGCGCCCGCTCCTCCAATTTTAATTAACTGAAACGCCCACCGGGGAGAGGTCTCATCAAGACCCCCAGTGCCCCACAGGCACACTGGGCCCTGCAATCCGGTCGCCGGAACCGGCCGCCGCCGCCTCATGCTGGCCGCTCATCCCGCTCCAGCCACGGCCTGCCTTCCCACACAAGGCCGCGGCCTTAAGCGAGAGGAGGGGCCGCAAGCCTCCTTTCAGTCCGGACGGCTCCGGGTGGTTCACGGCACTTGTCGGGCCCGCCGCGGGGGCCCAGTCGCGCCGCCCGCCGGTCAGCTGCACAGCACTCTGGCTCCGTGCTCGGGCGGCCCGGGCTGGCGCTTTTGCACGGAGTTTTGCTGCCGGACCCTCCGGAGCTGAAACATTAGGCGTCCGCCATGTTCCGGACCTTGGCTACGCCCCTGGGAAGCAACCAATGTTCTTAGAACTTAACTTGTTTGTGGTCTAGGAACATTTTAATCACATCTTAAAAACATACATTAAACAAGCACAAGGTGGTAGATGTCCGAAAAACTCCCTTTTATTAATTCTAAATAAGAAATGTACCTTCCCAAAGCTTAAAAACCGAGAGGTCAAAGCCGGTCATCCAGAGGCTGCATGCATCATAAATTTGGAGTTCAGATTGTTAATGCGGATACATGTTATTTCACAAAATTGTTGTACACTTGGTGAAATTAGATTTTAAATTCTCTCCAGAATTTAATCCAAGCATGTAGCATAGCAGAACTAGTCTTCAGTCTCATATATAATGCCCTGTATTATAGAATTTAAAGACCATGTTCATGCTAACTTAGTAAAGAAAAGCTGCAAAAACGAAGACAATGTATTAATTTTGGTTTCTATAAGCATAAGGCTCCCTAATATTTTCTCTAATACAGTCCAAGGGTATAATTTAAAGTCCAGTAGCCTCTATCTACCCTCCAAATATCCAATAGTTTATGTTCAGCTTTTATTTGTGTATACCAAAGCCACCTAACAGAGCTATCACTTATTGGTCTAATTTGATCAGTCTACATTTTAAAGGGCTGATTGGAATATACCTCAAAAATTACTATTCATGTTCCAATTTTTCCTGGGGTACACAAAGGACTGGAAGCAAGCAGAGGAGCCGATAGTCTAATCAGGACTAACCAGCACATTTTTTTTTTTTTTTTTTTTTTTTTTTAGAGTTAGTTCATGATCACAGCTGTAAAATGGTGATTATCTCCTGAACCAAAACAACCTAGGAAGATAATTCCAATGGCTCTGAAATGATGGAAATTTTCTTCAGCAAAGCTGCTCCACGCTGGGAGAGTAACAAAAAACTGAATTCTTCCCATTCTGGACTTGGGGAAAGAGGAATACAGGTATACAGTAGTCACCGGAAGGATAAGGGATGGGGAGGCTCATAACCATCACTGCTGTCTAACAAGGATGCAGCTACATGACCAAGATTATGTTTTTGTCTTTTTTGGTTCCTCGTGAGGAGCTGGCTTAGACGACCTTGTGGTTCCTGGGTAACGTCAGTCCTTCAATTCCTCCTGTCACAAGTCTTCCTGTGAATCCTGCCAGAACCAGTCCAGGTCCTCCTGCAAAGAAGTAAACTTTCTTCTCTGCAGGTCACAGCAGCAAGGTCAGTCCACAGCCCTCCCAGTCTAGAGTAAGAATGGCATCCACATAAAGGATTCATTTGTGTTAGAGTAGTTTGCCCTACAGCCTCCCGTATAAACACAAAAGGGGAAGCAAGTACTTATACTGCTCTAGCGACTCGGGCAGGTTGAATATGTGCAGCAATCAAAGGTTCTTATGTTCCTCTTATCCTGTAGTAACATCTTGTCCCTGTTGGTCACTTGATTTTATACCTTTTTGAATTTCGAATCCACGGACAGAGTAGTTGTGACTTGTCACAGGGGTGCTGTGCATTGGGGTTAGACTCTGCCCTGCATCTACTTCCACGCTGTTAAGAGGATTGCAGTAACAAAGGAATTGGGGGATGGGCACCTTTTGGTAAGGGAAGGGGGAAACCTAAACCTATTCTGGGCAAAGGTAATGAAGTTTTAACATCCTTTACCCACTCAGCACATAGATGTGTATAATAAACACAAAACAGATGCAATTAGCATACACACAAACACACACACACCTCCCCCCCCACACATTAGAAATGACCCGCTTGCAAGTATTGCAGACCTTATGCTTACCTATGCCATAGGTGACATTAATTGGTTTGTTTTTGCACAGCATGGCCACCCCACTGTAGCCTTCCTTCTCTTCAGAACACGCCCAGTACTTGTGGGGATACTCTGGCATGTCCTTGATGTCAGCTGGCAGGGCCTTCAGAGCACACTTGGTCTCCTGGAGGCATAGGATATCAGGATCCTCCTGACGCACCCACTGATGGAAGTAAAAGGGAGAACAGAATATCAAAGTGGTTTCACAGATAAACATAAAATCCAAGTGCCCAGTTATCTGAGTTAATGAGTTGGCGAGGTTTGGGGGCAATGAGGTACAGAAGGATAGTGACTAGACTAAGCCACACCTCTTGTTCACATGCTGCAAACAAGTCATTTTCAATTTCCATTTCTGATAAATCAGCCAAAACATTTTGTTATGTAATAATTAAAATCAATGTTTTTTCATTGAGTAAAAACAGACCAATGTATTCCCAATGGAGATACACTGGACATCATCATTATTTACTTGAATGGTCATAACCTCCCTAACAAACAGCTGTTAATTTACTAGAACAAATTCATGCCAAGGCTTCAATCATGCACTACACTGCCCACTTGTTTATCTCCCTCATCCTAACAACCTAGCTATATCAGGCCTATAATAATCAGGCCTCACAACAAATCACACCAGGCATTTCACAAAATATGCACAGAAGAGTGTAAAGCAATCTACACCTCAACTAAGAAAACCTCTCAAATGTTTTAGAAAGCAACATCTTGCTGAAGCTTCGTTACAGCATCTTATCAACCTCTGACAAGGTTATTCCCCTCCAAACCCAAAAGCCAAAGACTGACATCAAATCCACAAATTGTGTAAAGGAAACCTGTGTGTGCTTAAACTCCATCAGCTGTAACCTTGATCGCCAAACACAGGAAATCAAGAGCAGACAAGGATTAGATACGTTATTTAACGAGAGACAAGACTCACTGCTACAAAGACATCAAAAGAACTAAAAAGGTCTACCTTTCCAAACAAGGGTTATAAAAAAAAAGAAAAAAAAAAAGAAAAAAAAATTCAAACTAGTGGAATCTTCAAAATTTACCGGAGTTACATAACGAGTCCCCTTGAAAAAGCCCTTTCAGCTACACATCAACCATGAACACCTCCTCCTGTATGAATAAAAATAAAAAAAAAAACACACAGAAACTGTGACTAGCTCTATCACTTTAAAATTCTCTGAACCTGCCTGTAATTCAATTGTCCTTCTTTCACCCAACATATAGAGGAGTAACAAGAAGCATCATCTCCCATATCTTCTAGCAGATCTCACTAATGTGATCAATAAACCCTCCTCCTTGCACATTGCTGTACCACGCCCTTTCAAACATTCTACTCCCATCCCTCTGCTCAATAAATCATCTACCTACTCAAAAGTCCTGGGCCCACTAGACACCCATCTCCAACTGAACCTTCGCTATCAAGATCATAAGGGAGTTACCAAACAGCTCTATGAAATCATCAAATGACATCCACCACGCAGCCTTCCGGCAAAAAAAAAAAAAAAAAAAAACACATCAACACAGGGGTACCAAAAGTATCCTGGCTAATACAGAAGAGCTGTTTTTATTCTTGTCACAACGAAATGGCATGGGCTGGCATCTTGGTCTCAGCCTTGAAATACATTTGAATAGGGAAAATGGAACAAACATTTAGGAAAGCATGTAGTACCACAGGTATGATCAGTCACATCTACTCTTCAACATCAACCCAGCTCCTAGAATCCACTTCCAGCAGACCCCCTTTGTTCACCCCCCATTTTTTGCATACCCCATGGTACGTGTGTATGTTACTTGCTTCTTCGCTTTAGGAAAACGTAGATTGGCCATACCAGGAGACAAGCGAGTATAACAAACACGATGGGGAGAATGTTTCTATTTGCATCAGAAAGCTTTCTGCTGTACACCACCCCATTTGGCTCTTCTGCCTATGAGATGTCCCAGGATGGGCACAGATAAGCACAGCAGGAACTATCACTGTGCTGTACGAGAGATGTGGCCAGGCAACCCCGCAGCTGCACCTCTCATTTAGGAGAAGCATTTTCCACTGACCCAAACAGTGCGTTTGCCATATGCGAACCAAACATAGGTTAGCTGCCTGAGCACTGATCTGATTTATGTGAACTCTGCTCGCTGATCACATCATAACTTGCCACTTGAGCCCTTGGTCGTGTTGTGGCTAGAAAGCTAAATTTCCTCAGTTCTATCCAGCTTGCTCATCTGCTTCCCAGAAAGCCTGCAGCACATTACACCTATAATGAGATTGGGTGTCAGAGCACTTTTTACCTATATATTATAGAAGGCTGGCTCAGTTTATGGTGTGGCACCCTAAACGGAGTCCAGTAAGCCCTTAGTGAGAGTGAACAGGTGACCAGATAGCAGAAGCTCTCTCTAGGGGTAGCTGAGACGAGCAGCTAAAGCTTATCCAGGAGGAATGTAAAGCACTTGCAATTCCACAGTAACCAGACAGTAACTTACTCACAAGAAAGAACCACTCAAGTGTCGCAAAAATAAAGGGTACTTTATTGCAGCACTACTACTAAACTGACTAATATATCTCCCCTTAGAGACACTCACAATAAACACACAGTATAACCATCAGAAACAGCATAGAAATATATAGAGCCCTAGGGGAGGGCCAAACCATATACTAAAAAAGTGGTATGAGAAAGAATGACTCCAGCCAAAGTAAGTGTTTTGGTTAGCTAGGAGGTAAGCACAGTAAGTGACCCCAGCAACAAAGAGTAATGTAGTTACCCACCCAGTTGTCCTATAGGCTAACACAGAGTAGTGGTTGGGGTTTGTGTAATTAAGGACTCTTCCTGGCAGACCCCATGAAAACCAGCAGGCAAGATGGATGGATAGTGCCCCTACCCCAGGATACCCAGAAGACAGGAGTACCTACACCAGGGACCTGGATGCAGAGGGGAGAAGGGATTCTCTGATGGCTGTGGATGTCTTGGATTGTGCAGCTGCTGTCATGGCCTATGGACCAGGCCGGTGGAACCAAAGGACAGAGTCTGGACGTGGAGGACCTGCAAAGGGATGGGGCAGAGTCCAGCACCCTTTGAGGTGCCCAGGTGGTGCAGGTAGCAATGCCACCCCCCCCTCCCCCCCCACCCCCCTCCTGAAGATGAAGTTCCTGCAAGTCTGTGGAAGAAGAAGTCCAGCTGTGGGGTCCAGGAGCTGCAGAAAATCCCACGAGTCGCCTAGGAGCTGTCCTTAGACAGTCGCCAGATTGAAGGATGGTTAGTGACCATCCAGGTCACCAAGAAGCACTGGAAAGTGCAAATTGGAGTTGCAAAAGTGTTTGCAAAATTGTGGGGGACCAGCAAGGCCCAGGAGACTCTTCCCAGGAGGGGGAACCAGGGCTGGCCCTCAGCACACAGGAATGCCAAAAGTAGTCGATGGAGCCCCCATGAGTGAACTACAGGTGCTGAACACAGGGCGGCACATGGAAGCCTTACCAGTCCAACAAAACAGAATCCCTACGTCGCAGGAGCTGCAGGACAGGGGCTGATCTTCGGATTGCAGAGTGCTGGAGGCCGGGGCTTCTTGGAGCCTCAAGATCTCCCAGAGGGAGAGTCAACAAGCCTTGGCAAGTGCAACAGTCATGATGCAAAGGGGTTCCATTCCAGTGGCAGTAGCAGGGGCCCACAGTCTCCCAAGTTGGTTAGAAGACAAGCAGTACCCAGAGGAGGCCACAGACTCAACCCTGTATTGCAGGATCTTCAGATGTCCATGGACAGCAGACCCGCCAGCCGGTCGATGTTAGCTTGAGGTGTCTGCGGTTGCAGGGGGAGTGACTACTTCACTCCAAGGGAGAGTCCTTTGTGCTTCCTGGTGCAACTAGAGTCCTTGTAACCCTGGAGGTTGCACAGCCGCTGATGCTGCAGATTTCTTGCAGGATATACAGAAACAATGTTGCAATGGGAGCCTTCCCACCAGAAGCAGACTTGTTCTTTTTTCACGAAGAACAGCAGCGGTTCCAGAGGCCAGGGAAAGTAAATGTCTAACCAGTCAGATGCTCCTAGGGGCCTTTATACATCTTATTTTCAAGATGGCAGAATCAAGTGGCTACCTGGCAGAGCTCTGTGCACCTCCCTAGGGGAGGAGCTGGACAGGGGGTGGTCAATCCCCTGTCCTTTGTGCAGTTTCAAGCCAGAGCGTTCCTGAACTGGTGTAAACTGGATTATGCAAGGAGGGCACCAAATGTGCCATTCAAAGCAGTCTGATAGCACAAAGAGGCCAGCCCAGCCCTTAGGACACCTCTCCCTTGCAGGAAATCCTTTGTTCTGCTCCTCCGGTCTGATCCTGCCTCACCAGCACGAGGGCAGAACAGTATCTGGGGTCAGCAGCAGGTTGGGCTGGCAGCTAGACACGCAAGACTGCACAGGCAGAACTGGGGGAACCTAGGAAGAAACTGAGTACATGGTAGTATGCAACTAACTCTGGAATCTGTATAGTTGCATGATTCCAACATGTTTGATACCAAACATGCCTAGATTTGGCGGATCCATTATATAGTTCGACCGCTCATGTTGCCCAGTGTCCACTACATACCTTAAGATGACTTCCCCACACTTCAAGGAATTGGCCTGGGGTCTGTAGGGGCACCCCTGCTCATGCAGCGGTACTCTCACACTTCGAGACATGCACCAATGCTTTGGGCTGAAGGGCCTACCAGAGGAGTGACATACATCTAAGTGCAGTGGTTAGGTTTGGTAGTGATAGGGTGCATGCACCCTTTAAAGCAGGCTGCAATAGCAGGCCTGCAGACAGTTTGCATGGACTCCAGTGGGTGGCACAATACATGCTGCAGCCCATGGAGGACCCCTGCTGTACCAATGCTCTAGGTACCATATAATAGGGACTTACATGGGTGCACCAGTATGCCAATTGTGGGTGTACAAAGTTACTAGCAACCTAAATGTAGGGGAGAGAGCACCTGCACTGGGGTCCTGGTTGGCAGGATCCCAGTACACCACAGTCATGGACCCCCTGAGAAGCCTTTGCGGACCCCGAGTGGTCCCCGGACCAACAGTTGGGAACCATGGTTTTAGACCATAACATAGCACAAAGAAGCATAGTTTATGAAAATTATCAGAATACCAGGGCAAAAACATGCAGGAACTAATGAAAGTAAATACAATTATTTACTGCAAAAACACAATAGTTTGCAGCATAATTTTCATTTATGGTGCTGCTATATCTCCTATTTATGCTGCATATATGTGGCTGGTGGAGGGGATGAGGGTCTGTTTGACCTAGAAACAGACCATGCAATCAGAAACAAAAATGTCCACCTCTGTTAGGAAACTCAATTAATGTCTCTGAATAATATCTGTAATGGCAAGGACTGGATTCCCCTGTGCAGTGTGAACACCTCGTACCTATTTCTGCCCTGCTTCTCTATGGGCAAACTAAGCCAAGAGTATGACTGTCTTGATGCCACTCCATATAAGCAGGGTCACTGAAATTATACGGCAGGGGAGGACCAAATCACAAAGCATGGTTGAGTAAATAGCGTGGCACAGAAAGGCAAAATAGGTGGCATAAGGCAGCAAATTTTGTGATAGTATTACTTCATGATTTTGTCTTTTTTAACACTGTCTGGTTTTTGTTTGCACCTCATTAGTACCAGTTTAACACCCAAATACAAGCAAGAGAAAAGTGACCAGTCAACCTTTGCAACGGGTCAGCCACTCTGCCGCAAAATGTGTCACTGCACTTTTCAGCTAAAAGCAACATTGTTTTGTTACAATCTGCAGATTATGCAGTAGAAGATGGATTTTGAGGAAAATGCATTAAATCTATAACTATGCAAAAAAAGTATAATCTCATAATTCCAGTGGCTCTGCTTATAAATTATATTGGCAGATGCAGTTACTTTGTGAAAGTCCGCTCTTAGTAAGTTTATATCTACTGCCACAGTGTCAATATTGGTTTCATGGGCTGAGCCATGAGTCCCTGACCACCAGTTGCAGCTCCTTTAGTTTAGGGTCTAGGTCTTTGATGGAGTTTGTGTCCTGTTCTCCAGCTTCTTCCTGAGAGAAGCGTCAGAAAGTGTACTTTGGGGCTGGAGGGCTGTATTGGTCTACCAGGCTTGCCCCAACCTATGACTGTTACTGGCGGCAAACGTGCACAGCCCAGGCATCCCAAGCAAAGGCTTCCCAATTCTCATTGCAGCTTCTCCTGTTGTCAAATAGGAGGTGAGTTAATGCACGTGGCACCTCAAAGTTCCTGAGGAGCACCCACCTGGATCATGTTGTGGAGGCACTAGGTCTCAAGTGCATCCTCCAGCTGCAGCCCAGTGTCCTCCACACTGTGGTCTTGGGCACTGCCTCTTGGGCATCTCAACTGACCTTTCTGGTCAGCGTTTGTTGCTCCCTCCTGCGGGACTCCACCTGCTGCTGCCACCACGACCGATCTCCTTAAGGGCCTCCCGGCTCTCAGATCGAGGACCGCCTCCACCCACAGGCACCCACCTGCACCTCATCCCTGGTGGCTTAGTGGCCATCTGCTTCTGTCTGCTTTCTGTCTTTTCCTTGCTATTATTTCTTGTTTTTCACTCTTTTTCTTGCTTGTCTACTTTGCTGCTTTTCTGCACTTTTCTCAGCGCCTTTACTAGTTACTGCTTTCCCGTGCTTCCCTCCCTGCCGCTGCTGACCCTGCCAGCAAAGTGCTTTTCCCCCTCCCAGCTGTCCAGACCCCTTCCCCCCACCCCAAAGGCAAGTCTGTAGGAAGTTGGCTCTGTATGTGCTATTTCAAAGTAAGGAATAGCATGCACAGAGTCCAAGGGTTCCCCTTAGAGGTAAAATAGTGGTAAAAAGAGATAATACTAATGCTCTATTTTGTGGTAGTGTGGTCGAGCAGTAGGCTTATCCAAGGAGTAGTGTTAAGCATTTGTTGTACATACACATAGACAATAAATGAGGTACACACACTCAGAGACAAATCCAGCCAATAGGTTTGGTTATAGAAAAATATCTTTTCTTAGTTTATTTTAAGAACCACAGGTTCAAATTTAACATGTAATATCTTGTTTGAAAGGTATTGCAGGTAAGTACATTAGGAACTTTAAATCATAAAAATTGCATGTATACTTTTCAAGTTATTGACAAATAGCTGTTTTAAAAGTGGACACAGTGCAATTTTCACAGTTCCTGGGGGAGGTAAGTTTTTGTTAGTTTTACCAGGTAAGTAAGACACTTACAGGGTTCAGTTCTTGGTCCAAGGTAGCCCACCGTTGGGGGTTCAGAGCAACCCCAAAGTCACCACACCAGCAGCTCAGGGCCGGTCAGGTGCAGAGTTCAAAGTGGTGCCCAAAACGCATAGGCTAGAATGGAGAGAAGGGGGTGCCCCGGTTCCGGTCTGCTTGCAGGTAAGTACCCGCGTCTTCGGAGGGCAGACTAGGGGGGTTTTGTAGGGCACCGGGGGGGACACAAGCCCACACAGAAATTTCACCCTCAGCAGCGCGGGGGCGGCCGGGTGCAGTGTAGAAACAAGCGTCGGGTTCGCAATGTTAGTCTATGAGAGATCTCGGGATCTCTTCAACGCTGCAGGCAGGCAAGGGGGGGATTCCTCGGGGAAACCTCCACTTGGGCAAGGGAGAGGGACTCCTGGGGGTCACTTCTCCAGTGAAAGTCCGGTCCTTCAGGTCCTGGGGGCTGCGGGTGCAGGGTCTCTCCCAGGCGTCGGGACTTTGGATTCAAAGAGTCGCGGTCAGGGGAAGCCTCGGGATTCCCTCTGCAGGCGGCGCTGTGGGGGCTCAGGGGGGACAGGTTTTGGTACTCACAGTATCAGAGTAGTCCTGGGGTCCCTCCTGAGGTGTTGGATCTCCACCAGCCGAGTCGGGGTCGCCGGGTGCAGTGTTGCAAGTCTCACGCTTCTTGCGGGGAGCTTGCAGGGTTCTTTCAAGGCTGCTGGAAACAAAGTTGCAGCCTTTCTTGGAGCAGGTCCGCTGTCCTCGGGAGTTTCTTGTCTTTTCGAAGCAGGGGCAGTCCTCAGAGGATGTCGAGGTCGCTGGTCCCTTTGGAAGGCGTCGCTGGAGCAGGATCTTTGGAAGGCAGGAGACAGGCCGGTGAGTTTCTGGAGCCAAGGCAGTGGTCGTCTTCTGGTCTTCCTCTGCAGGGGTTTTCAGCTAGGCAGTCCTTCTTCTTGTAGTTGCAGGAATCTAATTTTCTAGGGTTCAGGGTAGCCCTTAAATACTAAATTTAAGGGCGTGTTTAGGTCTGGGGGGTTAGTAGCCAATGGCTACTAGCCCTGAGGGTGGGTACACCCTCTTTGTGCCTCCTCCCAAGGGGAGGGGGTCACAATCCTAACCCTATTGGGGGAATCCTCCATCTGCAAGATGGAGGATTTCTAAAAGTTAGAGTCACTTCAGCTCAGGACACCTTAGGGGCTGTCCTGACTGGCCAGTGACTCCTCCTTGTTGCTTTCTTTGTTCCCTCCAGCCTTGCCGCCAAAAGTGGGGGCCGTGGCCGGAGGGGGCGGGCAACTCCACTAAGCTGGAGTGCCCTGCTGGGCTGTGACAAAGGGGTGAGCCTTTGAGGCTCACCGCCAGGTGTCACAGCTCCTGCCTGGGGGAGGTGTTAGCATCTCCACCCAGTGCAGGCTTTGTTACTGGCCTCAGAGTGACAAAGGCACTCTCCCCATGGGGCCAGCAACATGTCTCTAGTGTGGCAGGCTGCTGGAACTAGTCAGCCTACACAGACAGTCGGTTAAGTTTCAGGGGGCACCTCTAAGGTGCCCTCTGGGGTGTATTTTGCAATAAAATGTACACTGGCATCAGTGTGCATTTATTGTGCTGAGAAGTTTGATACCAAACTTCCCAGTTTTCAGTGTAGCCATTATGGTGCTGTGGAGTTCGTGTTTGACAGACTCCCAGACCATATACTCTTATGGCTACCCTGCACTTACAATGTCTAAGGTTTTGTTCAGACACTGTAGGGGTACCATGCTCATGCACTGGTACCCTCACCTATGGTATAGTGCACCCTGCCTTAGGGCTGTAAGGCCTGCTAGAGGGGTGTCTTACCTATACTGCATAGGCAGTGAGAGGCTGGCATGGCACCCTGAGGGGAGTGCCATGTCGACTTACTCGTTTTGTCCTCACTAGCACACACAAGCTGGCAAGCAGTGTGTCTGTGCTGAGTGAGAGGTCTCCAGGGTGGCATAAGACATGCTGCAGCCCTTAGAGACCTTCCTTGGCATCAGGGCCCTTGGTACTAGAAGTACCAGTTACAAGGGACTTATCTGGATGCCAGGGTCTGCCAATTGTGGATACAAAAGTACAGATTAGGGAAAGAACACTGGTGCTGGGGCCTGGTTAGCAGGCCTCAGCACACTTTCAATTGTAAACATAGCATCAGCAAAGGCAAAAAGTCAGGGGGCAACCATGCCAAGGAGGCATTTCCTTACAAAGTCCATCTGCACCCACCCGCCCACGCCTGGACCGCACCACGGACCCTGGTTCTCATCCCATCAGTCAGTAAGACGCACACTCTATGCGCCCTCAACCAGAGAAGATCCTTGGCCTGCCACCTAGTCAACCCAAGGACCACCCATGGACCCTTCTTGTGCCACTCAAGCTCCCGCACCGTCCACCACACAATCTCACATCAAGCCCTGATGTCCACCTCCAGTGCAGACTACTCAACACACGCTTTCTGTCAAGTACGCAGTAGAAGTCTGGGACCTACTTGACTCGATCACCCTGGAAGTTGCCTTCCTCAGAGACCCGGAGCACCCCTACCGCGGCCACGGACATCACCACAGCTATTCCAGACGACTACAAGATCATCCACAAGGACAGAGCCAACTGTCCAGGAGGAGGTATCACAACAGTCTACAAGAACACCCTCCACCTGACAACCACAGTGCCATAGAACTAGCCAACCATAGAACACCTACAGTTCCAGATTCAGACCAACCCCAACACCTCTCTCCGTGGCACGCTCGTCTAAAGACCACCCGGACCTCAGCCTCAATTCAGCAAAGCCATTGCCGACCTAGTCGCCCTCCTATGCGCCTGCCTCCACAGACTACATCCTACACGGCGAACCTCAACTTCCACCTTAATTTCAACAATGACCACAACAGCACAAGCCTTTTGGACAACCTCGCAACACTCTGACTCAAGCAACTTGTTAATGTCCCCACTCACACAACTGGGCACACCCTCGACACTGTCTTCGACAGGGAATAACATCACAATCTCTCACATCTCTGAATACCATGGGACGGACCACCAGTGCGTCCACTCCACCTTCACAATAAACACTGCATGCCACTATGCCCCGCCCCCTCTCGGACGCTGGGCAAAGTCACAGAAGCACAACTCACTGATGCAGTCAGCCACTCCTCCCCACCCGACGCAGCAAATGAATCTGCACGTAACCTACACCGCTGGATCTCTGAATGCACCAACAGTGTAGCTCCCCTCAGGAAAGCAACAAAGCAAGACACCTAAATAGTTCACAACAGAATTACAAAAAAAACAAACGCTTCTGCATACTGGAACGAAAATGCAGGAGCAGCAAATCTATCGAAGACTACAGAGCATACAAAAAGCAGTCACCGCGCACCACCAGAACATCAGAGCCGCTAAGAAAGCCGCCATTCAAGAATGCCTCAGCCCCAATGCTCACAACAGCAAGGAGCTCTTCACCATCATCAAAGAGTTCACGAAACCCAGAACAGACAACTCAGTCATCCCTCCCTCTTAAGACCTCTGCGACGACCTCACCACCTTTTTCCAATGGAAGATCCAGGACATTTACGAAGGCTTCAAGAACTGAAACCCACCTGCACTGCCCACTAACACCACCACACACCCCACGCCGCACCAGATCTTGAACTTTTGGGCCACCAGAGGAAGCCCATAAGTTCATGGACTGCATCTACTCCGGAGTACCCTGGGATCTGTGCTCCCATCACATTTTCAACCTGGCCATCGCCACCATCACACCAGAGCTTTGGCGGACTATCAGCCAATCCTTCAAGACCGCCACCTTACCATCCGACTAGAAGCACGCCGGGATCAACTCGCTACTCAAGACACCTACTGCTGACCCAAGGGAGCTGAAGAACAGACCCATCTCTATGCTCTTTTTCCCAGCCATAGTAACGGAAAAGGCCCTCAACCAGCAACTCACCGAATTCCTCGAGACACACCAGATCCTAGAACCATCCCAATCCAAATTCAGGAGCAATCACAGTACCGGAACAGCACTCCTAGTAGCCACTGACGACATACATGTCATACTGGACCATGGAGACACAACCGCACTCATCCTCCTCTACCTCTCCGCCACATTTGACACCGTGTCCCACTCCACCCTCTGCGCCAGACTCCACGACACCCGTATCCACGATGAACCACTAGAAGGGATCAGACCCTTCCTTATCAGAAGAACAGAGTGTCCGACTACCACCGTTCACATCGGAACCCAAAGAAACATGCATTGAAGTACCCCAAAGATCCTCACTCAGCCTGGCACTCTTCAGCATTTACATGGCCCCGTTCACCAAAATCACCAGATAACACAGCCTAAACATAGTCAACTACACCGGCGATACCCAACTGATCCTCTCCCTGACAGATGACCCAGCAAAGGCCAAGAAAAATGTCCACAACGGAATGAGAGCAGTCGCCATGTCGAAGGAAGCCAGCTGCCTCAAACTCAACTTGGACAAGACGGAGATCCTTGTACTCGGCTCCACCCCCCTCTGCCTAGAAAGACTCATGGTGGCCTTACACCTTGGAAAACGCCTCCGCTCTCACCGACCACGCACACAATCAGGGCATCACCCTGGACTCCTCTCTATCCATGATCCATCAAGTCAATGCTCTTTTGTCGTCAAGCTTCCACACCTTCGATAGATCTTCAAGTATATCCCCACTGAGACAAGGAGGACAGTGATCCATGCACTCGTCAGTAGCAAACTGGACTATGGCAACGCACTCTATGCCGACATCACAAAGAAACTGCAATCAAGTCTATGAAGAATCCAGAATACAGCAGCCAGGCTCATCCTGGACATCCCCCGACACAGTCACATCTTGTCCCACCTCAAAACCTACACTGGCTCCCAATCAAAAATGCATCACTTACAAGCTTCTCACAAACACACCTACAAAGCACTACTCAACATAGGTCCAGCCTACCTCAACCAACGCCTCACTTTCTACGCACCCAACAGACAACTCCGTTCTTCCCAGCTTGCCCTCTCAGCCATTCCTAGAATTTGAAATAGCACATAAGGGGAAAGATCCTTCTCCAACCTCGCAGCCCGGACATGGAACACACTACCACTCAAACTCAGACTGTATCACTGAAGCAGTTCAGAAAAAAGCTCAAGACCTGGCTATTCGAGTGAGCAGCACGTCCGCAACAGCACCTTGAGACCCTATGCGTGATAAGCCATGCTATAGAAATATTGATTGATTGACAGTACTCAGCAGTGGCCTGGCCACATCCTAGGCCCTGACCCACAGCAACATCTGCACTGCACCACAGAGCCCTACTCTACTCCTGTACCTTCAACAAATGTGCTGTTCTGACCACTGCATGGCCTTTCTCTGGCTCTGTCAGAGGGGCGGGGCACAGGAGGGGAGGTTCATGTGTGGCTGTCAGCCACTGTGGAGTGCCCTGCTAGAATGCGGGTCTTCCCAGACCTCTGCACCGCACTTAGCTCTTTTCTTACGGATAGAACGATCACTGTGGCCTGTGGTGAGCATCGTGCCTCTCCCTTTCAACTCCCGTGCAGAGTGCCGCAGGGGTCATCTCTCAGTCCTACGCTTTTCAATTTATACATGGCGCCTCTGGCGAGCCTGGTACGCTCCTTTGGCTTCCAGATTGTTTCTTATGCAGATGACACGCAGGTGATTGTGCAGGTCTCCCACAACTGGGAGGATTCAAAGGAGAAATTCCAACTCTGCATGACAGCAATCAATACACAACTGGGAGGATTCAAAGGAGAAATTCCAACTCTGCATGACAGCAATCAATAATTGGATGGCCAGCAATTGGCTTAAACTAAACGGGGACAAGACTGTGATTATGTGTTTTGGTCGTAATAACGTTCCTTGGAATAACAGTTGGTGGCCCACGGCTTGCGGGGGCTGTCCATTTCCTTGTCCCTCTGCAAAAAATCTAGGTATTATATTTGATACTTCCCTATCCTTCAAGTTACAGATTAATCACACGGTTAAGGTCTGTTTCAGGATCTTAAAAACGCGTAAGAAATTTTTGCAGATTCTTGAGAAGGACTTAAGGTTGCAGGTTGTGCTGGCACTAGTCACCTCAAGGCTTGACTATTGTAATGCCCTTCTGTTAAATGTTAACAAAACTTCTCTTGATAAACGTCAGTCCATCCAGAATACGGCAGCGCGCCTTATTCTGAATCTTCCCCAGTCTGCATCGGCTAGTAGCAGTCTGAAATCTCTCCATTGGTTACCTATTAATAAGAGAATCATTTTTAAAACTCTGTCTGACTAATAGAGCCATACAGTCGGAGGGCTGCGACTATTTGAAGTCTACCTTGCAATATTACCAACCGACCAGAAATTTGAGATCTTCTTCTAAATATATGATCGCGGTTCCTCGCTGCAATAAGGCTAGGTGGGGAGACCGTGCTTTTACGGTGGAAGCTGCAAGGCTTTGGAACTCCCTGCCTTTTGCGCTCCGACAAACTGGTACTCACTCCACCTTTAGGAAAAGCCTGAAAACTTGGCTCTTCTCTCAATAGGTGCTTTCGGTCGTTAGCTGGTGCTTTTCCCTGTGTTCTCGTTCAGATTAGCGCTTTGATGCATCTTGCCAGAATGCGATTTATAAATAAACCAATACAATACAATACAATACAATGTAGGTCTGCCTGTCACAGCAAGACTGGCCCAGAAGATGGCCGCTGTCTCAGACTCCCTGTGTTGGTAGCGGAACTGCAGGTATTTGGGGCTTTCTGCCTAGGATGGTTCCCCACAGTCACCCCACCTTATCAGGTGAGTCCTCAGTAGTCAACATGGGTTGTAGGGGAGAACACCTCCCCCCGAAGTATTAGAATTATCGCCACATGAGTTACCAGCTGCCGGAGCTCCAAGCTAGTACGCCATCTTGGCTCAGGATCCAAGTCACAACCCTCCAACAAAGCAAAATTGAAGGGAATGTATGAAGAGGGGTAGCAAATGAGAAAGAGAGATTATACAATCAATACCTCACTCTAAGAATCATAGCACAAAATGGAGGAAAAGGAGACCTATTCCAAGGTCAAAACTTGACCAGAGATGGTATGGGATGATATATAAATAGTAGCACTTAATAAGGCCGTTTTGCTGTTTTCAAGCACGGTAAATGGAATTCAGCAGGATGAAACCACGAGCTGGCATTGCCAGAATTTAGACCTGTGACCTGCAGATTACACATCTCAGTGACCAATGTTTAACTCTATGAGCCATCCTGCTAGCTCTATTGGAAAACACTTAACAAGTATGCCAACTGCTCAGGCATATGAATACAAATTACCTAGTTATCCAAGGCACTTTACTAGCGTTACAATAAAATGCGCGTGCCCCTGTAAGTTCACCCTGAAATGAACATGAAAAGGAGAAATTCACCATATTGTGTGTGGTGGAACTTGGAACTCTGATACAGGGTGATTCCCATTCTCCACATAAAGTGGTCATCTAGGGAGTTGTTTGACCTCCAAGGGTAAGTAGCTATTAACTACTACCCTTCTCTCCCCTTAACTCTTAATTGATTATTTAGGTGGTCCCTTGACACCAGGAAATCAGATTTTACTACTTGAAACCGAGAAAGAAAGAAGGCAGACCAAAGAGAGCGAAAACTGAAGACCTGCACCAAAGAGTGGCGCAAAACCCGGACCAGCTGCTTGCACTTGGACCATCAATGGGACAGACTTCGCAAAGAGCTGGACATCCTCCCTACAACCCTTGCAGATCCCCCTTGGAGCAGAGGAGCATCTGCAGGCACCACTTGCAAAGTCCAGTATTCTGTAGTGTTGGCCATCAGAACCACTGAAGGAACAACGAGCCAGTAGAAGATTATTTAGAGCTCAGGAAGTCAGCCCCACCACTTTGCTGAAGTTCAGAGACACTGACCCTTCCCGGAGTCTCCCTACACCTACACCTATACCTGGGATACTGGACCCCTTGAAGCAACCAAGGCTTGTTGGTGGTCCAACCCTGCACTCCAATAGCACACAGGCAGACCTAGTGTTGAGGGACACCAGGATCCTCAAGGCCAGACATGAGTGGACCCATCACCCTGCTTCTCCTATTCACCAGTTCACCAAGAAACAGAGTTAGTCTCTGACAGCGGCAACCCAATGCCTCAAAGCACCACTGCACCTGAGCCCCACAGCTGAGTCCGAGGGAGACAACTGTGCCAAAGGGGTTTGGAGACCCTCAGAAGCTAAGCCCACCCATGGCTTTGGCCAGTATAGTCCCCCAGTCGCGCCTGCAGCCTCTTTCTGCAGGAACCAAGAACCGAGACAGCCTTCAGTAGTGCAACCCCACCAGACAAAAGCACTACTGCACACAAGTCCCCAGCCTGAGCTGGAGTGGACCAATGGTGTCTTTGCGTGCCCAAGATACTCAATACCCGAACCCCCTTTGGGTTCAGCCAGACTGGGCCCCCAGTCACAGCTTGCAGCCTCTTTGTCACAGGACCATTTCCCATTGAAGTGAACAGGGCACCCAAGGCCAAAAACGCACCTCTGCACCTAGACACCCCAGTGCCACCCAAGGTGACCTGTTGGTGCTGCACTGGGCCTTGCCCCATACTCACCTTAATTCCAAGGGAACAGTTCTGTAAGTGACCCTATGCACTAGATGTTCATTCCCTATATGAGAACATTACCGCTTGAAGCCCAGAGTATAATTGTATTTTACTGTGACTTAAAAATGGACAACTCGAAAAGTACATACCTATTTGATCTTGGTGTCCAAATTTATACAAAAATCTGTTATTTTTATAAATTAGAGTCAGATTTCTTTATTGAGTGCGCATCTCGCATGCTGGCTCTGTATCTGCGCAATTAATGCTTGATACTATCCTCTGACAGGCCTAAACTGCTCGCGCACACTACCACAAAAGAGCATGAACGGTTAGTATTTTAAACCCTGTAAAATAATATGGGTCGCCTGTAGTATCTGCATAGTGTATCCCTACATTGGTACACTACATAGACAGACAGGGTCCTACAATAGTTTTACTGAGATGTATATTATTAACATTTGTTATCAACATTTGTTATAAAAACTTTATCAGCTGTGCCAAGGCTGCCTTGCTACCCAACACCACACGAAAGCATCGGACATTGGATATAAGATTGTCAGAATAGCGATGAGGCCCCTGGCCGGTAGGATCCTGTTTCCTTGCTTTCCTGGCATAAAACAGGACTGTGGGATTTTTGCTCAACTCACATAAGATACTTAAGATAAGAAACTCAAACTTTCAATGTGTGTCTCCCTGAATGCACTTAGGATACCTCCACCTAAAAGAACACAAAATGGAAGCTGAAAGGTTGTTTTAGTTAGTGCAACATGTACCCTTGTGCCTCAATCACCTAATGAGGGTCTGCCTTGGGAAGAACTTTATATAGCTTTTCTTCTATGAATGGGTATGAGAGAAAGGAGTTTCCAAAACTCTTTCTGCTCATTCAATTGAAGTCACCGAAGCTTTTAGGAAGAACAATCATCAGTGAGTCACAGTGGACAAATGTACATCCTGCAAAATGTATTATTGATTGGAGCTAATGTACGATTGGTGATGTGATACTCACATCTAGGCCATTCTTCTTCACCCAGGCCCGCAGTCCATCGACATTCCAGGAGCTGATTTTCAGGTTGTACTTTCTTCCACTGGCAGAAGTCAACTTTTCGGGAGGATCTTCATAGATGGCTGGTGCTTCCGGCTCCTTCTCCTTGGCTTTTCCACCTCCTTTCTTGCTCTTCTTACCCACTGGTTCTGCTAAGAAAGAAGAAACAATGGAAAAAGAGGGTGGTGGTTTCAATAAAACAAGACTCAGCTGATGAAGGGCTCTTCCATATCTTAAAAGAAATGCAAGAGGAAAGGAGGCTGCCTTGGCTGCATAGGCGCAAGTGCAGCTCAATAGGAAAGCCCTTGTTTACAACATGGTGTATTAAATGCCAATCTGGGCCGTATTAGTAAAAGAGCGAACTTTACATGTGTGTGTCACAGCGCACATTTAAACAGGTGCACAAACAGGGTAAGTGCGCTCTATTTTGATGACTGCACTGCACTACGGGCAGTCTCTAACTTGCGCTGCCCTGAGAGCAGCATATTTAAGTGAAATACAGCATAGCTGTTTAAAAGCTCCTCCGTGTTTTTCTGTGCTGGCATCAACACACCAACTTTCAAGAGGAATTAGAGATCCCCGTAGCCGGTGGGTGTTGTAAGTGAATGCACATGCCTGCAGGGGGAAGTCTGGGAGCTCCGTGGGACCCTCATTCACCCCTTGAGTGAGCTGCAGTAAGGGGACACACTTACAGCGCATAATTGTTTTGTGGCGCACTTTCAATGCGCCTCCTAAGAGCATGTTTGCCTCTGTGCCTACCCTGGTAATACGGCTCGGTGCATAGGCAAAGTGGTTCCCTCATTTGTATGAGGCCAAGACCCTACGCAAATGAGAAAACACCCTCTCACAATAGGACTGGCGCTACACGTGTGCCAACGCCATCAGTATTACAGAAGGGGCAGCACAAATGCCTGCAGCCCCTTCTGTAATAGCAAAATGCCCTGGTGGACCACACGTACGTTGCACCCATGGGGCACTTTCTCTAATACGGCTCCTGGAAGATGAGATCTTGCAGTACTTGAATACAGAAACACCAATTTTAGTATAAAAGGAGGAGTTGCAGCTGCTGTCCTGCCCCTCACCTTAAATGATTTCTTAAATAGTAAAGGCAGCAATCGGTGCTTCATTTTAAAGTAAAGCTGACAAAGTAGTGAGACATATGCAGAAAAAAAAAAGTTTTCAGCAGAGAAAATGCCCTTATGGCATGCTTTGGTTATTGCACCAGCTTGACATCTTCATCCCACACATAATTCTCAGTTCCTTAGATCAATCTGTTCAACTGTATAAAAAGCTGAACTGCAAGGCCAGCCCTTGGCCTGTCCCACAATGTTCCTTAAGCCTTCCCTCTGCTTTGTTAAAGAAGGTTCATACAGGTTTACCTGGCTGACCTTTGTGAGGCAGCCCGTATTTTCCTTACACAAGTTATGTACATGCAATACAAATGAAAGCATTAATTTACGCAGCTGTTAAAATCACATGCATTTTTTCCCCACTGCGAGTGCTCAATTTGCTTATTTCATAGGCACTCTAGGTTTGCAGTATCCATTTAAGGTATTCAGGATAAGGGCATTTTATTCTTTTAATGCATAATCTCACCATCGCTCTTCACCCAAAATGCTTAAATTCCTGGTGACTTGCTCCTCCATAAGAACAAGTGTGGTAGCAAATATGTAGAATAAATGCAGAGATATTTGTGAATATTATTAAAGTTATGCAGGAAATAATCTGTTAAAAAACAGTGCAGTTTAATTAAATCACTTAACGAATATAGTTCATAAGATCAGCTGACATACAGAGAGATTACTGGCTTTATTTTTACACAAACATGTTTCCATAAACGTCTCTTATCGGCTATGGACTGTTCATTTCAAAGAACAGATTAGAAGTTCCAAAAAGCTAATTCTAATTTTCATTGTTTAAACTAGCTGCAATTCTGCTCCGCATCCCACCTTTGACACAGTCTGCCAGCTCTGGCAGCAGGCACAGGCATTGTGATGTCACAACTCAACTGTTATTACACTCTGCTTGTCACTATACAGGTAGAAAAACAGCAGAAGAAAGAGCAATGTTTAGTTTTGTTCTTTAACCCGTTCGGTGCATCCAACATACACTGCACTGGAAATCTCTGCGGTGCGGGCATCAGAGGGATTTCCTTCAAAAAGAAACAGCCTCGGAGGTGGGAGAAAGCTTCTCCACCTTCCGATGCGGGTTCTTTGTTTTCAGGGAAAATTAAATGAGCCGATCGGCTCATTTAACGCTCTTTGCACCGGTGCTCATGTGGCTATCTCAGCACTGCTGTGAAACGATTCAGCCTGGAAAGGTATTGTCGGAAAGGAGAAGAATCTCCTCGTTCCAATGGTACCTTCCCAAGTGGATCCCTGCTTGGGGAAATCACCCTCCTTTATTTAGTTAGTGTAGAGGAGGGCCATTATGGCCAATCTATGCCCAGCAAAAAATGAAATAAAATATACGAGCACAGTCTTTCTGCTTGGGGGAACAGATATCAGCAATAGCCTCCGATCTGCCCCCCCCCCCACCACCTCCCCCAAGGGGGCAAGGGGGGGGGGGGGGCGTAATCCCACCAGAACACCAGGTAATCTTTTTTTTAAATGATTATTAGTGTAGGGTGGGGGCTGGCCATGATGGCATTGCCAAGGCCCCCACAAAAAAATGAGTAGAGTCATTCTGCACCCCCTCCTTCCAGGGAGACCCCTATCTGCCCCCCCGGGAAGGGGCAGAAAGCCCGCTAGTACACCAGGGAATATTTTTTTATTATTATTAGTGTAGGGGATCGGGGCTCCCCCATACCGTGTACAGATAAAGTTACTGTTCACAATACTCCTGAGGCACAGATAGATCACTACTCCGCAGTTTATTTAACCAGTGACTGCAGGAAAGTACCCTCTTTATTCGTTTTTTTTTTTTTTTTTTTTTTTGCAGTTTCCCCACACTTTTGGACTTTTTGCCTGCTATCAGTATGCTTAGGCTGTTTTCACTGAGATCCTGCTCACCAGGACCCCAGCGATTGTGCTCTATCCTTCCAAATTTGGTTACCTTGGGCCTTTGTGCACTCCATAATTGGCATACTGGTGTCCCCTTAGAAGTCCCTAGTATATGGTACTTGGGTACCCAGTGCATTGGGACACCAGAGGTCCCCCATGGTCTGCAGCATGCATTATGCCACCCATGAGAGGACATGCAGAATGTGTCTGCAGGCCTGCCATTGCAGCCTTCGTGAAAAGGTACATGCATCCTCATAAACAGGTCACTGTAAGTCACCCCATGATAGGCCCGTTAAGACCAAAGGGCAGGGTGCAGGCCCCTGTGTGTGAGGACACACCTGCTTGGGCAAAGGTGCCCCTAAAAACTCCAGTTCCATTGCACTGGACTTCGTAACTGTGGAGAAGACATTTTACCTGTGTGCTGGACACAGCTCACTGCCTGTGTCCAGCTACATAATGGTAACTCCGAACCTGGGCATGTTTGGTATAAAACATGTCGAAATCAGGTTTCTTCCCTCTTGCTGCTTGACCAGCTCAGGCAGGGGAAGGCAGAACAAAGGATTTCCTGTAGGAGATGGGAGGCAACACCCTCACCCTTGGAAATAGGCGTTACATGGCTTGGGAGGAGTAGCCTTCCCAAGCCACTGGTTTGCTTTGAAGGGCACACTGATGCCTTCCTGGCATATGCCGGTTTGCACCAGCTCAGGGAACCCAGGTCTCTGCTCTGGTGCGAAACCGGACAAAGGAAAGGGGAGTGACCACTCCCCTGTCATCATCACCACAGGGGTGGTGCCCAGAGCTCCTCCAGGTGGCCTGCCGAGAAATGCGTCATCTGTATATAAAGAAGCAGGCCAAGCCTTTTCCCCCTGACACATGGCACATCAGTCCCAGCATTTGCCAATAAATTTTCCAGACCATTGGTATAAAGCAAAAGGAGAATGGGGGCAAGTACACATCCTTGGCGTACTCCACATTTAACTTTAAAGGATGGAGTACAATCCCCAGCATTTCCAAACCGAACCGATGCCGAGCGATCCTGATGAAGGAGTCCAAGGAAAGAAACCAAACCCTCAATTCCCATGGACACAAGGGTAGCCCATAATTTGGACCTGGTAACACAATCAAATACGCTCAACAAGTCTATTAATGCAAGATGGATGTCGGCATCTTTAGCAAGCTTGTATTTGGCCACTTTAAGATGTAAGTTGAGGCACTGATCAATTGTCCCCAAGCCTTTCCTAAAGCCATATTGTAGCTGGGATAGAATATTTCTCTCCTTAACCCAAACAAGCAGTGGCAAAGCCAATAGGTCTCACCTATGTCGGATCTATTTGCTTTACCAATGTTTTTTTTACATGTTGCACAGCAGCGTGTGCAACATGGCTTAAGGTGAAACAAAGCACCACGAAGCGGCTGGCACTGACAGTGTCATAGTGTTTTTGCCCCTTTAAGCCATGTTGCATAGCAGCTGCCCGCTGCTGTGAAATGTGTCCAAAAACAGCACAGGGGGTTTACGAAATATGAGGATGGAGGGTAGGAAACAGCAGAGAGAAAGATGAGGGTGTGTGAGTGAACCAACAGAGTGACAAGATTTTACAAGCACAAGCGCTGTGCAGGCGAAACCTAAAAAATGGGGTCATTTGGATGCGTGGAAGCAGGATAGCACGTTTTTCTCGCACCTTCAGCATCACCTTTCCATTGCTGCGTATATTAGACAAAAACCGCTTGCTCCAGTGTCAGAAATTTATAAAAGGAAGTACCTACCAACTGTGACATTTGAGATGGGAATTTGGGGCTGCAGAGATGTTGGGGTGATCCAGGTGGAGGAGAATATGTTTTGCCAATGTTGCCCCCCGCCCCCCTACACTCCAGATTACTGCTTACACCTAGAATTAAGGTTGGACTACGTTCAAGATCCCATTAGCGTATCCCCTATGACCTTTTGGTGCTCAATATGGGGGAATAGTGAAGCTGAATTTAACCGGGCTATTATGAGAGATTGCCTCTCTTGCGACCAGACTTAAAATCCTGTGGTTAAAGTATATTGGAGACACTTCTCTTGCACCGGGCTGTGTGCATTTTATTTGAGAATCTGGATGTAATAACAAAAAAAGATAAATCCTGGATTCTTAAAACATAGGCAGGCCTCGGAGGAGACAGTGTATGTGTTAAAACCAACTGTGAGAGACTATTGTGTAATTCAGATGGCTGAAGGGACTGCACCATGTTTACTTTTTGTACAGGATGTTTATGAACAGATTTAGACTGGATACAATACATTGGCTGCTCAGTTTCCCTCTAGGGCATTATTCTTCTTCAGATATATGCTTTTGCCCATGCACCGAGAAATCATTTCGGTCTCTAGTGCACTTAGTCTCTTTTGCAGATTTTGCCTTCATTATACCAGAAAATTACGACTGCTTTGTTGCGTAGGATTGAGTTCTCTAAATGTAAAAGCTGCCTTGCTCTTTCTCCAGCAACTCCACCATCATGATGCATTTTTTTTGGGTCGGATGCTTTTTAAAAGGCATCGTAGCCCAAAGGAGGAGAATGCTATTCTAAATATTGCCATGCTGTTCATGTAACGATCCTGATATAAGTAATTGGGCCGGATTCCTTTCTATATGCTTTTTTGCACGGAGGTAGTGATTGCTATTTTATCTGTTCTTATGTTGCTACGACTTACACTATATGTGTAAGGAAATGCCTCCTTGGCATGGTTACCCCCTGACTTTTTGCCTTTGCTGATGCTAAGTTTTGATTTGAAAGTGTGCTGAGGCCTGCTAACCAGGCCCCAGCACCAGCGTTCTTTCCCTAACCTGTACTTTGGTTTCCACAATTGGCACACCCTGGCATCCAGGTAAGTCCCTTGTAACTGGTACCCCTGGTACCAAGGGCCCTGATGCCAGGGAAGGTCTCTAAGGGCTGCAGCATGTCTTATGCCACCCTGGGGACCCCTCACTCAGCACAGACACACTGCTTGCCAGCTTGTTTGTGCTAGTGAGGACAAAACGAGTAAGTCGACATGGCACTCCCCTCAGGGTGCAATGCCAACCTCATACTGCCTATGCAGTATAGATAAGTCACCCCTCTAGCAGGCCTTACAGCCCTAAGGCAGGGTGCACTATACCATAGGTGAGGGCACAAGTGCATGAGCACTGTGCCCCTACAGTGTCTAAGCAAAACTTTAGACATTGTAAGTGCAGGGTAGCCATAAGAGTATATGGTCTGGGAGTCTGTCATGCACGAACTCCACAGCACCATAATGGCTACACTGAAAACGGTGAAGTTTGGTATCAAACTTCTCAGCACAATAAATGCACACTGATGCCAGTGTACATTTTATTGTAACATGCACCCCAGAGGGCACCTTAGAGGTGCCCCCTGAAACCTTAACCGACTATCCGTGTAGGCTGACTAGTTTTAGCAGCCTGCCACACACCAGACATGTTGCTGGCCACATGGGGAGAGTGCCTTTGTCACTCTGTGGCTAGTAACAAAGCCTGTACTGGGTGGAGGTGCTTCACACCTCCCCCTGCAGGAACTGTAACACCTGGCGGTGAGCCTCAAAGGCTCACCCCCTTTGTTACAGCACCACAGGGCACTCCAGCTAGTGGAGTTGCCCGCCCCCTCCGGCCACGGCCCCACCTTTAGCGGCAAGGCCAGAGGAGATAATGAGAAAAACAAGGAGTCGTCACTGGCCAGTCAGGACAGCCCCTAAGGTGTCCTGAGCTGAGGTGACTAACTTTTAGAAATCCTCCATCTTGCAGATGGAGGATTCCCCCAATAGGATTAGGGATGTGTCCCCCTCCCCTCAGGGAGGAGGCACAAAGAGGGTGCACCCACCCTCAGGGCTAGTAGCCATTGGCTACTAACCCCCCAGACCTAAACACGCCCTTAAATTTAGTATTTAAGGGCTCCCCAGAACCTAGGAACTCAGATTCCTGCAACCTAAGAAGAAGAGGACTGGTAAGCTGAAAAACCCTGCAGAGAGACACCAACTGCTTTGGCCCCAGCTCTACCGGCCTGTCTCCCCACTTCTAAAGACACTGCTCCAGCGACGCTCTCCCCAGGGACCAGCGACCTTGGAATCCTCAGAGAACTGCCCTGCATCTCGAAGGACCAAGAAACTCCAGAGGACAGCGGCTCTGTTCACCAAAGACTGCAACTTTGAAACAAAGAAGCAACTTTGCAACAACTTGCGTTTCCCACCGGAAGTGTGAGACTTGACACTCTGCACCCGACGCCCCCGGCTCGACTTGTGGGGAACCATCACTTCAGGGAGGACTCCCCGGCGACTGCGAGACCCCTGAGCCCCCACAGCGACGCCTGCAGAGGGAATCCCGAGGCTCCCCCTGACCGCGACTGCCTGCTTCTAAGATCCGACGCCTGGTAAAGACTCTGCACCCGCAGCCTCCAGGGCCTGAAGGATCCGACCTCCAGTGCAGGAGCGACCCCCAGGTGGGCCTCTCCCTTGCCCAGGTGGTGGCTACCCCGAGGAGCCCCCCCCGCCTGCATCGCTGAAGAGACCCCTTGGTCTCCCAATGAAACCTACTGAAAACCCGACGCGTGTTTGCACACTGCACCCGGCCGCCCTGTGCTACTGAGGGTGTACTTTCTGTGTGGAGTTGTGTCCCCCCCGGTGCCCTACAAAACCCCCCTGGTCTGCCCTCCGAAGACGCGGGTACTTACCTGCTGGCAGACTGGAACCGGGGCAGTCCCTTCTCCATTGAAGCCTATGCGTTTTGGGCACCACTTTGACCTCTGCACCTGACCGGCCCTGAGCTGCTGGTGTGGTAACTTTGGGGTTGCTCTGAAACCCCAACGGTGGGCTACCTTGGACCCAAACTTGAACCCCGTAGATGGTTTACTTACCGGCAAAAACGAACAAACTCTTACTCCCCCCAGAAACAGTTGAAAATTGCACAGTGTCTAGTTTTAAAATAGCTATTTGTGATTTATGTGAAAACTGTATATGCTATTTTGCTAATTCAAAGTTCCTAAAGTACCTACCTGAAATACCTTTCATTTGAAGTATTACATGTAAATCTTGAGCCTGTGGTTCTTAAAATAAACTAAGAAAATATATTTTTCTATACAAAAACCTATTGGCCTGGAATTGTCTGAGTGTGTGTTCCTCATTTATTGCCTGTGGGTGTACAACAAATGCTTAACACTACTCCTTTGATAAGCCTACTGCTCGACCACACTACCACAAAATAGAGCATTAGACTTCTCTTTTTGCCACTATCTTACCTCTAAGGGGAACCCTTGGACTCTGTGCATACTATTCCTTACTTTGAACTAGTGCACACAGAGCCAACTTCCTACAATATGTCCTGGCTTCCACTGCCCACCGCATTAGTGGCATAACAAAATTTCTTTTTCTGTTGATGAAGAGCCACGGTAAGGTTTTTTTTTTTGTTTTATGTGTTTTGTATATATTTATTCTTTTTAACTCATGAGGATTTTTGGAATGTGTGTTGATCTTTTATGATCCATTTTGATTAGATCGAATAAAGATCAATTTGAATTTGAAAGGCGCAAATGCAGAGAAAGACAATTGGTAAGAACACTTGTTCTACTATTCTGTATTCCCCTAAGTCTTCTGTTGAAAATGGTTCCTCACTTGCGTGGGTAGGTCTAGTGCCTGCGACAGAAAACACCCCAAAATGCAATGAGGACACATCACATTTTTCAACTGAAAACTGATGTGTTTTTTGCAAAATGACTAGGTGTGGATTTTGGGCTCTAGCTCAGCCAAGAACTATGGAAAGCTAGCAAACCTGTACATTTTTTTTAAAACTAGGCACCTTGAGGACTCCAGGATGGAGTGACTTATGGGGGCTCTCACCAGGGTCTGTCACCCAGACTCCTTTTCAAACCTCAGAATTTGTCTAAAAAAAAAAAACAAAAACAAAAAACACAACAACAACCACAACAACAAAATTTTCCTCACATTTCAGTGATGCAAAGTTCTGCAGTCTGAGGGGAGCCGCAAACTTTCTTCCACCCAGCATTCCCCTAAATCTCCCGATAAAAATGGTACGTCACTTGCATGGGTAGATCTAGCGCCCACGACTGGACACACCCCAAAACACAACGTGGACAAACCATATTTTTCCACTGAAAATGGACTTGTTTTTTTTAAGTGTACCTAGATGTGGATTTTGGGCTCTATCTGAGCCTGCACCTACGGAAACCTAGTCAACCTGTACATTTTCGAAAACTAGATGCGTAGGGGTATGCTGGGGGTTGACTTTCGTGGCTCTCCCCGTGTTTTTTTTACCCAGAATCCCTTGCAAATCTGAAACAGAGAGAAAAACAAATTGTCATCATATTTCTGTGATTGAAAGTTCTCGAAACTTAGGGGAGACACAAAATTTACTCCTTCCTGGCAATTCCCCAAGCCTCCCGATTTTAAAAATGTGACCTGACGTGTGTGGGTACACATAATGCCTATTAAGGGAAACGGCCCAAAACACAACATCAATGCAGCACATTATTTAACCGAAAACTGACCCTCTTTTTCCGATGTGGGTGGCTTTAGATTTTCAGGGCTCGAAAAATCAAAACATTTTTACTAGGCCTGCAGGTTGAGTAACTTAATGTACTCGACCTAACTGTAATGTACTTGACCCGTAAACGGGTCTCAAATTGTGTGATCCTAGGCAAATAGTTTACAGAGTCGACTTTTTCTTAATTCTCACATGATTGCACCTTCAAATATGTGAGCTCAGCATTTCTGCAGTGCAAAAAAAAACTCTTTTGTTTGATTAAGTAGACTAAAGTTTGCTGCATGCATCACAAAAATCTAGCCCACATACACATGAGGTCTAGCCCACATAACCTAGGACTTCGTTTAGTTTACTTACAACATTGCCATCTGGGCAGGAGTGTTTCTTAGTTTGTTTAAACACTCAATCTTAATAAATATATTACTAAACCATGATGTGGTAACACACTGTCATTTGCACGCAGTAACTTTCCAAGAAACGTCCAAAGACATGTCCACCAACTTGCAGCTTTACTGATAAAACTACATAGTCTATTAACAATCTGTGGAAATTGGGTTTCAGAAAACATATCCTTTGCACATCAACATGTAAAGTATTCTGATTTGGTTTCATCCTATTAAAATCTTTTTTCATCACAAAGAAATATAAAAAAGGGCTTTCACAACTACTGAAATTTATTTTGAAATGTTTGCACAGTTGACTTAGTCATTTAAATGCTGTGTGTTAGTAAAAACCGGACACCCTATATCCCTTTTTTTTTCTTTTCATTCTAAGCAGCAGGTCACCCAGTCCACCTTACAAAGTCCTGGAACTCTGCAGTCAGAAGGAAAATTAAGTGTAAGAAAAACTGACTTTTGACCTCTGTCTGTGAACACAGAGCACATGTGGCATAAGAACAAGATTTAAAGGCATCTATTATTGCCCCCCCCCCCCCCCATGTTTAACTGAACAGAGGAGAAAAGCTCTTTAATGTAAAAGTATAATAAATTGTTGACCCGTTACCCCTCCCAGTAAAAGTCAGAATTGATAACAAGGTAAAATTAGAGACCACATCCTCTAGGTCATAATCCACTAGCAAAGAGTATAAAAAGCATCCCCAAGCATTAATGTCATTCAGAACATCTTCTCTAGAGAGTGGTCAAAATGTGCTTGTAATGGGGGTTGGGGGGGGGGGGGGGGGGGGGTGTAAGGGACCCAGTTTAGTGTTAATATCACCTGCCAACAGGAGGTTAAAGGGTTTATCAGACTCTAATACCGCCTCTTCTAAGGAACAAATCAAGGAAGACAGGCTCTAAAAATTCAGGTTGTCCTTGGTAGAAAAGTCATCATTATACAAATCTGCCATGTACATCCTGAGATTACTTCACCAGCAAAGTTTAAAAACCTGTACCACATTCATGTCTGTGGTAGTAGGCAGAATTGTGCAGCCAATATCGACCTTAAACCATGCCGCCATGCCTCTTTTGCACTGCCCACCGAAGAGGGCACAGCCAGAAGGTTATAACACATGTACCAGTCATAAACAACATCATTAATATCCCAAGTCTCCTGCATAAATATGATATTGTGATCAATAGTAAATAGATTGCCATCCCACATCAAATATTTTTTAGGCCAGGACGGCTACGTTCCAGTTGAGAAACCTAACAACGGAGCTACTCTCAACCACAGAATCACATTTCACATTCCCCCTGAGGATAAACTGGGACAATGTCTAATTTATTGGTGTTTCTGGGGCATAATCAGCAGGAGTCTTACTAAGTGTTGTCAACTTTGGGATAGTGGCTGGGACAACAACAGCACCGGGAACACTGGGAGCCCCCATGACAACACAATTTTGCAGATGGAGGATTCCCCCAATAGGGATAGGAATGTGACCCCCTCCCCTTGGGAGGAGGCACAAAGAGGGTGTAGCCACCCTCAGGGCTAGTAGCCATTGGCTACTGCCCTCCCAGACCTAAACACACCCCTAAATTCAGTATTTAGGGGCTCCCCAGAACCTAGGAACTAAGATTCCTGCAACCTAAGAAGAAGTGGACTGCTAAGCTGAAAAACCCTGCAGAGAAGACGGAGACACCAACTGCTTTGGCCCCAGCTCTACCGGCCTGTCTCCCCACTTCTAAAGACACTGCTCCAGCGACGCTTTCCCCAGGGACCAGCGACCTCTGAATCCTCAGAGGACTGCCCTGCTCTAGAAGGACCAAGAAACTCCCGAGGACAGCGGCCCTGTTCACCCAAGACTGCAACTTTGTTTCAAAGGAGCAACTTTAAAACAACTGCGTTTCCCGCCGGAAGCGTGAGACTTGCTACTCTGCACCCGACGCCCCCGGCTCGACTTGTGGAGAAACAACACTTCAGGGAGGACTCCCCGGCGACTGCGAGACAGTGAGTAGCCAGAGTAGCCCCCCCCTGAGCCCCTACAGCGACTCCTGCAGAGGGAATCCTGAGGCTCCCCCTGACCGCGACTGCATGCTTCCCAGATCCCGATGCCTGGGAAAGACTCTGCACCCGCAGCCCCCAGGACCTGAAAGATCGGAACTCCAGTGCAGGAGTGACCCCCAGGAGGCCCTCTCCCTTGCCCAGGTGGTGGCTACCCCGAGGAGCCCCCCCCCCCTTGCCTGCATCGCTGAAGGTGCCCTACAAAACCCCCCTGGTCTGCCCTCCGAAGACGCGGGTACTTACCTGCTGGCAGACTGGAACCGGGGCACCCCCTTCTCAATTGAAGCCTAAGCGTTTTGGGCACCTCTTTGACCTCTGCACCTGACCGGCCCTGAGCTGCTGGTGTGGTAACTTTGGGGTTGCTCTGAACCCCCAACGGTGGGCTACCTTGGACCCAAACTTGAACCCTGTAGGTGGTTTACTTACCTGCAAAAACTAACTCTTACTCCCCCCAGGAACTGTTGAAAATTGCACTGTCTAGTTTTAAAGTAGCTATATGTGAATTACTTAAAAACTGTATATGCTATTTTGATTATTCAAAGTTCCTAAAGTACCTACCTGCAATACCTTTCATTTGAAGTATTACATGTAAAATTTTAACCTGCGGTTCTTAAAATAAACTAAGAAAATATATTTTTCTATACAAAAACCTATTGGCCTGGAATTGTCTCCGAGTGTGTGTTCCTCATTTATTGCTTGTGTATGTACAACAAATGCTTAAAACTACTCCTTGATAAGCCTACTGCTCGACCACACTACCACAAAACAGAGCATTAGTATTATCTCTTTTTGCCCCTATATTACCTCTACGGGGAACCCTTGGACTCTGTGCATACTATTCCTTACTTTGAAATAGTGCATACAGAACCAACTTCCTACATTGGTAGATCAGCGGTGGGGTACAAGACTTTGCATTTGCTGGACTACTCAGCCAATACCTGATCACACGACAAATTCAAAAAATTGTCATTAGAAACTGATTTTTGAAATTTGTGCTATTTTTCTCAATTTTTTAAAGTCCTGCTAGGGCCTTGTGTTAGTCCCTGTTAGCATTTCTTTTAGAGTTTAAAAGTTTTGTGAAAGTTTGAATTAAGTTCTAGAAATAGTTTTAGATTCTTAAAAAGTATTCCAACTTTTAGAAACATAATGCCTGGTGCAGAAGAGAATGTGGTGGAACTCGACCTCACACCTTACCTCCATCTTAAGATGAGGGAGCTAAGGTCTCTCTGCAAAATAAAGAAAATCTCAGTTGGCTTAAGACCCTCCAAACAACAGTTCCAGGAGCTTTTGGCAGAGTTTGAAAAAGCCAACCCCTCTGAGGATGACAACCCAGAAGATGATGTTAGTGACTTGGAGAAGAATTCCCCCCCTTCCAGTCCTAACTAGGGAGATCAGGGACCCTCAATCCCTGATTCCAACTATGATAGTCAGAGATGCTGCTTCCCTCACAGGAGGGGCCAGCACCTCTGAAATCACTGAGGATAGCCTCAGTGAAGAGGACCTCCTGTTAGCCAGGATGGCCAAAAGATTGGCTTTGGAGAGACAGCTCCTAGCCATAGAAAGGGAAAGACAAGAGATGGGTTTTGGTCCCATCCATGGTGGCAGCAACATAAATAGGGTCAGAGATTCTCCTGACATGTTGAAAATCTCTAAAGGGATTGTAACTAAATATGAAGATGGTGATGACATCACCAAATGGTTCACAGCTTTTGAGAGGGCTTGTGCAACCAGAAAAGTAAACAGATCTCACTGGGGTGCTCTCCTTTGGGAAATGTTCACTGGAAAGTGTAGGGATAGATTCCTCACACTCACTGGAAAAGATGCAGAATCTTATGACCTCATGAAGGGTACCCTGATTGAGGGCTTTGGATTCTCCACTGAGGAGTATAGAATTAGATTCAGGGGGGCTCAAAAATCCTCGAGCCAGACCTGGGTTGATTTTGTGGACTACTCAGTGAAAACACTGGATGGTTGGATTCAAGGCAGTGGTGTAAATGATTATGATGGGCTGTACAATTTATTTGTGAAAGAACACCTGTTAAGTAATTGTTCAAATGATAAACTGCATCAGCATCTGGTAGACCTAGGACCAATTTCTCCCCAAGAATTGGGAAAGAAGGCAGACCATTGGGTCAAGACTAGGGAGACCAAGACTTCCACAGGGGGTGACCAAAAGAAAGGGGTCACAAAGCCTCCCCAGGGGAAGAGTGTTGAGACATCCAAAAACAAAAATAGTAAAGAGTCTTCTACAGGCCCCCAAAAACCTGCACAGGAGGATGGGTCCAGAGCCTCTTCACAAAACAATTTTGGGTACAAGGGTAAAATCTTTGATCCCAAAAAGGCCTGGTGTCGTAGCTGTAGGAAGTTGGCTCTGTATGCACTATTTCAAAGTAAGGAATAGTATGCATAGAGTCCAAGGGTTCCCCTTAGAGGTAAGATAGTGGCAAAAAGAGATAATACTAATGCTCTATTTTGTGGTAGTGTGGTCGAGCAGTAGGCTTATCAAAAGGAGTAGTGTTAAGCATTTGTTGTACATACACAAAGGCAATAAATGAGGAACACACACTCAAAGACAATACCAGGCCAATAGGTTTTTGTATAGAAAAATATATTTTCTTAGTTTATTTTAAGAACCACAGGTTCAAATTCTACATGTAATATCTCATTTGAAAGGTATTGCAGGTAAGTACTTTAGGAACTTTGAATAATCACAATAGCATATATACTTTTTACATAAAACACATATAGCTATTTTAAAAGTGGACAGTGCAATTTTCACAGTTCCTGGGGGAGGTAAAGTAATGTTAGTTCTTGCAGGTAAGTAAACCACCTACGGGGTTCAAATTGGGGTCCAAGGTAGCCCACCGTTGGGGGTTCAGAGCAACCCCAAAGTCACCACACCAGCAGCTCAGGGCCGGTCAGGTGCAGAGGTCAAAGAGGTGCCCAAAACACATAGGCTTCAATGGAGAAGGGGGTGCCCCGGTTCCGGTCTGCCAGCAGGTAAGTACCCGCGTCTTCGGAGGGCAGACCAGGGGGGTTTTGTAGGGCACCGGGGGGGACACTAGTCAGCACAAAAAGTACACCCACAGCAGCGCGGGGGCAGCCGGGTGCAGTGTGCAAACATGCGTCGGGTTTCCAATTGTTTTCAATGAGATACCAAGGGGTCTCTTCAGCGGTGCAGGCAGGCAAGGGGGGGGCTCCTCGGGGTAGCCACCACCTGGGCAAGGGAGAGGGCCTCCTGGGGGTCACTCCTGCACTGGAGTTCCGATCCTTCAGATCCTGGGGGCTGCGGGTGCAGGGTCTTTTCCAGGCGTCGGGATTTCAGAGTCAGGCAGTCGCGGTCAGGGGGAGCCTCGGGATTCCCTCTGCAGGCGTCGCTGTGGGGGCTCAGGGGGGGCAACTTTGGTTACTCACAATCTTGGAGTCGCCGGGGGGTCCTCCCTGTAGCGTTGTTTCTTCACCAGTCGAGTCGGGGTCGCCGGGTGCAGTGTTGCAAGTCTCACGCTTCTTGCGGGGATTGCAGGGGTCTTTAAATCTGCTCCTCTGGATACAAAGTTGCAGTCGTTGTTGAACAGGGCCGCTGTTCTCAGGAGTTTCTTGGTCTCTTGGAAGCAGGGCAGTCCTCTGTGGATTCAGAGGTCGCTGGTCCTGGGGAAAGCGTCGCTGGAGCAGTTTTCTTCTGAAGGAGGGAGACAGGCCGGTAGGGCTGGGGCCAAAGCAGTTGGTGTCTTCTTCTCTGCAGGGTTTTTCAGCTCAGCAGTCCTCTTCTTCTGTAAGTTGCAGGAATCTAAATTCTTAGGTTCAGGGAAGCCCTTAAATACTAAATTTAAGGGCGTGTTTAGGTCTGGGGGGTTAGTAGCCAATGGCTACTAGCCCTGAGGGTGGGTACACCCTCTTTGTGCCTCCTCCCAAGGGGAGGGGGTCACATTCGTATCCCTATTGGGGGAATCCTCCATCTGCAAGATGGAGGGTTTCTAAAAGTTAGAGTCACTTCAGCTCAGGACACCTTAGGGGCTGTCCTGACTGGCCAGTGACTCCTCCTTGTTATTCTCATTATTTCCTCCGGCCTTGCCGCCAAAAGTGGGGCCGTGACCGGAGGGGGCGGGCAACTCCACTAGCTGGAGTGCCCTGTGGTGCTGGAACAAAGGGGGTGAGCCTTTGAGGCTCACCGCCAGGTGTTACAGCTCCTGCCTGGGGGAGGTGTTAGCATCTCCACCCAGTGCAGGCTTTGTTACTGGCCTCAGAGTGACAAAGGCACTCTCCCCATGGGGCCAGCAACATGTCTCGAGTGTGGCAGGCTGCTAAAACCAGTCAGCCTACACAGGTAGTTGGTTAAGGTTTCAGGGGGCACCTCTAAGGTGCCCTCTGGGGTGTATTTTACAATAAAATGTACACTGGCATCAGTGTGCATTTATTGTGCTGAGAAGTTTGATACCAAACTTCCCAGTTTTCAGTGTAGCCATTATGGTGCTGTGGAGTTCGTGTTTGACAGACTCCCAGACCATATACTCTTATGGCTACCCTGCACTTACAATGTCTAAGGTTTGGCTTAGACACTGTAGGGGCACAGTGCTCATGCACTGGTGCCCTCACCTATGGTATAGTGCACCCTGCCTTAGGGCTGTAAGGCCTGCTAGAGGGGTGACTTATCTATACTGCATAGGCAGTGTGAGGTTGGCATGGCATCCTGAGGGGAGTGCCATGTCGACTTACTCGTTTTGTCCTCACCAGCACACACAAGCTGGCAAGCAGTGTGTCTGTGCTGAGTGAGGGGTCCCCAGGGTGGCATAAGATATGCTGCAGCCCTTAGAGACCTTCCCTGGCATCAGGGCCCTTGGTACCAGTTACAAGGGACTTACCTGGATGCCAGGGTGTGCCAATTGTGGATACAAAAGTACAGGTTAGGGAAAGAACACCGGTGCTGGGGCCTGGTTAGCAGGCCTCAGCACACTTTCAATTCAAAACATAGCATCAGCAAAGGCAAAAGTTCAGGGGGTAACCATGCCAAGGAGGCATTTCTTTACACAACCCTCCCCCCCCCCCAAACGAAAGAGGATGAGACTAACCTTTCCCAAGAGAGTCTTCATTTTGTAAGTGGAAGAACCTGGAAAGGCCATCTGCATTTGCATGGGCAGTCCCAGGTCTGTGTTCCACTATAAAGTCCATTCCCTGTAGGGAGATGGACCACCTCAACAGTTTTGGATTTTCACCTTTCATTTGCATCAGCCATCTGAGAGGTCTGTGGTCAGTTTGAACTACAAAGTGAGTACCAAAGAGGTATGGTCTCAGCTTCTTCAGGGACCACACCACAGCAAAGGCCTCCCTCTCAATGGCACTCCAACGCTGCTCCCTGGGGAGTAACCTCCTGCTAATGAAAGCAACAGGCTGGTCAAGGCCATCATCATTTGTTTGGGACAAAACTGCCCCTATCCCATGTTCAGAGGCATCTGTCTGCACAATGAACTGCTTGGAGTAATCTGGAGCTTTTAGAACTGGTGCTGTGCACATAGCTTGTTTCAGGGTGTCAAAGGCCTGTTGGCATTCTACAGTCCAGTTTACATTCTTGGGCATTTTCTTGGAGTTGAGTTCTGTGAGGGCTGTCACAATGGATCCATATCCCTTCACAAACCTCCTATAGTACCCAGTCAAGCCAAGGAATGCCCTGACTTGAGTCTGGGTTTTTGGAGCTGCCCAGTCCAGAATAGTCTGGATCTTAGGCTGGAGTGGCTGAACTTGGCCTCCACCTACAAGGTGTCCCAAGTAAACCACAGTTCCCTGCCCTATCTGGCATTTGGATGCCTTGATAGAGAGGCCTGCTGATTGCAGAGCCTTCAAAACCTTCTTCAGGTGGACCAGGTGATCCTGCCAGTTGGAGCTAAAGACAGCAATATCATCAAGATAAGCTGCATTAAAGGACTCCAAGCCAGCAAGGACTTGATTCACCAACCTTTGGAAGGTGGCAGGGGCATTCTTTAAACCAAAGGGCATAACAGTAAACTGATAATGCCCATCAGGTGTGGAGAATGCTGTCTTTTCTTTTTCTCCAGGTGCCATTTTGATTTGCCAGTACCCTGCTGTTAAGTCAAAGGTACTTAAGAATTTGGGAGCACCCAATTTGTCAATCAGCTCATCAGCTCTAGGAATGGGATGGGCATCTGTCTTGGTGACAGAATTAAGTCCTCTGTAGTCCACACAAAACCTCATCTCTCTCTTTCCATCTTTGGTGTGAGGTTTGGGGACTAAGACCACTGGGCTAGCCCAGGAGCTGTCAGAGTGCTCAATTACTCCCAATTCCAGCATCTTGTGGACTTCCACCTTGATGCTTTCCTTAACTTGGCTAGACTGTCTGAATATTTTGTTTTTGACAGGCATGCTGTCTCCTGTGTCCACATCATGGGTACACAGGTGTGTCTGACCAGGGGTTAGGGAAAAGAGCTCAGCAAACTGCTGCATGACTTTCCTACAGTCAGATTGCTGTTGGCTAGAGAGGGTGTCTGAATAGATCACTCCATCCACTGAGCCATCCTTAGGGTTTGATGAGAGGAGATCAGGGAGAGGTTCACTCTCAGCTTCCTGGTCCTCATATGTTACCATCAACAGATTCACATCAGCCCTATCATGGAAGAGTTTTAGGCGGTTCACATGGATCACCCTCTTGGGGCTCCTGCTAGTGCCTAGGTCCACCAGGTAGGTGACCGGACTCTTCTTCTCTAGTACTGGGTAAGGGCCACTCCATCTGTCCTGAAGTGCCCTGGGAGCCACAGGCTCCAAAACCCAGACTTTCTGCCCTGGTTGAAATTCAACCATTGCAGCCTTTTGGTCATACCAAAACTTCTGGAGCTGTTGGCTGGCCTCAAGGTTTTTACTTGCCTTTTCCATGTACTCTGCCATCCTTGAACGAAGGCCAAGCACATAGTCCACTATGTCTTGTTTAGGCTCATGAAGAGGTCTCTCCCAGCCTTCTTGAACAAGAACTAATGGTCCCCTTACAGGGTGGCCAAACAGAAGTTCAAAGGGTGAGAACCCTACTCCCTTCTGAGGCACCTCTCTCTAAGCGAAAAGCAGACATGGCAAGAGGACATCCCATCTCCTTTTGAGTTTTTCTGGGAGCCCCATGATCATGCCCTTTAATGTCTTGTTAAATCTCTCAACAAGGCCATTAGTTTGTGGATGATAGGGTGTAGTGAATTTATAAGTCACTCCACACTCATTCCACATGTGTTTCAGGTATGCTGACATGTAGTTGGTACCTCTGTCAGACACCACCTCCTTAGGGAAGCCCACTCTGGTAAAGATACCAATGAGGGCTTGGCTACTGCAGGGGCAGTAGTCGACCTAAGGGGAATAGCTTCAGGATAACTAGTAGCATGATCCACTACTACTAGGATGTACATATTTCCTGAGGCTGTGGGAGGTTCAAGTGGACCCACTATGTCCACACCCACTCTTTCAAAAGGGACCCCCACCACTGGAAGTGGAATGAGGGGGGCCTTTGGATGTCCACCTGTCTTACCACTGGCTTGACAGGTGGTACAGGAGACACAAAACTCCTTAACTTTCTGGGACATGTTGGACCAGTAGAAGTGGTTGACTAATCTCTCCCACGTCTTGGTTTGTCCCAAATGCCAAGCAAGGGGAATATCATGGGCTAAGGTCAGAATAAACTCTCTGAACGCCTAAGGCACTACCACTCTCCTAGTGGCACCAGGTTTGGGATCTCTTGCCTCAGTGTACAGGAGTCCATCTTCCCAATAGACCCTATGTGTTCCAGTTTTCTTGCCATTGGACTCTTCAGCAGCTTGCTGCCTAAGGCCTTCAAGAGAGGGGCAGGTTTCTTGCCCCTTACACAACTGCTCCCTTGAGGGTCCCCCTGGGCCTAAGAGCTCAACCTGATAAGGTTCCAACTCCATAGGCTCAGTTCCCTCAGAGGGCAGAACTTCTTCCTGAGAAGAGAGGTTCTCTTTTTGGTGTTGTGTTGCAGCTGGTTTCCCAGCTGGCTTTCCTTTTCTCTTGGTAGGCTGGGCCCTTTTTCAGACTCCAGCTCTACTTTTTCACCCTGTGCCTTGCACTGTGCCCTTGTCTTGACACACACCAGTTCAGGGATACCCAGCATGGCTTTTCAGTTCTACCTCAGCCCATGCTGAGGACTCCAGGTCATTTCCAAGCAAACAGTCTACTGGGATATTTGAGGAGACTACCACCTGTTTCAGGCCATTGACCCCTCCCCACTCTAAAGTTACCATAGCCATGGGATGTACTTTAGTTTGATTGTCAGCATTGGTGACTGGATAAGTTTGTCCAGCCAGGTATTGACCAGGGGAAACCAGTTTCTCTGTCCCCATAGTGACACTGGCACCTGTATCCCTCAGGCCTTCTACACTTGTCCCATTAATTAAGAGCTGCTGCCTGTATTTTTGCATGTTAGGAGACAAGGCAGCCAGTGTGGCTAAATCCACCCCACCCTCAGAGACTAATGTAGCTTCAGTGTGACACCTGATTTGCTCTGGGCACACTGTTGATCCCACTTGGAGACTAGCCATTCCAGTGTTAGCTGGAGTGGAGTTAGAAGTGGTTGTTTTCTTGGGACAGGCCTTGTCTCCAGTTTGGTGTCCAGGCTGATTACAGCTACGACACCAGGCCTTTTTGGGATCAAAGTTTTTACCCTTGTACCCAAAATTGGTTTGTGAAGAGGCTCTGGGCCCACCCTCCTGTGCAGGTTTTTGGGGGCCTGTAGAAGACTCTTTACTATTTTTGTTTTTGGATGTCTCAACACCTTTCCCCTGGGGAGGTTTTGTGACCCCTTTCTTTTGGTCACCCCCTGTGGAAGTCTTGGTCACCCTAGTCTTGACCCAATGGTCCGCCTTCTTTCCCAATTCTTGGGGAGAAATTGGTCCTAGGTCTACCAGATGCTGATGCAGTTTGTCATTGAAACAATTACTTAACAGCTGTTCTTTCACAAATAAATTGTACAGCCCATCATAATCATTTACACCACTGCCTTGAATCCAACCATTTAGTGTTTTTACTGAGTAGTCTACAAAATCAACCCAGGTCTGCCTCGAAGATTTTTGAGCCCCCCTGAATCTAATCCTATACTCCTCAGTGGAGAATCCAAAGCCCTCAATCAGGGTTCCCTTCATGAGGTCATAAGATTCTGCATCTTTTCCAGAGAGTGTGAGGAGTCTATCCCTACACTTTCCAGTGAACATTTCCCAAAGGAGAGCACCCCAGTGAGATTTGTTCACTTTTCTGGTTACACAAGCCCTCTCAAAAGCTGTGAACCATTTGGTGATGTCATCACCATCTTCATATTTAGTCACAATCCCTTTAGGGATTTTTAACATGTCAGGAGAATCTCTGACCCTAGTTATGTTGCTGCCACCATTGATGGGTCCTAGGCCCATCTCTTGTCTTTCCCTTTCTATGGCTAGGATCTGTTTATCCAAAGCCAATCTTTTGGCCATCCTGGCTAACTGGATGTCCTCTTCACTGGGATTATCCTCAGTGATTTCAGAGAGGTGGGTCCCTCCTGTGACAGAACCAGCATCTCTGGCTATTATTTTTGGAGACAGGGCTTGAGAGGCCCTGTTCTCCCTAGTTAGGACTGGTAGGTGGGAATTTTCCTCCAAGTCACTATCTTCATCCTCTGTGATGCCATCCTCAGAGGGGTTGGCCTTTTCAAACTCTGCCAAAAGCTCCTGGAGCTGTAGTTTGGAAGGTCTGGGGCCCATTGCTATTTTCTTTATTTCACAGAGTGACCTTAGCTCCCTCATCTTAAGATGGAGGTAAGGGGTGGTGTCGAGTTCCACCACATTCATATCTGTACTAGACATTATGCTTCTAAAAGTTGGAATACTTTTTAAGAATCTAAAACTAGTTCTAGGTTCTAATTCAAACTTTCACAAAACTTTTAAACTCTAAAAGAAATGCTAACAGGGACTAACACAAGGCCCTAGCAGGACTTTTAAAAATTTAGAAAAATAGTTCAAAATGCAAAAAATCAATTTCTAATGACAATTTTTGGAATTTGTCGTGTGATCAGGTATTGGCTGAGTAGTCCAGCAAATGCAAAGTCTTGTACCCCACCGCTGATCCACCAATGTAGGAAGTTGGCTCTGTATGCACTATTTCAAAGTAAGGAATAGTATGCACAGAGTCCAAGGGTTCCCCTTAGAGGTAAGATAGTGGCAAAAAGAGATAATACTAATGCTCTATTTTGTGGTAGTGTGGTCGAGGAGTAGGCTTATCAAAGGAGTAGTGTTAAGCATTTGTTGTACATACACAGAGGCAATAAATGAGGAACACACACCCAGAGACAATTCCAGGCCAATAGGTTTTTGTATAGAAAAATATATTTTCTTAGTTTATTTTAAGAACCACAGGTTCAAATTCTACATGTAATATCTCATTTGAAAGGTATTGCAGGTAAGTACTTTAGGAACTTTGAATAATCACAATAGCATATATACTTTTTACATAAAACACATATAGCTATTTTAAAAGTGGACACAGTGCAATTTTCACAGTTCCTGGGGGAGGTAAAGTAATGTTAGTTCTTGCAGGTAAGTAAACCACCTACGGGGTTCAAATTGGGGTCCAAGGTAGCCCACCGTTGGGGGTTCAGAGCAACCCCAAAGTCACCACACCAGCAGCTCAGGGCCGGTCAGGTGCAGAGGTCAAAGAGGTGCCCAAAACACATAGGCCTCAATGGAGAAGGGGGTGCCCCGGTTCCAGTCTGCCAGCAGGTAAGTACCCGCGTCTTTGGAGGGCAGACCAGGGGGGTTTTGTAGGGCACTGGGGGGGAACAAGTCAGCACAAAAAGTACACCCTCAGCAGCGCGGGGGCGGCCGGGTGCAGTGTGCAAACACGCGTCGGGTTTCCGATTGTTTTCAATGAGAGACCAAGGCGTCTCTTCAGCGGTGCAGGCAGGCAAGGGGGGGGGGGGGGGGGGGGGCTCCTCGGGGTAGCCACCACCTGGGCAAGGGAGAGGGCCTCCTGGGGGTCACTCCTGCACTGGAGTTCCGATCCTTCAGGTCCTGGGGGCTGCGGGTGCAGGGTCTTTTCCAGGCGTCGGGATTTCAGAGTCAGGCAGTCGCGGTCAGGGGGAGCCTCGGTATTCCCTCTGCAGGCGTCGCTGTGGGGGCTCAGGGGGGACAACTTTGGTTACTCACAATCTTGGGAGTCGCCGGGGGGTCCTCCCTGTAGCGTTGTTTCTTCACCAGTCGAGTCGGGGTCGCCGGGTGCAGTGTTGCAAGTCTCACGCTTCTTGCGGGGATTGCAGGGATCTTTAAATCTGCTCCTCTGGATACAAAGTTGCAGTCTTTGTTGAACAGGGCCGCTGTTCTCGGGAGTTTCTTGGTCTCTTGGAAGCAGGGCAGTCCTCTGAGGATTCAGAGGTCGCTGGTCCTGGGGAAAGCGTCGCTGGAGCAGTTTTCTTCCGAAGGAGGGAGACAGGCCGGTAGGGCTGGGGCCAAAGCAGTTGGTGTCTTCTTCTTCTCTGCAGGGTTTTTCAGCTCAGCAGTCCTCTTCTTCTGTAAGTTGCAGGAATCTAAATTCTTAGGTTCAGGGAAGCCCTTAAATACTAAATTTAAGGGCGTGTTTAGGTCTGGGGGGTTAGTAGCCAATGGCTACTAGCCCTGAGGGTGGGTACACCCTCTTTGTGCCTCCTCCCAAGGGGAGGGGGGTCACATTCCTATCCCTATTGGGGATCTGCAAGATGGAGGATTTCTAAAAGTTAGTCACTTCAGCTCAGGACACCTTAGAGGCTGTCCTGACTGGCCAGTGACTCCTCCTTGTTATTCTCATTATTTCCTCCGGCCTTGCCGCCAAAAGTTGGGCCGTGACCGGAGGGGGCGGGCATCTCCACTAGCTGGAGTGCCCTGTGGTGCTGGAACAAAGGGGGTGAGCCTTTGAGGCTCACCGCCAGGTGTTACAGCTCCTGCCTGGGGGAGGTGTTAGCATCTCCACCCAGTGCAGGCTTTGTTACTGGCCTCAGAGTGACAAAGGCACTCTCCCCATGGGGACACCCAGGGTGCCATGCCAACCTCACACTGCCTATGCAGTATAGATAAGTCACCCCTCTGGCAGGCCTTACAGCCCTAAGGCAGGGTGCACTATACCATAGGTGAGGGCACCAGTGCATGAGCACTGTGCCCCTACAGTGTCTAAGCCAAACCTTAGACATTGTAAGTGCAGGGTAGCCATAAGAGTATATGGTCTGGGAGTCTGTTTTACACGAACTCCACAGCACCATAATGGCTACACTGAAAACTGGGAAGTTTGGTATCAAACTTCTCAGCACAATAAATGCACACTGATGCCAGTGTACATTTTATTGTAAAATACACCCCAGAGGGCACCTTAGAGGTGCCCCCTGAAACCTTAACCAACTACCAGTGTAGGCTGACTGGTTTTAGCAGCCTGACACACTCGAGACATGTTGCTGGCCACATGGGGAGAGTGCCTTTGTCACTCTGTGGCTAGTAACAAAGCCTGTACTGGGTGGAGATGCTTATCACCTCCCCCTTGCAGGAACTGTAACACCTAGCGGTGAGCCTCAAAGGCTCACCCCCTTGGTTACAGCACCCCAGGGCATTCCAGCTAGTGGAGTTGCCCGCCCCCTCCGGCCACGCCCCCACTTTTGGCGGCAAGGCCGGAGGAGATAATGAGAAAAAGAAGGAGTCGTCACTGGCCAGTCAGGACAGCCCCTAAGGCAACCTGAGCTGAGGTGACTGACTTTTAGAAATCCTCCATCTTGCAGATGGAGGATTCCCCCAATAGGGATAGGAATGTGACTCCCTCCCCTTGGGAGGAGGCACAAAGAGGGTGTAGCCACCCTCAGGGCTAGTAGCCATAGGCTACTGCCCTCCCAGACCTAAACACACCCCTAAATTCAGTATTTAGGGGCTCCCCAGAACCTAGGAACTCAGATTCCTGCAACCTAAGAAGAAGAGGACTGCTAAGCTGAAAAATCCTGTAGAGAAGACGGAGACACCAACTGCTTTGGCCCCAGCTCTACCGGCCTGTCTCCCCACTTCTAAAGACACTGCTCCAGCGACGCTTTCCCCAGGGACCAGCGACCTCTGAATCCTCAGAGGACTGCCCTGCTCTAGAAGGACCAAGAAACTCCCGAGGACAGCGGCCCTGTTCACCCAAGACTGCAACTTTGTTTCAAAGGAGCAACTTTAAAACAACTGCGTTTCCCGCCGGAAGCGTGAGACTTGCTACTCTGCACCCGACGCCCCCGGCTCGACTTGTGGAGAAACAACACTTCAGGGAGGACTCCCCGGCGACTGCGAGACAGTGAGTAGCCAGAGTAGCCCCCCCTGAGCCCCTACAGCGACTCCTGCAGAGGGAATCCTGAGGCTCCCCCTGACCGCGACTGCCTGCTTCCCAGATCCTGATGCCTGGGAAAGACTCTGCACCCGCAGCCCCCAGGACCTGAAAGATCGGAACTCCAGTGCAGGAGTGACCCCCAGGAGGCCCTCTCCCTTGCCCAGGTGGTGGCTACCCCGAGGAGCTCCCCCCCCTTGCCTGCATCGCTGAAGAGACCCCTTGGTCTCCCATTGATTTCTATTGGAAACCAGGCGCGTGTTTGCACACTGCACCCGGCCGCCCCGTGCTGCTGAGGATGTACTTTCTGTGCTAACTTGTGTCCCCCCCCCCGGTGCCCTACAAAAAAAAACCCTGGTCTGCCCTCCGAAGACGCGGGTACTTACCTGCTGGCAGACTGGAACCGGGGCACCCCCTTCTCCATTGAAGCCTATGCGTTTTGGGCACCTCTTTGACCTCTGCACCTGACCGGCCCTGAGCTGCTGGTGTGGTAACTTTGGGGTTGCTCTGAACCCCCAACGGTGGGCTACCTTGGACCCAAACTTGAACCCCGTAGGTGGTTTACTTACCTGCAAAAACTAACTCTTACTCCCCCCAGAAACTGTTGAAAATTGCACTGTCTAGTTTTAAAGTAGCTATATGAGAATTACTTGAAAACTGTATATGCTATTTTGATTATTAAAAGTTCCTAAAGTACCTACCTGCAATACCTTTCATTTGAAGTATTACATGTAAAATTTTAACCTGCGGTTCTTAAAATAAACTAAGAAAAGATATTTTTCTATACAAAAACCTTTTGGCCTGGAATTGACTCTGAGTGTGTGTTCCTCATTTATTGCTTGTGTATGTACAACGAATGCTTAACACTACTCCTTTGATAAGCCTACTGCTCGACCACACTACCACAAAATAGAGCATTAGTATTATCTCTTTTTGCCACTATCTTACCTCTAAGGGGAACCCTTGTACTCTGTGCATACCATTCCTTACTTTGAAATAGTGTATACAGAGCCAACTTCCTACAAGGACTAAGCTAGCCAATGTGTGGGACCTCAAAGAAGCAGCAGGTTGAGACAATGCCAGCATGGGTTTAGAGTACCTGCCAAACTAAAGTTATCACAGACTCAACAATACCAAAATGTATTTTCACCCACCATATTGACAGTTAACACTGGGGAGCCACGAGTCCAGGCTTTCTTTATTCAATTATGGACAAAACATTCATTAAAGCAGTTATTTTCAAGACAACGTGGCACTCAATATGTGTAACAGTTTTATTTATTAGTTAATGATAATCAACTGTAAAAGAAAATCACAATTGGAATACACTCTGCATAGGGAAGAACAATGGAGTCTTCCAGGATGCCCACATGTAAGAGGTCATGTGATGAAGAGCAGGAGGTGTAGTGAAAAATACTTGGAGACCTTGTGAAATGGAAGCAGACATACAACCAAAACCCTCATCTTGAAAACAAGTGTCATGGGGGCAAATGAGAAGGGCAGAGTGATGAACCGTGGGTTTATGGCAGTGACCTCTATCTCCAGTGTATGCAACTCACTTTTGAGGTTAGAAAGAAGAACTAAAAAAAAACACAATAAAAACAAAAGCACACAATTCAACTAGAGGGGTTCCCGCTACATATTGAGGAGAAAAATACATGGCTGCCCGGTAAAAAACATATTGAATAACATTGTGAATGTCCCTACAGTGATGTTTAGTTGGGTAAGCTAGTACTGGGAGCTACGGAATGCATAACTGGGTGGCACCACAATCTAATCAAAGTGTTCACTGATGAACGTAAAATGAGGAGAATGTCAGGGTCTACAAAGAATAAAAGGAGGATGCCATACTATGGTTTCATTGTGAAGCCAGATGGATCAGGAAAGACGATGTACACAATTAACTTTGTATTAAAGTTGTGTGGATGGGACATGCTCAGGATAAACAAGCATGCGAGTAAAACTCAAGATTATCAAAATAGATAAAGAGGGAAGCAAGTGAGGCGACCATGGGGTAAAGATGAAGGTGGTGCTGAACAGAGCATCTTTCCTGGCGCAGGAAGCTGGATCGAGAATTATACCTTGAACGGAGGTTTAAGATGGAATCATGAATAGGAAAATATCATCTCATTATACGTAGATGATCTACTTATACATTTGACAGTCCATATCCCAACAAGTCAAAGACTCCTCAAAGATAAAGAAATGTGTAATAGGTATTCAGTGCTCTGCATCAACTGGATGAAATCAGTTCCAGTTCTATTTCCAATAAACGATTTGACTTCTGGAATGCAGTCCCTTTTTCAAAACTAAAAGGAGGTTATCTGTGTTTTTTTTGGTACTAAAAACATTGAAATGTTAGACAACCAGATGTCCCTCGGTGATAAACTACTTGTCCTGTGCCTGCATGGTGGCACAGGGTGCCTGCCTCGGTTTTCTCCGGTACTTAAAGTCTTCGGCAGAAGTTTGTCACGTGTTCTGCTGCCTTTAGCGCTGTGGTCGGTAGGCATGGTGCAATTGGAATAGCAAAACTAGGAGAAATATGGAGCCCATACAGAAATAAAACATATCTAATCCTCCCCGATTCCAAAATCGTGAAATACTTGTAGGTTAAAAAGGCCCTACTGAAATCCTCAAGCTTCTTGCTAAGGTAAAGTGTGTATCACTGTTAAAATACACAGTCCCACCAGCGCCACTGCTGAGACACGCACAATCCTAGATATACACACAAAAAAAGGGAGCACACTGCCTCACACTCCAGCATTTTTTAATCCTAGATATACAGTACCCTGGTGAACAATTCATGGGTGTGTTGTGTACTTTGAAGATCCTGTGGGAAGCGGGTAATGGACTGCATCTCAATGGAGCATGGGACAAAGCGCACATGTATCCTTGGGTAGTGGCCATTATGCCTGGATACAGACCGATTCAACTCCTAAACGAAGCAGCAGCTGGTTGAAATAGGGGTAAATACTAGTGATGTAGACCTGTGAGCTGTGGATCACTTCTACATACAATATAGGCCTGCTCAAAGATCCAGTCTTTCTGGAAAACTGTTATTAATGACTAGTGCATGTTAGGAGCAAAGGATAAAATCTGAGAATCTGTGTGGACTCAAAACAGGCTACGAACTTCTAATAAGATATGATGTACCTCCAGCTAGATCTGGCATTTGTGAATAATGCAATTAATGCATAATCACTTCCAGTCTGATTGATATCCCTGTGCATTACACTACGGTTGTAGAAGCTCTCAAGATGCATGTCGGGCAAGTTGGTTAATCCTACAATGTGATACCTGAGGACGATGTATTCAATTTGAAACCACAAAGCAATGTTAAAAAAAATACATTTTGGGATAATTTTGCAATAATGTAAATTCTGATGTCTGCATATATGTAACTTCGAAAAACAATAAAAATAGAATTTTCTTTTAAGTGTCTTTGTGATTTGTTAACATGAGTGAAATTAGAACCAGTGTCATGGGAGCACTAATGCTACTGCTGAGACCCACTTACCAACATCATCCTCCACCAGGCTGCCTTTGCCACCGACCTCAACTTCCTTCTCGCGTTTGGGCATCTTCAGCACAGACCGTAAGGCAGAATCCAACAGGAAGCAACGACGAAGCACGGCGAGTCGTAGAATATTGGCAGTATTTCCCTACTGTGGGTAGACAAAAGCAATTAACGGTACATGCAAGGCTTCGCTCACAGGTTTCTCTTGTTACTAATGTTTCAATGGTAACAAATAGTTAAATGCCAAAATATAAACCCAAAGCAGCTTCTAGTTGTTTTGTTTATTTAGCAGCAGCTCGAGCTGGTCCAACAATGTACAGAATGACAATCACAGCACAACAGCCGGACTTGTGATTCATATAGTATACATGAGACTAGTGCGGGGGCTGCGAACGTCAGAGATCGATTCTTAGGGAGGACACACAAGTAGTATGCATATACAGACTCCCATCTTCATGGGCTCAGCGTGAGCAGACATCGGTCAAACTTGGAGCGTGTCCTGAGTAAGCTGATGCAGTAATACAGCTTGCTTGTGACAGAAGCGTTCAAGGGGCATTTTTCGGTGTAGAACAGCATTTAATGTTGCATCTGTTTTATCTGCATATGGGCTGATACCATGCATGAGGCGAGGCTGAGGACTGACAGGAAGACAAGGGAAAAAGATTTGTGGTCATCCTTGTATAGACGATATGGCAGGATTAAGTATATGAGCGACCCGAGAATGGTACTCAGCTAAGTCATGAGCCTGGGAGGACTCCAGGGCGCAGAAGGGCGAATGTGAACTGACCAGAGCAGAGCGCCAGGAGACCTAGAAAGAACTGTTACAAAGGTAGGTGGTGACCCACTGAAGATCAGCATCTGCAATGCAGTGGGGGGGCTTATGTGTTGTGACGACTTACTCCTGGTGTGTAATTTTCATGTACCCTTTTCGGCATAGGTGTACCTCTTCAAGCAGGATCATCTAGTCGGTAATGTTCCCCTTATTTATGTGATTTCTCTAGCAGTTTTTATTTTCTTTAGGTGGTCATATACATTGATCTCGAAAAACGTTTGTCTATTAAAAAGGTGCGGTGCTTGTGTTGGGACAGACCTCAAGTTTGAAACCAGAAATACATAACCAGGCCTCTCTGTGTAGTATCATTACAACACAAAGCCCCCAAGTCACGAGCCGCCTGGACCACGGTAACACCCTATACGCAGGAACCACCGCTAAACTCCAGAAACGTCTGCAGCGAATACAAAACAGCCACATCTCCGCCCACCCGAGACACCTGCACTGGGTTCCCGTCAACAAAAGGATCACCTTCCGGCTCCTCACCCACGCACACAAAGCCCTCCACAACAAGGGACCCAATTACCTCAATCGTCGCCTCAGCTTCTACACGCCCACCCGCCAACTTCGCTCACCAACCTCACACTCGCCGCCGTCCCCCGCATCCACCGCACCACGGCAGGTGGGAAATCCTTCTCCTACCTGGCAGCAAAGACATGGAATTCCCTCCCCACCAACCTCAGGACCACCCAGGACCACCTCGCATTCCGGAGGCAACTCAAGACCTGGCTCTTCGCGCAGCAGTAATCCCCCTCCCCCTAGCGCCTTGAGACCCTCACGGGTGAGTAGCGCGCTTTATAAATGTTGTTGATTTGATTTGATTTGAGCCCCCTAATGGCAGATTCTGCAGTCTAAAGAGAATTTGTTATCTACGTAGTCCCCCATCAAACATGATTCTCTTTGCTATTTTTATATTCCTCTGGTAGGTCTTGGATTATTTCCTCTGTCTCCCCTTGCTGCTGATGGCCTTATTTGAAGAGGATGCAATTATTTATTGGACACTCTCTCAATTACCTTTCCCTTTTTTTGTATCCAGCCTTTTGCTATCCTTTTCGGGTGGGGGGGGGGGGGGGGGGGGGCAGTAGTTGCTACATTGCCGATTCTATTTCTAGCTATTGTTACCCTATGAGTCAGGATCTGTACGTGTTCTAAGTAGGATTTAGTTTAAAGAGACTATATTTTTCTCCACACTCGGGATTACTGCTGTACAAGAAAAAAAGTTGGTTTCTTACATACCACCTTGTCCTGTTTCAGAACAAATGGAAGCACTGGAATGTTTTCCCTTTACAAAAGATATCTTTACGAGGAAGCATGGTTCCACTTTCATTTCCCCTAGTTACACCACATAGGTATCTGCAGCTCATGATTAGAGATTGATGTAATAAAAGATCACTAGAAGGAGGAAGCATGGAAAGGCATGTTTCAATAGGAGTCTCGATATTTTCTTATATATCACTACCCAAATAGGACTTCTACCATACGTCTTCCTCCTCTCTCTCTCTATTGGAGCATCTTGTGTCTATCCATATAATTTCCATGTCTTTATTTCTACATCTTTGAAAATACTAGGACAAACGAAGTCACAATGGTGCTGAATTGACTTCAAATATCGACCCAATACACACAGCAACGTTTTTTTCTTCTCTTCCACGCTCAACAGAAGAACAAAAATCTTAGGACTGAGGTGATGCACAGGGACAGTGCATTTGCGGATCATATCATAATCTCGGCCCATCGTTGACCCTCAACAGAAAAAAAAATCCATGACGACACAATATTTCTGAATTCACCCGCTAGATGGTAGAATAATACACAGCAAGTTAATCTTCAATAGGTTTGCTCTGCAAGTGGGATATTTCAAATCCACAATGAAACCGAGAATTGTCAAATTACCTGTTAATAACCAGTTGCAAAAGATAAAGCTTTGCACTTCACAGAAACTCTCATCCTTGTGTGAACAGCAAACGAGTGGTATGAACACATACACAGACTTTGTGTCAAAAGGTGACAAAGACAGCGATTGTGACAGTGAGGAATGGTACTCTGGCTGTCGAAGTATTTCAGCTCTGAGGAAAAGTGCAGATATGTGCCCTCTCTACAATTTATTAAATGTATTTTAAGTCTGTAAGTGCCTCCCCATGTAAAACAGGCGATGGGAAAACATGAAGCCTGATATGGCTTTCTGGGCAGGCTAACTGTGTATACAAACTTACATTAAGTGAGTAGTTACAATACTGGGGTCATGAGTCACAAAGCTTTCTTACACTGCTTAGTAACTACTTTCTGGCTACTTATAAAATACGAGCTTAAGTTACACTTCTGGAGTAAACATATATTCTGTTTTTGTGGCTAGACAAGAAGCAGTGAACTTACTCGAGAGCACAGTCCCCGGCACCTTGATTTAGTGGAGACGTGTGAATTACACTTTTGGAGTGAATTTACACTTGAACTCTGTGAAAAGGCAAATGTACACTTTTGAGAAAGTTACCGTTGTGAATTAGACCCCGACTCTTAATGGGTTTTTACTCCGAAGCTGATTGCTAGCTGAGGTCGGGCTTGTTTGAATGTAAACAATAATGGAGAGCATTCACAAATTTTCCATCCTGGACTAAAAAGTTAAAGAAATATCCTAAACATTTTTAAAATAGTTACTGCTTTTATTAATATACACATCAGATTAATAGGGGTGGAAATACAACAGCCTTTAAGTATTACTGTTATTTAATGAACCTATTATCCTCGTAGTAGGAGCCATCTTTATACAGTTATTTCGCTCAAATGGCATTCATTCACTAACGGTCATACAGGTCCTTGAATCCCCGCTGAACAGATACATTGGACCACAGCTTAAAAACCTCTGCTTTAGATTATTTTCAATTCCCAACTGTCACTTCCTTTACCAATTTACCCATCAGCTTCTGTTACACTGCATGATTGTCTCACACCAACTAGTTTCCCGTCACCGTAGCCACTTGTTTAGCCATTTGTCAGCTGACTGTAAGGCCATTCCCAGCCACTTGCTGCCCCATCCCAACTGCCTCACCTACTGTGGACAAATTTTACAAGGAAAGCCACATCTGTTTTTTTCCCAGTTGTTGGATACTCAGCTGACTTCCATCTACACTACAATGTGACCCACTCCTCCATAGCCAGTATGAGTGATGCAGTGATATGCTAAGTTACTCCCAACAGCGTTCAGTCAAGGACAGGCTGGTGAACCCCCACCACATTTATTTATGGGTCGGGTTAGTGTCCCAGTGATAAGAAGTGTTGGACCTAGCCCTCTCTGCAGCGTCACCCCTAGACTTTTTGCCCTCATCCTTTCCATTTTATTGAGTTTGTTTTGGTTGACCATAGGACTCTGCCACCTTACCACTGCTAACCAGTTCTAAAGGGCTTGTGCTCTCTCTCCTCTGAACAGGGTAAAATTGGCTCACACCCAATCGCCACATTTAGTTTACTTATAGATCCTTAGTAATGTGGTACTACATGTACCCAGCGCCTGTAAATGAAATGCTACTAGTGGGCCTGCAACCTACTTAAGTAGCTTTTTAAAAAAAAAAAATGTCTAGAGTCTGCAATTGAAGTGTGTGCAGTTTTAAAGTGCCATTCCCACATAGCAAAATAAACCTTTTGGTGGGCCCAATCCTTTCTTTTGAATACATATAAGTCAACCCTAGGGTAGGCCCCAAAAAGCCCACAGGCCAGGGTACATTGTATTTAACACAGGGACACACACTTAGGTTTTACGTGTCCAGGTAGTTAAAAAAACAAATAAAATAAATTAAAAAGACTCTTACATTTGATTTTCAATACTGCAACACCCACCTCTCCTATAGGATAATATTGGGTTATCTTAGTACAGTTAATAAGTGCTACCTTTATTTTGGGAATGTGTAGAAATTTCATGGTTAGTGTTAAGGAATTGTAATTTAAAACCCTGCTCTAGAAAGTGTTCTGGTTCAGGGAGGACCTGAAGTGGCAGTTCATGTTGAAATGTTCCAAAGAGGAGCAGGGACAAGACCAATTTACCATATGGCTAGGTCTAAACTGAAGTGACACAGTGGGTGAAAAATTATGGATTGGGATGCACCCCAGGCAATTGCCAGTGGCGGAGATTAATTCAAGCATTCCATCTATCAAATTGTAGTATCTGCATTTGAGCCGGGTATGCCCAGATGTGGTCCCCGGCTCACTGTGCCACTGGAACCACGCTATATCCGGCTGTAGAGCCCATAATAAGGGTGAAACTGTTCCTGAGTTGCTTGAGGTCCGGTTCAAGGGGGCCAGGCCTAGCAGTCCAGGCTGGACTGTTCCAATGAGGAACACGATCAAGACATGGTTTTCATATCGCTGGGTGGTGGCATGGTGGGTGACAAATGACGGATTAGGATGCGGCCCAAGTGACTGCCCGTGGCTGAGATTAAGTCAATCATAGCATCCATCACATTGTTGTTTTTGCGTTTACCTTTAAAAAGTTGGCATTTTCTTGTTCTAACCACTAGGTGTCTGTCTAGTAGACATGGCCCGAAGGCATCAAAGAGCTTTACAACACACAGAATGCAGGGTTTCAGGGAGTTACATTAATAGTAGTTGAATTTGGACGTTTACATCAGTGTATAAATACAGAAGTAACCAAAAGGGACAGTTACAAAAGGGCAGAGGACGGTAACAGTTAAGCAAAGGAATATCACGGCACACTGGAGAAAGTAAATAAATCTGGTTGAGGGTGAATTAACCAAGGTATCTGTCAAATAGGAATATAATCGAATAGAAAATACCAATAAAATTATGTTAAACTCATTGGATTAGAAAAATTAAAGGGTTGTTTTTTTCCGGTTTTATCCGATTAAATCAAGTTGAATTGTTTTACATTCAAAAATATAATGCAAGGTATCACCACTGAAGCTTAGCGGCTTAGTGGACAGTCGCACAACTCTTACTTCTTGTTAAGTTTGACACTGCCTGGCGGTATACCGGCGCTCCTCTGCTTTGGGGTATTGGAGGAAAAAAATCGCACTGCAACTGTTATAGTAAGCCCCTTTCGTGTTCGGACCTCGAAGCAATAAAGAAATGTAAACTGTACTCCAGAATAAACGGGGTCCTGAGGAGTTGTACCCCAGCACCTCGTAAATTGAAGAAAAACTCATCAAAGATTCCACTGTATATTAAGATGTCAACCCTTTTTTAACCGGGATTGGGGATGGTGAAATGAAGGTGTGTGGGGAGGTAGTTTCGAAGTGCGACGCTCTTTAATAAGGGCTCTATTCATACAGCAGGAAATTATTGGCAGGAGACCATTTTTCCGCCCAACATGGCCACCTCCATTTCAAGCTGGTTTCGGTAAAATGTAGAAAAAAGCATGCCCGCGGTCTAGTTACCCAAAGCGCTTCAAAAAGCCCGACAATGGCTACCTCCAGGGGAACCATGTGGCAGAAGGTGCCAACCAAGCTCCTGGAAGGGGCTCCTGCCCGCAAAACTCTGGGGCCACCCAATGTTACAGAGGGGTGCTCCAGGAGCGTATGCACTGTTCCAGCGCATCGCCCAAGACAACACATAGGAAGCATGTCATTGTAACACCACAGAGACCCTGGGCAGCCCCACACTTCACAGGCCCCACAGGTACCCCGGCATGCAAGCAACCCCAGCGAGCGGACAAAGCGGCGAGCCACGGCGGAAAACTTCCAGCATCCGCCACCTTAGCTTGGTGAAGCTCTCGAGTGAGCCACCGGCCGTCGCCCTAGAGCCCACGCAGGGTCTCCAACGAAATAAGCCACAGCTGGGTGGCGAGAGGCATCCGTTGCTTTAGCATGGACGTCTGTGCTTGGCGGAGGTGCTTCTCTACACCGCGGGCGCCATCTTGCTAGCAGTTCATTATCCTGTAAAATACGAATCAGCACTAGCGGCAGATGGACGCAACCGCCTCTCCTGGCCAGAACTCACCAGTACCCCAACCTCCGATTGCTTCTCCGCTTTCTCCCTAGCCCGAACTGTTCTTACCTGGCCTCACCAGATCCTCGCTGCTCTAGGCAAAGATAGTGAGACACAACCACAACGAAATCCTCCTGGGGAAAGGGGCGTGGCCGTTTGCCTAACAAAGGACATTGAGACGGATGTAGAGGGAGGACTGAGTAGTTATGTCAATTAATTTATTTATGCTGTTTTACTATAGAGCTGGCACTAACCACTTGACTGCTAGGGCTCATTTTGTGCAGTTTGATATAGCGGGAACTAAATGTGAAAATATTAGAGAGTTTTCGCCTTATTGTTTTTGCTTTTTGGGCACGGGGAAATCTAGTGATTTGCCCAGAAAACCAAGATGTTGAGCTCATTTCGAGACTGGAACCTAGTTCCCCTGTTCCCAAGTCGACAGTCCTAGCCTTTAAGCTATTTTTTAAATTTGTTTTAGTTTTATTTTATGTTTTTTTTTAGGGGGGGTGGGCGCAGGGGTGTTTGGGGTAGATGGCGGTTAAACCTTCATAGCTTTGTTCCACAGAAGGCATCCGTGCCATCTTTTGTCCTTTTCCCAACATCCTTGGGATTGTAAAGGTAACCAGGATTTATAGATTCTCCTGGAAGAGAAAACACACTCTGCCAGAAAGCTTTTTTTTTTTTTTAAATGGGGCACCAACAAAGTTTTGCTGTGTAAGATCACCAAAAATGTTTTTCTAGCTTACGCGTCAAGAATTTTCAATTCTATTAAGGAGACGGAGGCGAGGATTATGCTATCTCCTTCTTTACTGACCCAAACACAGCGGCCAATTAAAACACAGAAAAAACATTAACTACTTTTTCCATGATGCTCAGTCCTGATATCACATGGGGCAGTGGCATCCAAGACATATGCATTAGGTTCCCATCTAGAGGACATTATGAAGGCGGCTGATTGGTAGTCAGAATCTACGTCTCGCAAATTTTATCATAAACCTGTAGTAGATGTTGCTTCTGTAGTTATTGGTCAGCTTTAAACAAGCATAATCGGAGCCTCCGGTCCTAAAATAGAATAAAAAGAATTCTAGCTTACACGTCAAGAATTCTCAATTCTATAAAGGACACAGAAGCGAGGATTATCCCTCCCAAAGAAACAATACTGAAAGAGTAAAAAGTGTTTTTCATAATTTATTGGTTATATTTCAAAGTTATTTCTTCCCACCCTGAGATATCTGTATGGCATTAAAGCTTTTCTTTTTATACTAAATTACATGATATTACCTTTGATTATGCAATTTTTCATAGGTTCTGATCAGAAGAATACTTGAAGCATTCGGTACATTCCCCTGAAGATATCATTATTCGGATCTGTTGTCCGGTTCAGTTTGGAAAGTATGGGTTCCGGGGTAGATCAGATTGTATTACACTTATCAGTTTGAGAATCTTTGACTCTTCGACTATGTAAGAAGTTTCGTTTCAGAAGTTCAATATTGTCGGATTTGGACAAAGAAAGAGGAAGTGACGTTGGGGGTCAAGACATTTATAGGCAGAGGGCATGGGAGGTGATTAGACCATGTGATATCAGGACTGAGCATCATTGGGAAATGTTGTTAATGTTTTTTCTGTGTTTTAATTGGCTGCTGTGTTTGGGTCAGTAAAGAAGAAGATAGCATAATCGGAGCCTCCGGTCCTGAAATAGAATTTTATTACAAGACCGGAGGCTCATATTATGCAGTCTTTTCTCGCTTTAATTTTTACAGCAGCCAAGAAAAACTACATTTCCCAAGAAAAAAGTGATAAAGCTACAAGTGACATCATAATGGGAACAGCCAATGGGATGTCGAGTACAAGTACTAATATATTGACTGCGAACAACAAGTCCTCTTTTCTTGCTGCTCGGAGTCAAGATAAGTACTCTCACAGTTTTTTATTTTCATATAATGCATATTTCCTAATGTGTTTATGTTCTACTGTAATGCTATCTGACCTTTATTGTCTGGGAGCAAGGCACCTCGATTAATTTCTCTTGCGCGCTCGTTTCCTTTTGACAGCGCGTCTCCTAATGGTCGTCATTCTGCCCTTGGAGACGCGCTGGGCGGTCGTGTTTCCTTGTGCCTGTCAGCTTGTTTAGTCCTTCAGGCCGCTTTTCACTCTGCTTTCTTTTTGGAAACACAGAGTATTTCCAGTCCCTTCCTACTAGGGAGTGGTTATCACCAGGTTACCGCCTCCTCCTTACTGCAGTAGGACTCGGCTAGTTTATTTACACCCCCCCCCCCCATTGGCCGTTCCCCTTTGTTTCATTTTCATTTTAACCCCTTTTTTGCTGGATTCAAGTTGGTGGCACTGCTTAAATAGCGTTTTCTCCTCTCAACATGTCTGAGGAAGAAGAGTCTTAATTTTTTAAGGGGAATTTAAAGACTTTTATTAAAGACTCTGTTCAATAGGCTGTATCTGTTTCTATGTTGGATATTTCTAAGAATTTGGAAGCCTCTTTATCTAAAATGATTTCTACTAATGACGTGCTGTAAGGAAATGCCTCCTTGGCATGGTTGCCCCCTGACTTTTTGCCTTTGCTGATGCTATGTTTTGAATTGAAAGTGTGCTGAGGCCTGCTAACCAGGCCCCAGCACCAGTGTTCTTTCCCTAACCTGTACTTTTGTATACACAATTGGCACACCCTGGCATCCAGGTAAGTGCCTTGTAACTGGTACCTCTGGTACCAAGGGCCCTGATGCCAGGGAAGGTCTCTAAGGGCTGCAGCATGTCTTATGCCACCCTGGAGACCCCTCACTCAGCACAGACACACTGCTTACCAGCTTGTGTGTGCTAGTGAGAACAAAATGAGTAAGTCGACATGGCACTCCCCTCAGGGTGCCATGCCAGCCTCTCACTGCCTATGAAGTATAGATAAGTCACCCCTCTAGCAGGCCTTACAGCCCTAAGGCAGGGTGCACTATACCATAGGTGAGGGCACCAGTGCATGAGCACTGTGCCCCTACAGTGTCTAAGCCAAACCTTAGACATTGTAAGTGCAGGGTAGCCATAAGAGTATATGGTCTGGGAGTCTGTCAAACACGAACTCCACAGCACCATAATGGCTACACTGAAAACTGGGAAGTTTGGTATCAAACTTCTCAGCACAATAAATGCACACTGATGCCAGTGTACATTTTATTGTGAAACACACCCCAGAGGGCACCTTAGAGGTGCCCCCTGAAACTGTATCCAACTATCTGTGTAGGCTGACTGGTTCAAGCAGCCTGCCACACTAGAGACATGTTGCTGGCCCCATGGGGAGAGTGCCTTTGTCACTCTGAGGCCAGTAACAAAGCCTGCACTGGGTGGAGATACTAACACCTCCCCCAGGCAGGAGCTGTAACACCTGGCGGTGAGCCTCAAAGGCTCACCCCTTTGTTCCAGCACCGCAGGACACTCCAGCTAGTGGAGTTGCCCGCCCCCTCTGGCCACGGCCCCCACTTTTGGCGGCAAGGCCGGAGAAAATAATGAGAAAAACAAGGAGGAGTCACTGGCCAGTCAGGACAGCCCCTAAGGTGTCCTGAGCTGAAGTGACTCTAACTTTTAGAAATCCTCCATCTTGCAGATGGAGGATTCCCCCAATAGGATTATGGATGTGACCCCCTCCCCTTGGGAGGAGGCACAAAGAGGGTGTACCCACCCTCAGGGCTAGTAGCCATTGGCTACTAACCCCCCAGACCTAAACACGCCCTTAAATTTAGTATTTAAGGGCTTCCCTGAACCTAAAGATTTAGATTCCTGAAACTACAAGAAGAAGAGGACTGCTGAGCTGAAAAACCCCTGCAGAGGAAGAACAGAAGACACCAACTGCTTTGGCCCCAGACTTACCGGCCTGTCTCCTGCCTTCCAGAGAAACCTGCTGCAGCGACGCTTTCCAAGGGACCAGCGACCTCTGAATCCTCTGAGGACTGCCCTGCTTCAAGAAAGACAAGAAACTCCAGAGGACAGCGGCCCTGCTCCCAAAGAACTGCAACTTTGTTTCAAGGAGCAGATTTAAAGACCCCTGCAACTCCCCGCAAGAAGCGTGAGACTTGCAACACTGCACCCGGCGACCCCGACTCGACTGGTGGAGAACCAACACCTCAGGGAGGACCCTCCGGCGACTCCAAGACTGTGAGTAACCAAAGTTGTCCCCCCTGAGCCCCCACAGCGACGCCTGCAGAGGGAATCCCGAGGCTCCCCCTGACCGCGACTGCCTGAACTCCATTTCCCGACGGCTGGAAAAGACCCTGCACCCGCAGCCCCCAGCACCTGAAGGAACGGAACTCCTGTGCAGGAGTGACCCCCAGGAGGCCCTCTCCCTTGCCCAGGTGGTGGCTACCCCGAGGAGCCCCCCTTGCCTGCCTGCATCGCTGAAGAGACCCCTTGGTCTCCCATAGGAAACTATTGGAAACCCGACGCGTGTTCCCACACTGCACCCGCCCGCCCCCGCGCTGCTGAGGGTGTACTTTTTGTGCTGACTCGTGTCCCCCCCTGTGCCCTACAAAACCCCCCTGGTCTGCCCTCCGAAGACGCGGGTACTTACCTGCTGGCAGACTGGAACCGGGGCACCCCCTTCTCTCCATTGAAGCCTATGTGTTTTGGGCACCTCTTTGACCTTTGCACCTGACCGGCCCTGAGCTGCTGGTGTGATAACTTTGGGGTTGCTCTGAACCCCCAACGGTGGGCTACTTTGGACTCCAATCTCAAACCTGTAGGTAATTTACTTACCTGCTAAAACTAACATTACTTTACCTCCCCCAGGAACTGTGAAAATTGCACTGTGTCCACTTTTAAAACAGCTATTTGTGTTTTATGGAAAAAGTATAAATGCAAATGTAATGATTCAAAGTTCCTAAAGTACTTACCTGCAATACCTTTCAAATGAGATATTACATGTAGAATTTGAACCTGTGGTTCTTAAAATAAACTAAGAAAAGATATTTTTCTATAACAAAACCTATTGGCTGGATTTGTCTCTGAGTGTGTGTTCCTCATTTATTGCCTGTGTGTATGTACAACAAATGCTTAACACTACTCCTTTGATAAGCCTACTGCTCGACCACACTACCACAAAATAGAGCATTAGTATTATCTCTTTTTGCCACTATCTTACCTCTAAGGGGAACCCTTGGACTCTGTGCATGCTATTCCTTACTTTGAAATAGCACATACAGAGCCAACTTCCTACACGTGCCTTCTGCGAAAGGCAAGAAACGTGCTGCCACCCTACCTGCGCCTTCTAAAGGCGTTTTTGTTTCTTTTGGTCCTCCCACCCAAGAAGTTTCTAAGTCGGGCCCCCCTTCCTTCCCCTCCACATTGTACAGTTAAGAGACACTGATGATGATGATGACTCTTGTAGTCACACTGATGATTTAGACGGATCTATGGATCCTTATGTTTATGGGCCTCCGGAGAAAAGGCAGAACATTTCTCCTCATGACGGTGGTGTCTCAAATTTTAGTAGACCATTCTGTGGAACCTATGTTCGACCCCTCTTTTATGGTACACCCTAATTCTAAGGAATGGTTTCCTGCTGACCATGTCGCAGATTGTTTCTTTTTATTTACGTCATTCAATGGACAAGGTAACCCTAAATAAATAAAAGTTTGAGTGTCCCCGTCCTTCCTTACCTAACAGTATTTCCGCTACCCCTGTTATTGACCCTAACATGCTCATGTTTTTTACAAAATTCAGCAAAGACCCTAAAAAGGGTGTAGATAGAGCTTGGTCTAGTTGCCAAGATAAATTGTTGGATTTGGTGGGTCCTCTCACTAGAATTTTTGATTTGGCAGAAGAGGCCAAAATGGATCAGTCATCGATAGACCCTGTAGTGCTTTCCAATTGGGCTCATCGGGCTATTTGTATGCTTGGTAATGCAAATACTCAGTTGTCTGTTGAGAGAAGAAAAAGTCTCCTATTGAAGATTGACCCGAAGCTCGGGTCTCTTGCCTCCAAGGAAGAGGGGCTCTTGGCCAAAGGTTTATTATTCGGAGATTCTTTTATCAAGGAGCTCGGCAAGTATGTCTCTACCTTTGCCACTCTGGATAAGGCCTATCTTTCCCTAAAGAAGATTTTTTCATCTTGGGTTTTCTCCAGGGCCGGCAAAGGCAGGAGTCGCTTTGCCAGCCGCTCCCTCAGGGGTCAATATCCCAACAGAGACTCCTACAACCAGCTGAACCAGCATGATTTCTACTCCGGATACAAGCCGCGTTTCTACCCCCGCCGCTCAAGAGGTTACCAGAGCAGAGGTTATTCCAACAAGGGAGAACAGTTTTCCGGTAAGTTGTTTCAATTCTGGCCTACCTCCAGTAGGAGGCAGACTGGCCTTGTTTGTAAATTCATATTTTCTTCTCACGTCAGATCCCTGAGTGATTCAGTCTATTCAGGGTTACCTCCTAGAGCTTTATTAACCTCCAATTCAGTCCTGTTTCCCTCTTCCCCTTGTTTTTTCTCAGGATCAACACCAACTCCTCCGCAGTGAGATTCAGTCCCTCCTCTCCAAACAGTCCATAGAGCCAATCCCGTTCGATTCTTTGGGTTTTCTCAGCACCATTTTCTTGGTGCAAAAGAAAAAAACAGAAGTTTTGTCTCGTTCTCAACCTCAAGAACTTCAACAACTTTGTGGTTTATCGCCATTTCAAGATGGAGACTATTCTCCATCTCAGAGATATGTTACTGCAAAACGATTGGTTGGTCAGATTGGATCTCCAAGATGCTTACCTTACCGTACCTATTCATCCTTCTCACAGGAAATATCTCCAGTTTCAATGGGAAGATAGATTTTATCAGTACAAAGTCCTCCCTTTCGGCCTCTCCTCCACCCCTTGGTGTTTCACCAAAATTCTCAAGCCAGTAGCAGCCTTTCTCAGATCTCACGGAGTACGTTTGATCCTTTATCTAGACGACTTTCTCCTTATGGCACAGGACAGAGATCTTCTTCTCTCCCAGTTACATTTTTGTCAAAATCTTCTCCTCAAGCTAGGATTTCTCATAAATTTTCAAAAATCTGCCATCATTCCAGCTCAAAAGCTGGAGTTTCTAGGTTTTCTCATAGATACTACTCCTTCCATTCTGCAACTTCCTCAATACAAGGTTTCTCTAATAAAGAAAGAAATTTGTAAATCCTTGTCTCTTCCTCACATCCCTCTCAGAACTCTAGCTCGCCTAGTAGGGCTTCTTGCTTCCTCAATTCAAGTAATCTTTCCAGGCCCTCTACATTATCGCGCCCTCCAACGTTTGAAGATTCAACATCTTCACAAGGGGCTCGCTTATTCCGGTCCAGTTTCTCCGGATCGCGAGTCCAGAGAGGAACTCCTTTGGTGGCTAACTCACTTTGACGCCTGGAACGGGAGAACTATCTTCTCTGCCGCCCCAGATCTTGTATTAGAATCTGATGCAAGTTGGACTGGTTGGGGCGCAAGGTGTGGTCGGTTCTCAACTGGAGGCACATGGTCTCAGAAGGAGTCCTTGCACATAAACAGTTTAGAGATGCTTGCAGGTTCCTTTGCCATCCGAACTTTTACCAAACAAAGGGTAAGCTGCACCATTCTTCTCAGGATTGACAATTTAACTGCTGTCAGGTATATCAACCATCTAGGAGGCACCAGGCCCAAGATTTTATCAACCCTGGCAAAGCATCTTTGGGAATACTGTCTGCCTTGGAACATTTCTGTCAAGGCAGTTTACCTACCAGGAAGTTTGAATACAGTGGCAGACTGGTATTCCAGGCATCTTCAAGACTCCAGCGATTGGCAACTGCACCCTTCAGTGTTCAATCGCCTTATTTCCATCTTTGGCAACATGTCCATAGACCTTTTTGCCTCTCTTCTCAATTCACACCTTCCTTCCTTTTTCAGTTGGAAACCGGATCCACAAGCCCTGGCCACAGATGCTTTCCTCCAAGTTTGGCAGTTATCTCTTCTATATGCTTTTCCTCCTTTACTTCTAATTCCCTGGGTCCTTGCTCATGCACGCAAGCAACAGTCTTCACTGGTTCTTATAACTCCCTTTTGGCAAGCGCAACCTTGGTACCCGACTTTTTTGGATTTGGCAACCGACCGTCCGGTCTGGCTTCCTCATTTCCCCAACTTACTGCTGGATCCCCGAGGTCGACAACACCACATGGTCCTCGATAACTCCCTGTTTCTCATTGCTTGGAGGATTTCGGGTCGTCCTGGAGAACCCCAGGAATTTCAGAGGAGGCTGTCAGACTCATCCAACAATCTAGAGCCCCTGATACCACAAGAGCCTATAAATCTGCATGGACCACTTGGTGCAGCTGGTGTATGGACAGGAATTCACATCCCTTTTCAGCTGATATAGTGTTGGTTGTGAATTTCCTTGCTTCTCTAGCTTCACAGGGTAAAGCCTACCGCACTATTAACACTTACAGATCAGCCATTTCAGCTGAACATTGCAGGGTCAATGGCAGACCGGTTGGTGAACATCCGCTCATTTGTCAACTTTTAAAGGGAGTAAGATTTGTTATTCCTCCATCTCCTAAATATAACATATTGTGGGATGTTAGTTTGGTGTTAAAAATTTTCATTGCCTGGCCAGAGAATGCATTCCTTTCTTTTAAGCAACTTTCGGCGAAATTGACTATGCTTTTATGTTTGATTTCTCTCAAGCGCATTTCAGATGTTAAAGCTTTAGATGTTACCTCCTTTTTCTTCTCCCCTTTGGGTGTTTCTTTTCAGGTTCGAAGACCACTAAAACTAATCTGGCTTCTGTTCATTATCCATTTTCCCTCTCAACCCAAGTTGTGTGTTGGAAATTGTTTAAAGAGTTATGTGGCTAGTACTGCAGATTTAAGATCATCCTTGTCTTTCCAATTGCTCATTTCTTTTCAAAAACCTCATAAACCTGTTTCTTCCCCTGCCTTAGCCCGTTGGGTCAAATGGATCATGCCCTTAGCGGGGATTAATGTACAATCTTTTGGAGCCCATTCTGCCAGAGGGGCTATGGCCTCTCGGGCTTTCTGGGCTGGGGCCTCTTTACAGGATATTCTCAAGTCTGCAGATTGGTCTAATGAAAACACATTTAGAACTTTTTTATTGTAAACCAATTGCATGTGTTTCTGATTCTGTTGTTTCTCCAGTTTCAAGACTGTTTTATGGACCGTTTCACGATGTTGACTATATTTTATGCTGTTTTTCTTGTTACTTATTCACCTCTTTAGTTGGTATCAAGAAAAGAGGACTTGTTTTTCACAGTCAGTATATTAGTATTTGTACTCAACATCCCATTGGCTGTTCCCATTGTGATGTCACTTGTAGTTTTATCTCTTTTTTCTTGGGAAATGTAGTTTTTTTTGGCTGCTGCAAAAATTAAAGCGAGAAAAGACTGCATAATACTCGCCTACGTGTCTTTAGTAAAATCTAGCCTTTCTGACACCAAGGCTATGAAAATCTCAATTTTCAGATCTTTTAGTTACACACAGTGGTGTATCAATTCTTTTAAAGACAGTTTTGAGGTAGTCCTTTTTTCTAATTTTTGAATTTTTGTAGTTTCAACCTACTCGCAGTTTGTGGTAGAAACAGGTGCTGAAACATAATGGTGATTCTGGAAAGCTATACGTTTATGAAAAGTAGACACATTTATGAATTCAGCAAATAGTAATTTGTGTAGATACCTGAACATTTTCCCCAAAGAAACTAATGATTGAAATATAAAAAGTGATGAAAACAATAGTAGTTGGCGATATACTTTTAACAGCAATTAGACCCTTCTGGTCTTAAGAATGTATATTGTTGGAAGGTTTTCCAAAAATGCAGGAAACCCAGAGCCCACTGACATGTAGCTTGTAATGACTTTTCATTCTGTATTGACCTTGCAGAAATGTGTAACTTAAAATTTAATAAATAAAAAATGGATATGAAGGAAACCTATGTATTTCTGAAACGTGCACAAGATATTGGGTTTAGGAACAGCGTTTTTTAGTACATGTCTGAATTTGGGGGTCATCCATACTATCGTGATTTAGAGCAAATTTAGCTAAATGTGTTGTTTCTTGTTTATTGGCTTGCATTTGGAAGCCAAAAATGCATAGAATTCAGATTGGTAATAATTAATGTTCTACTGTGCTGTGTTCCCACTCGCTCCTGATAAAATTGGTATGCCACTATTGTGACTAGGTCTAGGGCATGCAACAGAAAACGCCTCAAAATGTGACATTGAGACATCAAACAATCAGAGAGAAAAACAACCCAGTTTGGCAAAGTGTGTGGCTGTGGAATTTGAGTCCTGGGACTTCTAGAGGGAAACTTTGAGAATCTGCTGGGATCCACAAAAATCCTACCACCCAAAATTCCCACACTTATCCTGATTAAAAAAAACTATTACATTTGTGTGGCTGGGCCTAGTCCCCATGACAAGAAACCTTCCTATAACGGGCACTAGGCTGCCTGAAGTTTCTGCCATAGAAATGTGAGGAGAATATGTGAATATAGGCAAAAGTTTGAGGTATGCAAAACATTGTGGGTAAGAAAACATTGTGGAATCCGCGCAAGGCAGACCACTGTTGACTCTCCTGGGTGTCTAGTTTTCAAAAATATCTGGGTTTGGTATGCTGCAACTAGTAGCAGCCAATTCCAGGCCCAAGTAGCGTGGTTACTCCTGTAGCCAATATCTCTATGTTGTATTTTGTGGTGCAGGCGCTAGGCTGAGCCATACAAGTGGGGTAGCATTTTTATCGTTAGAAGAGTGGGCACACTGGATGGTAAAAAGTTTGTGGATCCATACAGATTTTGCAAGTTTAGGTCACGGAAATGTTTAGAAAATGAGTGCTTTTAGGTGAAAAGTGAGGTAAACAGGACATTTTGGGTAAGAAAACCTTAAAGTATCCATGCAGCGCACACCATCCTGTACTCTCCTGGGTGACCAGTTTTCAGAAATGTCTGGGTTTGATAGGTTTTTCTAGGTGGCAGCCAGCTCAGAGCCATAATAGTGCAGCCAATTCAGCATGACAAGTGCAACAAATCTGGGATTTACCCCTACTCTACTGGCCTGTATTAAAAACGACACCCAGAAGAATTAAAATGTCCTCTTGCCTGCAACAGGATTGGGTAAACGTAAGTCCCTAGATGGGCAGCAAGACTTTTGAGGCTTTAGGAATGGGGCTGGGACATGTTTCCAGGATGGGCCAGACCCTACCCAATTATTTTTTTTAATATATCTTGGCGTCTAGTGAGCTTACTACCCCATGGGGCAAATTAGGGTAAACTCTCTTTCTGCTCCCCAGTGTGCAGAAAGAATAGGTTGCCCTTTTTTGGAAACGGTGTATGGCCCAGTGCAACAGTGCAACACTCACACCTCTTTTTGCCCAAATATAAAATCTCTGGTTTCTGATGTCATTTCAACCCCTCCCCCCCCCACAAGGGACAGCTTACAAATGTAAAATCCCTGATGTATGTTGGACTTTATACTTTTTTTGGGCTTTCTTTTATACCTCCTCCTCTGAGGGGTCGGGGGGGGGAGCTGAGATTGTGGTTAGCCCCTCTCCAATCGGGGCACATATTCTGTCTGCCCCTTAGGGGGGACAGAAAGACTTAGCCATTTTGGGGTAGGGGTTGGCCTGATGCCAGTGTGGACCACCTCGTTCTTTCGTTTGTTTTGGAGCCATTTTGAAAACCCTGGTGTATAGTAGGCTTTTATCACCCCCTCTGAATATGGGGTAAATTGGGACAGGCCCTTTCTGCCCACAGGGTAGGGGTCAGAAAAACTGCAGCACCCCTTTGGAGATTGGGTTATGCCCCGATGTCAGAGTGGGATGCTCCAGCCCTTGTTTTTGCCCCATTATAAAATCCCTGGTGTCTAGCGGACTTTCTACCCTCAAGGGCAGATTAAGGGCAAATAGAAACCAATGTCACAATGTGCATGCAACAATCTCGAAAATAGCGAAACCGGAGCGCAGTCTGGGAAGATTGGACGCTGAAGGCCGAATCCAAAGTTGGTAGGAGTTGTCCGTGTGAATCATGACAAGCCAACGCTGGAAGAGGGAGTTGGCACTGAAACAAAGATACAGGGCGGGTTAAAACAGTGGTGGGATAATATTCGCCTCCGTGTCTTTAATAAAATCTAGCCTTTCAGACACCAAGGCTAGGAAAATCTCAATTTTATTACAAGACCGGAGGCTTATATTATGCATGTTCAAAGCATAGCAATGACTGAATCTGAAACATGAGAAATCGGCTTACAGTAAAAAGTTCTAAACGTACTTTCATTAGACCAATCTGCAGACTTGAGAATATCCTGTAAAGAGGATCCTGCCCAAAAGGCGCGAGAGGCCATAGCCCCTCTAGCCGAATGGGCACCGAAAGATCCTATATCAATGCCAGCTAGGGACATGATCCATTTAACCCAACGAGCCAGAGTAGGGGAAGAAACAGGGTTATGGGGCTTCTGAAAGGAAATAAGTAGTTGAGAGGCAGAGGATGATCTCAAATCTGCAGTACGAGTCACATAACTTTTCAAACAATTTCCAACACAAAGTTTGGGTTGAGAGGGAAAGAATGGATAATTAACACAAGCTAAATTAGTTTTAGTACGTCTCTTGATCTGAAAAGAAACACCAAGGGGGGAGAAGAAAAAGGAAGTAACATCCAATGCCTTAACATCTGAGACACGTTTGATAGAGACTAGACACAAAAGCATAGTCAACTTGGGAGAAAGCTGTTTGAGAGAGAGCAGATCATTATTTGGCCAAGTGGTGAGAAATCGTAATACCAGATTAACGTCCCACATGACATATTTAGGAGATGGTGGAAAAACATATCTTACTCCCTTTAATAACTGACAGATGAGAGGATGTTCACCAATTGGCCTGCCATCGACTCTTTGATGATCAGCAGAGATGGCAGATCTGTAAATATTAATAGTGCGATAGGCCTTACCTTGGGAGGCTAAGGAAGCCAGGAAATTTACCACTAAAACTACATTAGCTGAAAAGGGATCTGAATTCCTGTCCAAACACCAGCTGCTCCAAAGGGCCCATGCGGACTTGTAGGCTCTGGAGGTACCAGGGGCCCTGGCCTGCTGGATGAGTTTAGCAGCATCCTCCGAAATTCCTGGGGTTCTCCAGGACGACCCGAAATCCTCCAGGCTATGAGGAACAGGGAACCGCTGAGAATCAAGTGATGTTGTTTGCCCCGGGGATCCAAGAGGAGGTTGAGAAAGTGAGGAAGCCAGACGGGTCGATCTATTGCCAACTCCAATAGAGTTGGATACCAAGGTTGAGCCTGCCAGAAAAGAGTTACAAGTACCTGAGTGGATAGTTGTCTGCGTGCTTGAGCAAGGACTCGAGGAATGAACAGGAAGGGAGGAAAGGCGTAAAGAAGGGATGACGGCCAAGTCTGAAGGAAAGCATCCGTGGCCAGAGCCTGCGGATCTGGCCTCCAACTGAAATAGGAAGGAAGGTGGGAGTTGAGGCGAGAAGCGAAAAGATCTATAGACATTTCGCCAAAGATGGAAGTAAGATGCTTGAATATTGAAGGGTGCAATTGCCAATCGCTGGAATCGTGAAGATGTCTGGAATACCAGTCTGCTACGGTATTCAGCCTGCCCAGCAGAAACACTGCCTTGACCGAGATCCGACGAGGAAGACAATACTCCCAAAGATGTTTCGCCAGAGTGGAGAGAATCCTGGACTTGGTACCGCCTAGATGGTTGATATACCTGACCGCGGACAAATTGTCCATCCTTAGAAGGATGGTGCAACTTACTCTGTTTTTTGCAAAAATGCGGATGGCAAAGGAACCTGCAAGCAGAGAGCATGCGCCGCCAGTCGAGAACTGACCACATCTTGCGCCCCAACCGGTCCGACTTGCATCGGATTCTAATACAAGATCTGGGGCGGCAGAGAAGATAGTTCTGCCATTCCAGGCGTCTAGATGTGTCAACCACCATAGAAGTTCTTCCTTGGATTCGGCGTCTAGGACCAAGGGATCTGAATAAGCAAGGCCCTTTGCAGATGGCGGTTCTTGAGCCGCTGAAGGGCGCGATAATGTAAAGGACCCGGGAAGATGGCTTGGATAGAGGAAGCCAGAAGTCCTACCAGACGTGCCAGAGTCCTGAGGGAGATGTGAGGAAGGGATAGGGATTGACAAATCTCTTTTTTGATCAAGGATACCTTGTGTTGAGGAAGCTGAAGCACCAACTGAGTAGTGTCTATTGGAAATCCGAGAAATTCCAATTTCTGAGTCGGAATTAAGACCGACTTTTGAAAATTGATAAGGAAGCCTAAGCTGAGAAGAAGGTTCTGACAAAGCTGAAGATGGTCTAGAAGAAGACGTTTGTCTTGTGCCATCAAAAGAAAGTCGTCTAAATAAAGGATTAGACGAACCCCGTGAGAGCGGAGAAAGGCTGCGACGGGTTTGAGAATTTTGGTGAAACACCAAGGAACGGATGAAAGCCCGAAAGGAAGAACTCTGAATTGATAAAAGGAGTCTAGCCACTGGAATTGAAGGAATCTCCTGTGTGAGTGATGAATTGGCACTGTGAGGTAAGCATCCTGCAGGTCTAATCTGACCAGCCAATCGTGTTGAAGCAGAATGTCCCTGAGATGGAGAATAGTTTCCATCTTGAAGTGTCGGTAAATGATAAAATTGTTGAAAGCTTTTAGGTTCAACACTAAACGAAACTTCTGATTTTTCTTTTGGACGAGGAAGATGGTGCTGAGGAAACCCGAAGGGTCGAACAGGACGGGCTCGATCGCATGCTTGGAAAGGAGAGACTGGATTTCAACGCACAGAAGCTCGGTTTGATCTTGGGAAAAAACTAGGGGAAGAGGAACGCAGGATTGAATTGTGGTTTGGTAAAACTCTAACAGGTACCCTTGGATGGATTGAATTAGCCAGGGATCTGAAGTGAGAGAAAGCCATGAATTTAGAAACAGAGCCAATCTGCCTCCTACTGGAGGAAGGCCAGAATTGGAAACACTTACCGGAGGTTTGATCTCCCCTGTTGGCGTAGCCCCTGTGACTGTAGCCTCTTGATCGACGGGGATAGAATCTTGGCTTGTATCCCGTGTAGGTCTCAAGTTGGGATTGCTGATTGTAGGAGTCTCTGTTGGCGTATTGGCCTCTGATGGAGCGGCCGGCAAAGCGACTCCTGCCTTTGCCAGCCCTGGCAAAAACCTGAGATGAAAAGATCTTTTTCACAGAAAGTTGGGCCTTGTCCAGGGAGGCAAAGGTTGACACATATTTCCCAAGTTCTTTGATAAAAGAATCCCCCCCAAAAAGTTGACCCTTAGCCGACGGACCATCATCCTTGGAGGCTAAAGAAGCCAGCTCAGGATCGATTTTCAACAGGAGACTTTTCCTCCTTTCAATAGATAGCTGAGTATTGGCATTGCCCAACATGCAGATAGCGTGTTGCGCCCAGTTCGAGAGAACTTCAGGGTCTATAGGACTGTTATCCATTTTGGCTTCCTCCGCCAAATCAAAAATTCTGGTGAGAGGGCCCACCAAATCCAGGAGCTTGTCCTGACAACCTGACCAAGCTCTATCGACACCCTTCTTGGGATCCTTGCCAAATTTGGTAAAAAACATAAGCATATTGGGATCAATAATCGGGGTAGAAGTAATGTTATCCGGTAATGAGGGACGAGGACATTCAGACTTAAGCTTATTGCAGGTAGCTTTGTCGAGGGGATGGCATAAAAAGAATGAGACATAGTCAGCCACATGATCAGATGGGTACCATTCCTTTGAATTTGGATGAACCATGAGGGAAGGATCAAATAAGGGTTCGCCAGCATGGTCCACCAAAATATGAGACACAGGGTGAACGTCACCACCATCACTAGGAGAAATTTTACGCCTTTTCTCCAAAGGCCCACACGAAAATGGATCCGAAGACCCGTCCATATCGTCAGTATGACTAGGAGAGTCATCATCGTCATCATCAGTGTCTCTCAACTGCGTAATATGAATTGGAGAAAGAGAGGGACCTGATTTCAACACCTCTCGGGTGGAAGGACCAGCAGAAACGCCTTTTAGAGGCACCGGGAGGGTAGCCGCACGTTTCTTGCCTTTGCTAGAAGGTGCTTTAGAAGTGGACATAATTTTAGAAAAGGAGGCCTCAAAATTTTTGGTTATGTCAGACATGGAGACAGCAACTGCTTGCTGAACTGAATCTTTGATAAAAGATTTTAAATTTTCTTGAAAAACTTGGGAATCTTCTTCCTCAGCCATATTGCTGACAACAGGCAAAAATAAATATATTTCTGACAAGAAATAAATGTATTAAAGGCTTGGTTAACAAATTATATAGGATTTGGAGTAAACTGGTTGAACAGGGGTTAATTTTGAGGCAAAAGGAGAGAGGGAGTGGCTAAGGGGGCAGGAGCAAAGATTAGGGGCGGTTCCAAAAAGGAACAGTCTCTTGGGGGAACGTGTGGAAGCCGGGAGCTGCCCAGCTGGAAATGCGGAGGCCGTCTGAGGGGAAGAAAACGAGCGAAAATACGCTCGAAAATACCCCCGTTGAGCTGTTCTGGGCGATGGAATATCAGGTCTGTCAGGAATGCAGAGAATGCAGGGAATGTACGCGCGTGAACTTGCGCGTCTCCATCGGCCGAAAATACCGTTGAAAGACGCGCTGCCTGAGCTCTGCTCAAAAGACGCACTGCTTGTGAAAACAAAACGCGCGTACAAGGGCATACATATTGTAAACTCTAAACAAGAACATAATAATGCATTTATGACAAGATAATAAAGCAGAGAAAATATGGTGTACTTATCTTGACTGCGAGCAGCAAGAAAAGAGGACTTGTTGCTCGCAGTTAAGATATTAGTACTGGTGTTCGATATCCTATTGGCTGTTCATCTATGATGTCATTGTTGTAGTTTGTTTTTCACTGGGTACTGTAGTTTTTTACTTGGCTGCTGTTGGAAATTAAAGCAAGAAAAGACAGCATAATATGAGCCTCCGGTCTTGTAATAAAATCATGGCCATATGCCAGATATGAATGCTGGTCATGTTAGGGGGAAAAAAAGAAAACTAGGACTGCTAAGTAAACTCCTGCCCAGCAGCCTGCCTCAAATGGAAAACAAGCATTAGCAAAGCCAATAGATTTCACATATGATAAATCTGTTGACTTTTTCAATGTTTTTACATGTTGCACAACATTGGGCTGTTTGCAACCGCAAAGAATTTTTTAAAAATGTACAAAAGGCAAATTGCAATTCGGTAACCTGTTACCGATTCACAACTTGGATTTGAGATTCAGTATTGGGAAAGGGTGTGTTAAGGGCATCCCTTTTTAATACTGAATTGCATTGGCATGTATGAATGATTTGCCACCTAATTATGGTTGCAAAACATTCATTTTTTACAGACACTTCAGGGGTGTTAGTTATCATTCGCAAATGGAAAGTGTTAGACTTTCTGCATGGTCAGTCACAGACTTTTTGCCTTCACTTCTCCTATTTTTGCTGAATTCGCTTTTGGTCACCATAGGACTGTGTGCACTTTACCACTACTAACCAGTGCAAACATGCTTGTGGTCTATCCTCTAAACATGGTAACATTGGCTTATACCAAATTGGCATATTTAATTCACTTGTAACACTACTTTACTAGGGAATTACATGTGCTCACGTTCTGTAAATTAAAAGCTACTAGTAGGCCTTCAGCACTGATTGTGCCACCCACTGAAGTAGCACTTTAAACATGTCTCAGGTCTGTCATTGCAGAGCCTGTGTGTGTAGTTTCAAACTGCCATGTCGACCTGACCAAATAAACCTTTTGCCAGGCTCAAACCTTCCTTTTTATGTGTCACCTGCATGCATCCATTTGTGTGCTGTGCTTGTAAAAAATGTTGTGAATAAAAACAAATCTTAAAAGGAGCTTAGAACCCACCCCTTACGTACCTGAATTTACCATTGGCTTATTCCAATATCACACTAATTTACGCGCTTCTGATTCGCCAGCACGTTGTCTACTTTCACTTCTTGCTCTCTGCTGCTTTGCCCTGCATGCCGTTGTGTGGAGGTGGGTCCAAGTACTTCTTCCGGTCACTGCCAGTGGCTACTGGCCAGTGTCCTTACACAGGCTACTCACTCCAAAGGTACTTTTTTACATTTTATTTGTTATCAAGCACAACATTTGAATGCATCTGTAGGCTGTCTTCTCCCCAGTAAGTTAAACCCCCCAACATTTGTTTTAACTATGCTACATACCAATTGTTATTAAGTACATCCCTAGTGTGATACTATAAATTTTTTATGAACAAACCAAATACTTGACAAGTAATAACAATTAATCATATGATCTTATATATTTGTGTTACAATAACCGGGTTTAATATTCAAACTCCCAAAAGAAAAAACCTTACAACTCAATCTCAATATACTTTCAAAATTAAATCAGTCCATTTGTATTCCGAATTAAATTGAATTTGCTATACTTGAATCATTCCATCAGAGTCCACATTCCATTCTGCTTGAACAAAATTATTCCCATCACTTTATCATCTTGTGTTCCGGTAATAGTCCACTAAGAAACCAAAAAGAATAGACTATCCAAGTTCTTTATGACAACCTTACAGCCAACACGTGTTTCGTCACTTGACTTCCTCAGGGCTGGAATCTGGTTGTTTCCATTAATTTAGTCCATCTAGAACCCAAGAGTCATTATACATAAATTAAATACACTTCATTTAGTAGTTAAGGTACTCTGTGTAAAATTGTAGTGAAAATCCAAGTTTAAATTCTCATGTTTATATTAGTAACTTATCCAAGTTAAAGTGGATGAGTTCCAATATTAATTATTGTGTAAACACCCAATCTGTGACACCCTCTCTGTGACATCCTCACCATGCATGAGTAATCAAACCATCGAAACGTGAAAAGAAGGAAAAAAAAAATTCTACATTACATGCACTATACCATCCACAAAGTGAAGAGACACTAATTTGTTGTCACTGCCCAAACTAAGTGAAATCAAATTCCAAGACTAGTTCCAGTATACCAGGAAAAACTGCCCGGTTCGCTTTACCTCTGCAAATCCCAAGGATGCATGTATCCCATCAAAATCCAGTTCAATAGCACTCCCGCTAACAGTACTTATGATCCAGCCTTTCTTTTCTTTGGCTCATTTGATGTTTACTCAAATTCGTTCTGTAATACAAGCGAACCTTCTTTTCACGTTTTCACGTTTCGATGGTTTGATTACTCATGCATGGTGAGGATGTCACAGAGAGGGTGTCACAGATTGGGTGTTTACACAATAATTAATATTGGAACTCATCCACTTTAACTTGGATAAGTTACTAATATAAACATGAGAATTTAAACTTGGATTTTCACTACAATTTTACGCAGAGTACCTTAACTACTAAATGAAGTGTATTTAATTTATGTATAATGACTCTTAGGTTCTAGATGGACTAAATTAATGGAAACGACCTGTTTCCAGCCCTGAGGAAGTCAAGTGACGAAACACGTGTTGGCTGTAAGGTCGTCATAAAGAACTTGGATAGTCTATTCTTTTTGGTTTCTTAGTGGACTATTACCGGAACACAAGATGATAAAGTGATGGGAATAATTTTGTTCAAGCAGAATGGAATGTGGACTCTGATGGAATGATTCAACTATAGCGAATTCAATTTAATTCGGAATACAAATGGACTGATTTAATTTTGAAAGTATATTGTGATTGAGTTGTAAGGTTTTTTCTTTTGGGAGTTTGAATATTAAACCCGGTTATTGTAACACAAATATATAAGATCAGATGATTAATTGTTATTACTTGTCAAGTATTTGGTTTGTTCATAAAAAATGTATAGTATCACACTAGGGATGTACTTAATAACAACGGGTGCCACAGCAGGTACACATATAGTATGACTGCTCGTACAGTCAGTATTTGGTGTTAGGGTGTATTCCCCATAGTAGTGCACCGTTGGACGTAGACTAGGTAGTGCAGGAAATATTTGAGTTATTTTTTTCTTGGTGCACCATTTGCCCTTCTAAATACACCAAGTTTAGTACATATGCTACATACCAACCATGTCCTCCTCCCTGCTCTCTGATGTTTTACCCCACCCCCGCTTCAGCCACCTGTGACTCGCTCACTTGTATTTGTGTGCTTTATATGGGGACCATTTGCATTACACCTAAAAGCTTTAAACACCTTTTTTTTTTTTGCGCGCCGTCTTCTTTCTTTACATGAGGTTCACTCACCAACCCACCCCGCTTCCACTGCTGCTGTTTTCAACAAACCCCATTCCCACTCTTAACCCACTACGTCCTCCTCACTTCTCTGTTGTTTTAGCCACCCTCCTGCTTCTGCCACCTCATGCACCCTGACTCATGTCCCCAAAGGTAGAGTGTTTTAAGGAGTGGCTCTAAACTTCTGTACGTGGTGGCATGCAAAACAGAAAATACTTTTACTTTATAGAAGAAATATAAACAGACCCCCTCTGCAGTATTTTTATTGTATTATTTTTGCAGCTTTCATATAGCGTAAACTCAACCTGAAGGTATTGGAGCGCTTTACATGTGCACCAGCTACATTACAGAAGGACATAAACGCTTGGGGAGATAAAGTGTTTGCTTAGAATTATAGGATAGTGAGCTGATGCCGAGAGTGGAACCTGGTTCTCCAGCTTACTGGTACACTGTTTAAATAAACATAAACATACCTTGATGTTGGATTCCCGATTCAGCAGCACACGCTCAGCTGCGAAATCTTCACACTCCACTCCAGACCGAGGTTGAATCCTCCCACTTCGCGCTCTGCTTAGCTTCAAACGTGCATGCTGGGCAGTGCCATCTCAGCAAATCCAAGCACTGCTTTCATGTTGTTTATAATACTAAACAGCATAAGAGCAGTGCCAGGATTGGCTGGAGTGGGCAAACACAGCGTTCAGTCGGAAAACAATGAGGCTGTGTCTCTTGCCTAACAGCTCCAGGATGCATTTATATTGGAAGCCTGAACTGCGCATGTGAGGTTGGTCAAAGCAAAAACACCAGCCAATTTTGCATGCGCAGTTCTGTTAAGTGTCTCAATTAGTCATAGCACTAACAGACACCCTCCTACTACTTTGCGGGGAGAGAAAGCTCTGCAGCTCCACCCTTAAAGGATTCAAATAAATGATGGTTTGGACAGCAAAATATTTTGAAGGAAAAACAGTAATGAGTGTGTATGGGATATAGTGGCACACGGGGTCAGTGCCCCAATGATCCTATGAAGCAGCCGCTTCTCGTGTTTTTCCATAAGCACCATTACATTAGTCATGCACACTTTTTAAAATCTTGTTGTTCACACATATGCCCTCATTACAACCCTGGCAGTCGGTGTAAAAGCATCGGTAATACCACCAAAAGGCCGGCAGTAAATAAAATGGAATCACGACCACGGCGGAAACCGCCAACACATACAGCCACTTTAACACTCCGACCGCCACGGCGGTAGCAACAAACACCGCGGCAGTAACCGCCAACAGCCAGGCGGAAGACAATGCACCGCCCACCCGCCAGCTTTTCTAGGGCGGTACCAACGCCATCAAAAGCACGGCGGAAAAAGTACTTGGAAGGGAAACCACTCACCTCTCGACACTCAACGAAGAGCCAGGACGCCATGGAGCCCGAGCTGCACATCCTGCCCATGCTGGTGTATCTTCTCATATATCAGGAGTACCAACGGCGGCGACAACAACCACTGTGAGTACTGCACCTAGTAGACAGGGGAGGAAAAACAGAGTGACACACACACGCAAAACGCAACATCCCCACCCCCACCCTCACCCCCAACACCATACACACAAAAACATGCAACAACATTACATATACACCCTGTAATCCTCTGGAATAACGCAAGGACAAAAGTAATTGAGTCAAATTAGTGTTATATTAGAAAGACTCAGAAATACGTTAATATCTCAAAAACTGTAAAATATACAATATGTACAAAAGGCGGGACAATGTCCACCCAAAATGTCCATGGCCCACTGGGTCAAAACACATAGGCCAAGCCCACACTTGACTCCTGCCTCAAAACGGAGAGAACACTGCAGGGGCATCAGGTTGAAAACACACAGGCACCTCACGGGGTGGGGAAGGGGGGGGGCACCTCAGCCTAGTGATGGGACAATGCCATTGCTCCTGGAGGGGGCTCCATGCTCACAGCGATGTCCTGGGGAGTGGAAGGCCACAGTCTATCAAGTCTCTCCAGTGGGAGGTTTGCCCTCTGCTTGCTCCTGGGAAATGCAAAGCCACAGTCTCTCAAGTGGGTGATTTGCCTACTGATTGCTCCTGGGGAGTGCAAAGCCACAGTCTCTCAAGTGGGTGGTCTATCCACTGCTTGCTCCTGGGGAGTGCAACACCACAGTCTCTCAAGTGGGTGGTTTGCTCACTGCTTGCTCCTGGGGAGTGCAAAGCCACAGTCTCTCAAGTGGGTGGTCTGCTCACTGCTTGCTCCTGGGGAGTGCAAAGCCACAGTCTCTCAAGTGGATGGTTTGCCCACTGCTTGCTCCTTGGGACTGCAAGGCCACAGTCTCTCAAGTGGGTGGTCTGCCCACTGCTTGGTCCTGGGGAGTGCAAATCCACAGTCTCCCAAGTGGGTGGTTTGCGCACTGCTTGGTCCTGGGGAGTGCAAAGCCACAGTCTCAAGTGGGTGGTTTGCACACTGCTTGGTCCTGGGGAGTGCAAAGCCACAGTCTCTTGCCCCTTGGGAGTGCAAGGCCACAGTCTCTCAAGTGGGTGGTCTGCCCACTGCTTGGTCCCGGGGACTGCAAGGCCACAGTCTATCAAGTGGATGCCTCTCTCCACTGGTTCTGGAGTGGGCTTTGTGCCCAGTGTGCTTCATCCTGCAAAGGATAGGATGAGTGGATGCCTTTCTCCACTGGTTCTGGAGGGGGTTGGTGCCCAGTGCGCTTCTTCCTGCCAAGGATAGGTTGAGTGGATGCCTTTCTCCACTGGTTCTGGAGGGGGCTTGGTGCCCAGTGTGCTTCATCCTGCCAAGGATAGGGTGAGTGGATGCCTTCCTCTACTGGTTCAGGAGGGGGCTTGGTGCCCAGTCTGCTTCATCCTGCCAAGTTAGGGTGAGTGGATGCCTTTCTCCACTGCTTCTGGAGAGGGCTTGGTGCCCAGTGTGCTTCATCCTGCCAAGGATAGGGTGAGTGGATGCCTTTCTCCACTGGTTCTGGAGGGGGCATTGTGCCCAGTGATGCAGCACTTGGAGGGTGCCAGGTCACAGTCCCTCACCTGGGTGTCAGAGCCATGAGATGTGCAGTGGTCAGGATGCATGATAGTCCATGGAGGCAGGGCTACAGTCCATCCGCCGGCAGCTACGGCTGCACAGTGGTGGTAGTGCCGGTGGAGGTGGGGAGGCTCCAGCCCTTCTCCTGCAGCATCGGCGGCTGCCCACTGGGGCTGCTACTGCTGGCAGTGGTGCTACTGTCAGTGGTGTAGGTGGCGGGGCTTGCGGCGGTGCAGGTGGCGGTGCTGGCCGCGGTGCAGATGCCGGCGCTGCCAGTGGTGGGGGGAGGCTCCAGCCCTTCTTCTGCAACCTCGGACGGCGGCCAACTGGGGCGGCTGCTGTTGACAGTAGTGGTGCTTGCGGTGGTGCAGGTGGCGGTGCAGGTGGCAGTGCTTGTGGCGGTGCTTGCGGAAGTGCAGGTGGCGGTGCTGGCCGCGGTACAAGTAGCGGTGCTGGCGGTTGTGCTGGTAGCCACCAAGCCTTCACCTGCAGGCTCGGACGGCTGAAGTGCCTTTGCTGGTGTTTTGTGCCCCTTCCTGCCCTTGGCAGATGGTGGTGTCACCTTGGGTCTGGCAGCTGGAGTCTTTGAGGTGGCCTTGCTGGGTGGTTGTGGTACCTTGTACTTGCTGGATGCTGTCCCCTTCTTCACCTTGCCAGGTGGCGGAATGTTCTTTGCCTTGGCAGGGGTTGGTGGCACACTGGCTGGGCTGACGGGTGCCCCCTTTGAGTCTCTGACAGCTGCAGGAACCACAGCGGACGTGCACTTGGTGGCTGAGGTGCTGGGCTGGGTTTTGGCCACCCTGGCCCGAGGGGAAGGCTGGGGGGGGCGCAGAGGGGTAGGTCAATGTTGGCTAGGAAAAGTTTCTTAGGGACATTGGGGCAGGAAGAGGGTGAAGGTTTGGGAGTGGAGGAAGAGGGAGTGCTTGTAGGAGGTGTCAGTCTGCTGTGTTTGGGTGCAGGTGCATGAGCTGAAAGCTGTTGTGAGGTGGATGGCTGTTGGGTGTGTGTGTGCTTGCGTTTGTGTCCTTTGGGAGGAGAGGTCACAGACACAGTGGGAGAGGACATAAGGGACGTGTGCATGGATGTGGGGGTGGTGACTGCCAGTGAGGGGTGTGTAGTGGGTGTGCTGGTGATGGAGGCAGTGAATGAGGATGTAGTGCATGTAGGTGTGAGTGGAGACGCAACTGGGATGGAGGTAGACGAGGAGGAGGAGGGGGACACAGTGGACGCAGTGGATGTTGGTGTGTCTGCATGGGGATGGTGCTTGTGTGAGTGCCTGTGAGATGAAGTTTGGTGCTTGTGTTTGCCTGAGCCACTTCTGTGTGCTGATTTGGGTGAATGCTGGTATGAAGGTGTGCTTGGGATAGGCTGGGGTTGAGGGGATTGGGACTGGGTAGAGGAAGTTGGAGGGGGGAAGCTAGAGACAGGGACAATGGCTGCCATCAGTGCGGAGGCCAGAGCCTGAAATGCTCTCTGTTGGGCCGCCACGCCAGAGTGAATGCCCTCCAGGTATGCATTTGTTTGTTGCAAATGCCTCTCGACACCCTGGATGGCATTCAGAATGGTTGACTGCCCAACAGTGAGGGATCTCAGGAGGTCAATAGCGTCCTCACTGAGGGCAGCAGGGCTGACAGGGGCAGGGCCTAAGGTGCCTGGGGCAAAGGAGATGCCCACCCTCCTGGGTGAGCAGGCACAGGAAACACGCTGAGGGGCTGCTGGGAGGGCGGTGCTGGTAGGGGGGGTGGCAGCTGTACCTGTTGTTGGGGTGGGCACAGAGGTGCCCGCCACCGCCAGGGTTATTCCATCGGAGGAGGAGTCAATGTCTGTTGTGTCACCTCCTGTCTCTGTCGTGGTGGTCCCCTCGCCCTCCGTCCCAATGGTGCCCTCACCCTCGGTGGATTTGCCCTACCGGCCCATGTGGGATGCAGCTCCGTCCGTCGGTGGTGCCTCTGCTCCTCACCCAGATGATGCTAATGCACACAAGGACAGGGTGACAAAACAAAAAGGGGGGGAGAGTCAGAGGATACACTTGGTCAATGCCAGCAACAACACTACCGTTGGCGTACACAACACACAGGGAGCTGCCCTATGCACTAGACCATGCACTACCAGTTACAATGCTAGTCACCATCCCATGGGGGACATGGCATAACGCCATCAGCTGCATACCTGAAATCCATAGGACCGTGCCCAGTAGTAGATGCCCACTAACACCATTGGGTTTGGAGTGCTTCAGAGCCTGCCCAACAAGGGATCTACCCTGCCATGTTCGCCCTGGCCTAGGGGCACCCACAGTCCACATCCCCCACCCAGGTAAAACCTTAACGCGCACCAGCTCATGAATCTGAATTTGTACTCACCCCCTTGTGGCTGCTGTGATGCCCTCAAGCGCCCATCCAACTCCGGATAGGCCACCGCCAGGACGCGGAACATCACGGGGGTCAGGGTACGACGGGCACCCCTTCATCGTTGGGAGGCTGTCTTCCTTGCCCAATGGCGCAGGTCCTCCCACTGTTTGCAGCAGTGGGTGCTCCGCCTGTCAAAGTCCCCCAGGGTCCACACTTCCTTGGCGATGGCACACCAAATACCCCTTTTCTGATGGGCACTGACCTGCTGGAAAAATACAGCAGAAAAGGGATTAGTAATACCGTCTGGACTGTCACACTCATGGCCCACCATACCCTCCCTTCCACTAACACACATACATTGACCACCATACATGCAGCACTCTGCCCCCCCTACATGTGGCTTACACACACAGCACTCCATACATTCATGGCCCACGCATCATGCTCATAGTGTACACACCTGTTTGTCTGGAGGACCATAGAGTAAAGTTTCCTGGGGTAGGACCCCATCCACAAGTCTCTCTAACTCCTCCGAAGTGAAGGCAGCAGCCCTTTCCCCAGACACATGAGCCATTGTCGCTTCCAGACACAGGTCACAGCAGCACTTTCAGTGTAGGTCCTCTCCTGTTGAAGGTCAGGTAGCAAGTGAGTGAATAGATACAAAATGGTGGCCACGTCCGTGGTGGTGCATACCGTCACTGCCGGCGTACATCGCCATTGGCTCCTGGAACCCATAGGGCCCAATGATAACCAATGCGAAATTGGGCGGCGGTCATCGACCTCCTACCGCAACAGCACACAACGCCAGCGGAATTACCTCATTTCCACTTGTCCCTCCTCACAGGTCAGGCAGCCGCCGTTTCAGGGGGGCACAGGCGATGGCACCTAACTGCGTCACAGCAGACATTGGCACATCAACTGACTCTCGGATTCACATACTGGTTCTGTAAATGAAGAGATGCATTGAATATGACCCTCTGCTCACCGTTTTCCTCCCTAAGCTTCAACCGCTGAGGATGAATATGAGACATCCTCCAGTGTACAGACCCCTGGTGGACCTTGCGACAATGGAGGACAGACACATTATCCTAACATATAGACTTGATCGGGCCACAATCCAAGAACTGTGTGCCCAATTGGAGCCAAACCTGATTTCAGCTATCCGCCAGCCCACAGGTATCCCCCCTCTAGTGCAGGTTTTGTCAGTGCTCCATTTCCTGGCAAGTGGTTCCTTCCAAACAACAGTGGCCATGGCATCAGAGATGTCTCAGCCAATGTTCTCCAACGTGTTGACCAGAGTGTTGTCTGCCCTGCTGAAACACATGCGCAGCTACATTGTATTCCCCCAGGTGGAGGATTTGGCTACAGTGAAGGCTGACTTGTATGCCCTGGGACATATCCCCAACATCATTGGTGCCACTGATGGTACACATGTAGCATTTGCCCCCCCCCCCCCAGAGAAATGAACAGGTGTTCAGGAATAGAAAAACCTATCACTCTATGAATGTGCAGATGGTGTGCTTGGCTGACCAGTACATCTCCCATGTGAATGCCAAGTATCCTGGCTCTGTGCATGACGCCTTTATCTTGAGGAATAGCAGTATCCCATGTGTGATGGCACAACTCCAGAGGCAGCGGGTGTGGCTAATAGGTGAGCCCAAGGTCCCCACCCAGTATATGTTTGTGTCTGGGTATGGAGTTGTCCCTAAGGGTTAGTGTGTGTCTAACAGTTGTCTCTCAATATTTGCAGGTGACTCTGGTTCTCATTGCTACTGACCCCTGTGAGGAATGCCAGGACAAGGGCAGAGAGGCATTACAATGAGGCACATGGGCGAACAAGGAGGATTATTGAGAGAACCTTCTGCCTCCTGAAGACCAGGTTCCGGTGCCTCCATCTGACAGGTGGATCCCTGTACTACTCACCCAAGAAGGTGTGCTAGATCATCGTTGCATGTTGCATGTTGCACAACCTGGCCTTGAGACGCCAGGTGCCTTTTCTGCAGGAGGATGAGCCTGGAGATGGTCTTGTGGCAGCAGTGGAGCCTGTGGACAGTGAGGAAGAGAAGGCAGAGGAAGAAGATGTGGACAACAGAAATAATATCATACAGCAGTACTTCCAGTGACACACAGGTAAGACACTGTGGGCCTGATTCTGATTGAGGCGGGCGGCGGTAGCCGCCCGCCTCGCAGGAACCGCCATATGGCCGCTCCGCGGTCGAAAGACCGCAGAGGCCATTCTGGCTTTCCCGTTGGGCTGGCAGGCGACTGCCAGAAGGCCGCCCGCCAGCCCAGCGGGAAACCCCTCCCCACGAGGAAGCCGGCTCCGAATGGAGCCGGCGGAGTGGGTATGTGCGACGGGTGCAGTTTGCACCCGTCGCGTATTTCAGTGTCTGCATTGCAGACACTGAAATACACAGTGGGGCCCTCTTACGGGGGCCCCTGCAGTGCCCATGCCATTGGCATGGGCACTGCAGGGGCCCCCAGGGGCCCCGCGGCACCCCCTACCGCCATCCTGTTCCTGGCGGGTGAACCGCCAGGAACAGGATGGCAGTAGGGGGATTCCAAGGGCAGCGGAAAACCGGCGGGAGACCGCCGGTTTTCCTTGTCTGACCGCGGCTGAACCGCTGCGGTCAGAATGCCCTGCGGGGCACCGCCGGTCTGTCGGCGGTGCTCCCGCCGACCCTGGCCCCGGCGGTCTGAGACCGCCGGGGTCAGAATGACCCCCTGTAACTTCACTTTACTTTTCAGTTTTCTGTTCGACATTGTACATGGCAGCATGATTTCCCTATGTCTATGGCCACTTACTGTACCCTTTGGCATCTCTATTTTCAGATCTCTGTGCCCCACTGTGGCTCCTGGTGTGTTTACTGTTGCCCACTAAAGGTCATACCAATATATAAATTGCTGTACATTTGAATTGCAATGTTTTCAGAATGTTGTACTGATACATATTTCAATCAATTGACAGACTCCAGAATTGTATTAGTTCCAAGGGTGTTTATTTAAGTGCTAATAAGTCGAGGGGGACATGCAATGGGCTGGGATGATGGTGGAGAAATGTCCAGTTAGAGTCCAGTCTCTTGGTATCACAGGTACATTGTCCAATGGGGCATAGGAATAGGAGCAATGGCAGTTCAAGGTGGACAGGGTGACAGAGTGGGACAGAAGGGTGACAATCAGGAGAGACTTATTTCCTGGTGGGGGTCTTGGCAATGTTCTCTGGCATCTGCCTGGATCCAAGGGACCGTTTGCGGGGTGGTTCTCCTTCTGCAGGGGGTGGGGTGCTGGTGGCTTGTTGTTCCAGTGGCGGGGCCGCCTGTCCACTAGCGCCGGCAGAGGTGGAGGGCTGTTCATCGGTGTGGGTAGTGTCAGGGGCCCGTTGTTCTGCCACTTCCTCCCTCGTGGTGTTGGCCATGTCAGCCAGCACCCCTGCAGTGGTGACCAGGATGGTGTGGATGTGTGTGAGGTCCTCCCTGATCCCCAGGTACTGTCCCTCCTGCAGCCGCTGGGTCTCCTGCAACTTGGCTAGTATCTGGCCCAAGGTCTCCTGGGGATGTTGGTTTGCTCCCAGGATCCCTGCAAGTGCCTTATGGAGAGTGGGTTCCCTGGGGCTGTCCTCCCTCTGTCGCACAGCAGTCCTCCCAGCTTCCCTGTTGTCCTGTGCCTCTGTCCCCTGAACAGTGTGCCCACTGCCACTGACCCAAGGTCCCTGATTTTCTTGGGTTTGTGGGGTTGCCTAGGGTCTCTGCAGTGGTGGACACACTGCAGAATGATGTGTCCTAGGGACAGTGGTATGGGCTCGCTGGGTGGGTGCTGTGCTGGTGTTTCCTGAGGGGTGAGGCTCTGTGGTGGGATGGGACTGTGGCAGGGTTACCGACTGTCCAGAGGTCCCTGATGGGCCAGGTTGGTCATCGTGATCCAGGTGTGCAGAGCTGCTGTCATCACTGTGGGCCTCTTCTGTGGGGGGACTGGATGTGGCTGGCACCTCCTCTCCGGTGACGTTGAGTGGGGGTCCTATGGGGATGAATATGCAGTGTTATTGTATCTGCGTGTGCCATCTTGTGCATGGGTGTGTTTCCCTGTATGGTTGTGATTTCCCTGTCAGCTTTGCCTTGTGTGCATGGTGATTTTGTGGGCTAGGTGATTCTCTCTAATGGGCATGCTGTGGTGATGGGTGTCCATGCAAGTCTGTGATGGGGGTCAATACATTGGCGTGGCATGCAGGGCTTGGTAGTGGGATGGGTGGGTTGTCATAGTGGGGTATATGTGAGGTGGTGAAGTGATGGGGGTGAGGGTAGGGTTAGGAGTTTGTGATGCCATGCAGGTAGGGTGGGGGATATAGTAGTAAAGATTTGACTTACCAGAGTCCAGTCCTCCTGCTACTCCTGGGAGGCCCTCAGGATGCATGATCGTCAAGACTTGCTCCTCCCATGTTGTTAGTTGTTTGGGAGGAGGTGGGGGTCCACTGCCAGTCCTCTGTACAGCTACCTGGTGTCTTGCAACCACGGAACGCACCTTCCCCCGTAGGTCGTTCCACCTCTTCCTGCATTCATTCTTTGTTCTTGGGTGCTGTCCCATGGCGTTGACCCTGTCCACGATTCTCTGCCATAGCTCCATCTTCCTAGCAATGGACGTCTGCTGCACCTGTGATCCGAATAGCTGTGGCTCTACCTGGATGATTTCCTCCACCATGACCCTTTGGTCCTCCTCTGAAAACCTGGGGTGTCTTTGGGGTGCCATGGATGTGGTGTGAGTGGTATGTGTGAGGATGCGTGGGGTGATGTGTTGTGATGTGTTGTGGTGTGTGCTGTGAGGTGCGTGGATGGTGTATGGGTGCTGGTGTTCTGTGGCTCAGATTGAGTGGGTGCTCCTGGCTTGTCTCTCTCTCTGTTCGCAATCTTGTTTTTCATTGAAAGGGTTGTGGGTAACGTGTGTGTGTGTTTTATAGTGGTCTGAGTGTGTGGGTGTGGTGTGTGTATGTATGTCAGGTGTGTGTAGTTTGAATTGCCCAATGTGGTGTAGTTTTGTTAGTGTGTGTGTATTTTGAGCGCAGCGGTGTGTCCCGCCAATGGTTTACCGCGGTTGAAAGACTGCCGTGGTGATTCGTGGGTCCTGATACTGTGGGCCTATTCCTGTTGGCGTAACGGTGTGGGTTTTGGTACCGCCAGTTTATCGCTGGCGGACTTATGTGGGTGTCTGTATAGTGGTGGATTTCCCTGTGTGGGTCATAATACCCGTAGCAGAATACTGCTGCGGTCACGGTATGTTGGCAGCCGTCTGCACGGCAGTAGGTGGCATTTACCGCCAAGGTTGTAATGAGGGCCATAGTGTATTAAGCGATTTGCCCAGGATCACAGAATGTTGAGCTGACGCTGAGACTCAAACCTGCAGCCTGCAGAACTCAGCTGTTCCCGGGCTCCATTTTCAGCCGAGTAAATTGGCATTCAGTGCTCCAATAGACCCTTTAAATGAGTGGTCAGGCATGCCTCAAGTGCTGGAGATCTGCTCACCATTCCAGTTAGCTCTTATGGAGGACTTGCTTCTGTGGAGGACTTTTTTCCACAATGCACTGTAGTGGCAGCCTTCTCCAAAACTAACCCTTGCACCCTCCCCAAACACAATGGTGAGCACAGAGGTGTCCTGCTCTGTGCTCACCAATGGCAATTGTAAATGGCTACACATTTTCTACTTCAACAGTCAAGAGAATACCCATTGCAAAAACTCTTATGATGGTCAAAGCTTGCTACATCATAGCGTTTTTTTCATTTTTTTGCTTTAGGTTAGGCCATGTTGCTCAGCTGGTCAACTGCTGTTCGAAGTTTAAAAACACTGACAAAGCCAATAGATTTAACATAGGCAAAACCTATTTGCTTTGCCAATGCTCGTTATTACATATGCCACCTCTAGAGTAGGTCCTGGACAGCCCAGACGGCAGTCCTGGTATTGAAAAATTCTTAACTTCATTTTTACTACTGCAAGGCCTACCTTTTACATTGGATAACATTGGGGAATCCTTATTACATTTAATAAGCTGCAATTTCCTAATTGGAGCTGGTGGCTATGTCATGTTTGATGTCTTTGTAATTGTAATGATTAATCCTATTTAGTGATAATGTTAGATTTTCATTACAATTTTGACAATGTCAATTTTAGAAAGTTGTCATTTCCCTGCCCTTAGCCCCTTTGTGCCACTAGCCTGCCTTGAGTCTCATGACTGTGTGTAATTGACAGACTTTGTGAATTCTTACCAAATAGTCAAACAATAGAAATATTAGGTGTGCCTGAAAGGGTCATCTGCTGGCAGGATAGGGGAGGGAGGGCAGAGCTGAGCACAACCCCACTTGCAACTGAATAGCCTGTGCTCTGCCTTCACACAAGGGGGCTAACAAACCTGCATTGTCACTGTAGCCAGCTTGGAACCAGTGTAGGGAGGCAGGGAATTCCACTGTCTAGAAGTTTCTTCCACCTACCAGAACCAGGACCACCAGGGTATAACAAAAGCACCTCAGACACCAACATTTCTGGAACTGTGATACTCTGCCACGAAGAAGAACTGATGTGATGCTACAAGGGTGGTCACTCTGTTGGATTGCTACTCTGAAGAAACTGCTGCCCTGCCATGCTGGCCTGTTGCCCTCTTGCCTTGGGAGGAAGAACTGAACCTGCAACCTCATCTTGCGCCCAGGGCTCCAAGGGCTAATCTGCTGGCCTCCTGATCTGAGCCCCAGTGACATAAAAGGCTCCCCAACCTGCTCCTGGACCCATCTGAAGTGAGTTCCTGTCCCCCAAATGGTGGCCTTCAGGTCCTGGACACTTGGTGTGGCTCAGCGAGTTCAAATCAAGCTTTTGGGCTCGTCTCCAACGCGAGCGGGCTCTTGGCACAAAATTTGAGGAAGTAAAACCTCAGCTGGACTAATCTGGGACTATATCTGACCTACGCTCTGTCACTGTCGGCCTGAAAGTGTTATTTTGACCCGGTCCAGAGTGACCAGATATCCCCGGTTCATGCCTTTAGGTTCTTTTTTCACCTAATTTCTTTAAAAATTCATATCTGTCATTCTACTGATTGGAGTTTTGTTGGTTTGGTCTTGTTTTATTTATTTAATTTTACACTATTTTTCCAGCTTGATGTGAAATTCTTTTTGTGTGGCGTTTTTACAAATTACTGTTTGGAGTGGTGCACAAATACTTTACACATTGCTTCTAAGTTAAGCCTGACTATGCTGTCCCAAGCTACCAGAGGGATAAGCACAGGTTAATTTAGAGTTGGCTTGTGCCGCACCCTGAGAAGGATTGTGGTTGCTGCTTCACCAGTGCTCACACCCCAGTCAACCAACAACACAATTTATCATTGGAAGGGGTTCCTTGAGGACCTCTTCCTACTTTTGAATGTTGAAATAAATGTTTAAAAGGAGGCTGTGGTCCCCTGGTCTAAGGGACCACTGCCTGCTCTTAAAAAATGAAACTTAACAATTTAATTTTTTTTTGTTGTAAACGTGTCCTGTTTTTCTTTAAGGAAAACAGACTGCGTTTAAAAAATAAAGTTTGCATTGTTAAAAAGCAGTCACAAACATCGTGGTCTGCTGACCCTGTGATGGCTGTGCTTCCGAATGAGTTGCAAATTGCAACCTACCTCAATAATTTTCATGAGGTAGGTCTATTGTGATTAGATATTGATAGTACTAACGTCCATTTTTGCACATTAGGAATTCCAATTTCCTAATTGTGATTCACAAAGAATTACAGTTAGGAACTCACTCCCTAAATTCTGTACATATGGCCCCAGATCTTGAGAGAGACAGTCATTGGAACATTCAAAAGTTTAATTTGATTAATTTCCTGTTTGCAAAGGTAATACAGTTGGGAATGTTGCATTATGTGTAGTTCTTTCAGTGCTTTCTTTTTATTGATCTGTGCTTTGGAGTGGCTGCTTTTCATTTCTGTGAGGAGAATCCGACTGGGACATGGTCTGTGACAGAGTTGTTAGTTGCTTTGTCAGTGGTGGTTTCGGAAGTTGCACTGGTCCGCTGTACAGGATAGGCCACATGATGCAGATTCACTTTGTCTCCTGACCCCACCTTGTTCTCTTTTTCCCTAGTAATGGTGGTAATATCACCATTCTTGTTCCTTTCATGCCTAACACTAACATGGGTTCTCAGTAAGTAAGGCCAAAGTCTTTCTTCATTCTCAATCCCAGTGCCACAAGTCTCCAACCTTCGGTAACCAGTGGCAACAGGGTACAGCGTTGGAGCTGAAGTCTGACCTAGGGCCTGATTATGAGTTTGGCGGTCTGTGCACCGCCATGGCGGCAGTCAGACCACCATCGGCTTGGTGGTCGGACCACTGCACTGCGAGTCATGCGGGCCTATGGAGAAAAAAACTGCTGCGGTCCCACTGGAACCATCAGGCAGCACAGACTGCTACGGTCACAAGGCAGCACAAACTGGCTGGCGGGGATAGTCTTTCCGCCAGACACATTATGAGGTTGCACACCACCAATGTGACCGTCCAACTTCCACATCTCAGCAGGCGGAAACAGAGAGTATGAAAGGAGCAACCCACCTGCGGAGCTTTACATGTCCTGTGCCGCCATGCAGCCCATCACACATGTCCTGTCGCTGCTTATCGATTGAGCCCAAAATCCACATTGCTGTGGACACAACCGACCACAAGTACACACACCTACCTGTGTCACTCTGCTCAACAACAGATCATCGCGCCGTCATCCACATGAGATGGGGATCAGGCTAGGGGCACCGGGTACACTTGTCATCATGTACCTGGAGTCATTCACAAATAAGGACACATTAAGAGCCACAAAACTCCCTCTTTGGGCAAGTCACTCACACTGCACCAGGACATTACACAAAAACACACATCTGCACATCCTAGGCACAGGGACTGTGAAGTGTACACAACATTGTGTCACACAACACCAACAACACAGCCCCATCACATCTACAAATACAACTAACACACTGACATTGCACACATGCCATGGACTGCAGTTAGATTCAACACACTTGTATTGATGTGTCATGCAACACAAACACCCCTCCCATGAACCAGCCCTGCAATGAACCCACACATCACCCACATTGCAACACAATGGAAGGACAATGGGATGCACAATAGTCAGAGAGACAAATATACAAAGCTCACTATGCAAACAAAACCTGCACAATAGGGATGGGGGCATCAGGAGCACTCAGGGAAGAATATTGCACTGGTACATATATCAATTTGCACAGGCTCCTAAAACAACATTTGCACAGGAACTGGCCCTTTAGGTACCTCAGGAACAAACAATATTAGAGCCAAGTGACTTGCCCATCTGCACATTGTGGAAGTACAAGTCAAGAAAGCACATACAACAGCTATAGGATGGGCCATACACCTAGATGAAGTAGCTGCAAGGTACACACAGCAAAGTGGACACATACACAGTCAAATGCAAACAAAGGTTGCACAATTGAAAACCCTCCATGTCTGGACAAACAAAACTCGAGCTCCCACACATAAGACGAATATACAGTCTATATCAAGGGGACAAGTCTACCACTATACATACTGACATTGGACAACACAAGATGAAATACTTAACAAACCAAACAACACACAATGCAGTGACATATCAATTGGATTCCCACCCACATATCCATACAGTAAACATGTCTCTTTGTCTTGGGTGACACCAGCACTGCCCACAAAGGCAGATTTTGCAAACAACAGCAAATGAATCAGCAATCAGGCTGAAACACACACAACTGAAGGCAGACAACACAAGTTACTCAGGAACAACAAATGTGTACCCAAAATAACAACTCTTTGGATTTATTTGGAACCAAATGCAAAATGTCAAAGGCCATCGGCCAGTCCAGCAGTTTTTCAGACTCCTATTACTGCCAGGAAACCTCCACAGGAAGGGGCATCTACTGGGGTAGGCAGGCATATCAGGGACCATCCTTGGGGGGGTTGAGGGATGGGTGGGGTTGGGAGGAGTGGGCTCTTTCGTGGGGGGGGTGGGCTTCTTTTTGGGGGTAGGGGTATGGGTGCTTGCAGGGGGGGCAGGTGTGACAGAGGAGGACGTGGAGCTGGAAGGGATGGGTTGGGATGTGAGGCGGGGCCTCTTTGGTTTGGGACAGGGTGGAGGGAACGGGGAAAGGGCAAGTTAAAAAAAACTTTTCCTTTGGAACCCGAGGATGGTCATCAGAAGGGATTGGGAGTTTGAGGTAGTGGGGCTCGGTGTGTCAGTGTTGATGCTTTGGGTGTGTTCATGTGTGAGGTATGCTTATGTTTAGGTGGTGTCTGTTGTGTGTGTGAGTGTGGGCATTTGCATGTCTGGAGCTGGGAGATGGAGGTGCTGAGTGATGTGGGAGTGGTGGATGTGTGTATGTTTGTTGGGGTGGTGTCTGCAGGTATTCTTGTAGTGGTGGATGTTTGTATGTATTGGGGTGGTGTCTTCAGGTATGGTGGATGTAGTGAATGTCTGTGTCTTGGTGGTTGCGAGTATTGTGGGTGTGGTGGATGTGTGTGTATCTGTTGGAGTTGTGTCAGCAAGTATGATGGGTGTTTCACTGCCTGTTGTGGTGGTGCCTGTGGGTATGCTTGATGTGGTGTGTGGGCTGGTGGGGGTGTCTGCGGAAGTGGTGGCTGATGTTGTTTGTATGGGTTTATGTTGAGTGCTTGTGTACCGCAGTGTTTTGTGGTATTTGTGTTTATATGTGCTGCTTCTGTGTGTTGAGGTGGGTGCGTGTGGATCTGTCTGTGTGCTTGGGATAAGTAGGAGAATGGGGGACTTGAATTGGCAGGAGGGAGGTGGAGGGGGGGATGGAATGTAGGGGGTGACTGGCTGCTGTCATTGAGGAGGCCAGAGCCTGAACAGATCTCTGTAGGCCACACATGGCCCTATGAATGCCTTCCAAGAAAGCATTTGTCTGCTGAAGCTGGCTGGCCAACCCCTGGATAGCATTCACAATGGCAGTCTGACCCACAGAGATACTCTAAATAGACTGAGTACACTGTTCGAAAAGATCTATGCGCAGGGACGAGAGGTGTCAGTACTTAGCAGGAGAGCCCTCAAGCATCGACTAGGATGCTAGGCATCATCATTGGGCTATCTCCTCGTCAGACCGTTACTGCAATGTCTGGCGGACCACCCCACATATAGTGGTGGCACTCAACCGGAGATGGTATGGCAGATCCAATAGGGTCTGCAGTACGTACTGACAAAGAAAGGGGAGGAGAGTGAAAGCTAGGTTAAAATTGGCTCTGAGCCCCCGGCATCATCATTTAATCAAAATGAGGATCAGGCCAAGATTAAAAAACAAATAAAGGAGTTCTTGAAGGGAATAATGTCCCACTGTACTCCTAAAAAAAGGGAAAGGAGGTGATGTGCCTTGTCCTAACACAGTGTGGTCAACATGTTTCGCGCCTCTGCGGTCAAAAATTTATCCTATGGCGCTTCATCAGGACCATGAACTAATACTTCTCCTATTAATAACAGTCTTCAGGCACGCGACCTCGGGTAGGTGTGACCGCTGGACCTCAGGAAGACTACAATGAACTCTCCTTTGGTTTGAGGTTTACGTGTCCATATGATGCTCTTTCTCCACGTGGGATGGGCGACCTACCGACCAACTGACAGTGACAAATAGTCTGCATCCAGTAAGTGACCTTTTAGCACTTACCGTTTGTTATTAATAGGAGAAGTATTAGTTCATGGTCCTGATGAAGCGCCACAGGATCAATTTTTGACCGCTGAGGCGCGAAACATGTTGACCACACTGTGTTAGGACAAGGTACATCACCTCCTTTCCCTTTTTTTAGGAGTACAGTGGGACATTATTCCCTTCAAGAACTCCTTTATTTGTTTTTTAATCTTGGCCTGATCCTCATTTTGAGTGATTAAATTATGATGCCGGGGGCTCAGAGCCAATTTTAACCTAGCTTTCAATCTCCTCCCCTTTCTTTGTCAGTACGTACTGCAGACCCCATTGGATCTGCCATACCATCTCCGGTTGAGTGCCACCACTATATGTGGGGTGGTCCGCCAGACATTGCAGTGCCGGTCTGACGAGGAGATAGCCCAATGATAATGCCTAGCATTCTAGTCGATGCTTGAGGGCTCTCCTGCTAAGTACTGACACCTCTCGTCCCGGCTCATAGATCTTTAGGAACAGTGTACTCAGACTATTTAGAGGTTCACGTTCAGGGAGATCGTACACTGGACCACAATTCTCCCAGTCCCTCTCTTTTTTTCCACAGAGATACTCCTCAGAAGGTCAATAGCCTCCTCTCTCAGGGCAGCAGGGGTAACGGGCTGGGGTGGAGGTGCCTGCAGCAAAGGAGAAACCCACCCTTTTAGGTGAGCGGGCACGGCCAACTGGGTGGGGAGCAGCAGGGAGGGTGGTGATAGAACTGAGGGTGGCAGACAAAGATGGTACTGGATTATGTCCCGATGGGTCTGCCACCACTAGGGAGAGGCCATTTTAGAAATAATCCGATGGTGATGATGTAGATCCGGTCTTCTTCGTGGCACTCCCCTCACCCTCTGGGCCACTGGGTCCCTCTGTGCCTGTGGTGTCTCGACCCAAGGTCCCTTGGCCAGATGCTTCCCCACTTGGCTGTGCCCTGTCTCCTTCACTTGCCTGGACTGATGCTGCAGATACAAAGATAAATAGGGACACCACATGTCCCTGATCACACTTGAATAACAGCTGTGATTAGCAAACATTACCATGATATCAAATAGACCCCAGCAACAAACTCCACCTAAGTGGCACCTACAAGTACCGTACCATATGCCTGCATGCCATCTGAACTGTCAACAGTTGCCCAAAGGAAAATCAGGATCTCAGACAACTCCAATTGCATGGCTGAACTTGTGCAATCACAGTAACCATTGAACATGTAGGAGACCACATCATACTTACCTGTTGTCATGCAATAGTAGGCCAATGCCAAATGCATTTCCACAGACCCCACACAAGATAATGCAGACATTTATTTGTCACATACACAATAACACAACAATAAGAAATGATGCTCCCAGAACATGCAAAGTTGCTGACAACAGTACAGTAGCCTCGAGAAGATGACATCAAAATACTCATGTCACACTCGAAACATAGCCACAATGCACATTTCACCAAGTGAAATTTGTCCCAATGGAGTCATGGAGGTAATACCAATGTTGCTCTGATAGGCCACATCTTTGGCACCGCAATGTACACTGTAGATATCATGTACAAATTGACAGTGAGCTATGTCCCTAAAATCCCCAACAAAATGAACCAGCAAGCCTCAGGGAAATCACCACAACTGTCTAGCACTACTTACAATCACATACTCTGATTGCATCAGTAGAAGCCATTAGTCCTTTGTATGTTGGAGAGACATAAAGATTTGCAAGTACCTGTAGAAGGCCCTCAATATGTTGCCCAATGGGAAGCTACATCACTGTCTTCATTTTGGCCCTGCAAACCTAGATATATGTGGATGAATGGTTGTACCCAAACACATTTGATTTCAACATAACTGCAAGACATTCCATGATGCATGCTGACAGTCAGGTAAAAAACCTTACCCATTACACAGGTGCAGTGCGCTTTGCTACATGATGCCATATCAGTGGCCTGAAAATGCACATTGTGACTAAAAGCCTAGTCATACATGTCTTGTCCCCCATCACTACTGCAATTGAACATGGCAAATGACATGCAATGACAACTAAGGGTATGTGTGAACCAACAATCAATGGTGACACACTCCTGTCTGTGGTACCACATGAAACATACTCCCCTTGCAAATGACCTATTCGAAACAGAGGGTGGCATGCACATATATGTGAGGGAATACAGGAATCATCCATAAACACAGGTAAGCCATGCATGAAGCAGCAGCGTACACATTTTGTCAAAAGAGAAAGGGACACATGCGAACATTTAGGCACAAGGAATGTTGGCATCAGTGGTGGCACTCATCATGCACATGGACATCCCCCACTTACCGAGGGAAAATATTGATCTGTAGCTGCACCTAAAGAACAATGTATGCTCTGTCAGGTATGATGGCCGTCTTCACATTACAGACATTAGTGAGGCCCCAGCACCTGTCACGCTGAAGGCAAGTAGACTCTGGGTGACAGATGCCAATATACTCATTTAACCAGACACATAGCTGAGGACAGTGTTCCATCACTTCCTTTCCTTTGGCCTGTAGTGCCGAAGAGTAGTGGTCTGTTGCATAGAATTTGCAACCACTACAACAACAAGCAGTATCTGATTGATCAATATACACAGCCATATGTTGTCCCTGTAGAGCAAATTATTTGTGGATTGTGCACAGTTGTGTCCTAGGTCCCTTGGGCAATAGGCAAGGCACACCAGTATGCACCACATTACATATCTACACAAACAGTCACTCATCTACTGTGTCACACATCCCTAATCATCAGGGGGAGATGTCAGAACCTAACACAGTAACATGGGAATGTGACAGGCAGGATTATGCTCTGTACTCACCCCTTTGTATTTGCTGTGCTCCCCTCAAACGCCCATCATGGTCAGGGTATGGCACCGCCATGATGCGTCACATTAGGACGTGCGCCCCATCCATGTTGGGAGGATACCCCCAGCTGGACCTCGGCGATCTTCCGGGCCCAGCGTCTCAGGTCCTCCTAACTCTTGCGACAGTGGGAGCTCTGCCGGCTGTGGCCCCCAGGGCCCACGCCTTCTGGGAGATGGCTCTCCATATCTCCTTCTTCTGATGGGTGTTGACCTGCATGGATGCAAGAGAAATTATCAAGAGATTACAATCACAAGTTTTCACACAAATGGTTGAGTCGTACACATCAGAAACACCAATCTAGAAATGTTCAATTTGTTAACACACCACAAGTGTAAACCACACAATCCAGTAAGTACATGGACATGACTACACACTTTTGTATCCATCTGCAGACTAACCCATTACCCTGCTAATGGCCTACAATATATAAGCAAGACTACTCACATTAGGTAGCCCATGTTCAAGCAACATGTACTATGATGTGAGCCACAGTGAAACGCTACCCACACATGTGGCTTCTGAAGGGTAAACTCCTGAGGCCTGAGTGGACCAACACATTCACACTCTGTGAGATTGACTCACTGCCTACAGTCCCACAGGGAACGAACATAGTACAGACTTCACCATTACACTTTAGTGAAAATAAAGGGGCTGTCATGGTGGGTATAGAAAGTGTCTTCCTTGTACATTTGTGGACCTATGGCCTACCAAATGCAGACTCATGCAACTTCAGGGGGTGGGTTCTGTGGTATGTACCTTTACCACAGAACACTCCTTTGGACATTTGTGCCTATCCCACAGAGATGACATCCAACATACAAAAGTATGCATTGTACAATTTCTGCTATGTGACCAAGCTACTGAGTCACATGTCATGGCCTCCCAGGAATCAACACACTGTCATCTGCACTGTTGGACTTGTCATCAGTGCAACAAGCCTGTACAGGACAAATATGACTTATGTGAAGGTGACAACAGAGCTGTGGGAGTATGGGACCTGTCATGAGTCTAAGACGCACATTGACAGTAATGCTAAATGCACATATGGACTAGTGCATGGATTAACCTCAGTACCCATTCCTAATCTAGTCAATTGACTGAGGCATTCAGGGCAAGGTTTGCCACTAGAGCCTCATATTGGCCACATGACAGGATATTCTAGTGTTTAGGGAGTGGGCACAGTGCCACAGTTGCATAGCCACAGTGACTCTACCATAGCCTGGACTATTTCCCATACTGGGAGATACATTTGACAGGACCTGGTCGCTGCAGCCTGAGCATACAGAACCTACATGATCCTCCATTTCCATCACTTCCATGCATGTCAGTACATCATGTGGCCATCAACAATTTGGCATGTGGTGTATATGGCAACCTGAAGGGCAGCGAGAGTCAGGATATGCCTTCTAAACTACAGTTTGGCAAGGCCAGATGTGGGGTGAAAGATGTGTGGCACTATACACATTGCTTACAAGATCATCAAATGACTCATGCAAAATGCATACACAGCTAATGCTGTCATGCACATACATGTTGTCTAACATTTACAAACATCGTAAAGAAAAAGATGTCAGTGGATAGCAGTAAAGCCTCCATACCTAGTTATGAGCATCCAACACGAGGATCTAGGACCCCAAAAACCTCACACAACACAATGTGACTGAACTTAACATATAGCACTTGCCACCAATACCTGTACCATGTACATCCCATTGATGCTACACAGACTGCAACAACAGGCACACAAAAAGTCTAACAGGCACACAGGGGCATATTGTAGCCTGTGAGGAGGGAAAGGATGGTGTCGAACACTATCAGTTGTGTCTATGAGGTTCTTACCTACTCCTCTGGTGAGCCTTAGAGCTGGTCACAAAGGGGTATGACATCATTTACAAGCCTCTCCAGCTTGTCTGGAGAGAAGGCAGGGGTTCTATCACCTGTTGGATGTGGCATGATTGCTCCCAGCTCAGGTCATGGAAGTGTTGCTGGCAACAGTGTCAGGACTCAGTTGAGTGAATGTGCACAACATGGCAGTCATGTCCACCACATACGCAGTCGTCACCGCCTGCTGACAGAGCCATTACACCGCAACCGCCAGAGGCAGAAACATTAGCCTATGGCTGTGTCCTCCGAGGCTGCAACCGCCTACCGCCCTGACGGCTTCAGCTGCTGGCTGCAGGCAGTTCCTAATGTCCAGTGGAGTAGGTCAGGCATCCACCATTTTGGTGGTGTGAAATGCTGTATTTGGCGTTATGAACTGCGTTACACCAACAATATATGCTTAGTTACATCACAAACATCCTTATTCTGTCTTGTCATGTAAGTCATTCTACTTAACCACCATTGTAGTTTGTTGCAGGGCACAGATGGCATTTAACAGTGGTGCATGGGCCACCACCACCAACAATATTTTTGGCAGTTAAAATATAAGTCACATTTCTAGGGTCAATTGTGTAGCCATCTTTGAGTTTCGTCCAAATCCATGATGTGGGCACGTGTCTTGAAAACCATGGGGGATCACATGTGACCCTTGTGTAGTTGCCAGCTGGGATGTGTACTGGGTGTCATGTCTGTCCAGTCAGAAATGCTTTTTCACATGATATTGTTGGCATGCATCATGTATGTTGCTGTGGACACACTGACTAATGTTACAAATCATGTCTTGTCACACATAGGTACCCTGGGCGAGGGAGGATGCAACAACCTCTTGTCTACCGTCCACTGCCAGACCTTCAGACCATGGGGGGTAATTGTGTAGCACATCTTTGAGTTTCATCCAAATCCCTGATGTGGACACGTGTCTTGAAAACTATGGGTGGGTCACATGTGACCCTTGTATAGTTGCCAGCTGGTATGTGTACTGGGTGTCATGTCTATGCAGTCAGAAATGCTTTTTCACATGATATTGTTGGCATGCATCATCTATGTTGCTTTGGACACACTGACTAATGTTACAAATCATTTCTTGTCACACATAGGTACACTGAGAGAGGGAAGATGCAACAATCTCTTGTCTACCGTCCACTGCCAGACCTTCAGACCATGGAAGAACACCACGTCATACAGCTCTACTGTATAAGTAGGCAAACAATAGTGGACTTATGCTGTCGGTTGGCGCCAGATCTGATGCCAGCTATTAGTTATCCAACCAGCATACCACCCCTTGTACAAGTCATGTCAGTATTGCACTTCCTAGCCATGGGGTCCTTCCAACATACAGTGCCCCTATCTGCTAGTATGTCCCAACCTATGTTCAGTCTGGTGTTGAAGGATTTCCTTGTAGCAATGATGAAACACATTTACAGCTATGTCAGGTTTCCCCAGTGTGAGGATTTAGCCAATGTGAAGGCTGACTTTTATGGTTTTGGCCTCCTCCCACATGTGGTGGGGGCCATTAATGGCACACATGTTGACTAGGTGCCACTGCAGGCCACTGAACAAGTCTATCACCACAGAAGGAACTTCCATCCCATCAACCTGCAAGTTGTCTGTTTGGTGTCTGTGTGCGTTATCCAAGTTCAGCCCATGAGTCCTTCATACTGCGGAACAGCACCATACCCCAGCTGATGTCACAGTTGCACCCAGAGAGGGCCTGGCTGGTTAGTAAGTCACGTCTGTTCTGATTGTGTGTGTGCAATGTCAGGTGCTACAATTATGAAGTAAGGGGCTCATTGTTGCACTTATGTCCCATTCTTTGACAGGAGACTGCATATCCAAACCGTTCTTGGTTGTTGACACTGCTGAGGAATCCAACTATGCCAGGGGAAGTCCGCTTTAATGAGGCCCATGGAAGAACACGGCAGCCAGCGGAGAAGGCTTTTGGGCTCTTGAAGGTCAGATTTCGCTGTCTGGACTGGACTGGTGGAGCCCTCCTCTAATCAACCGGGAAAGTGTGTCAGATCACTGTGGTATGATGCATGCTCCACAACATTGTCCTGCGCAGGAATATCCTATACTAATGTCAAGTGAGGATGACAGTGGTGGAGAGGAGGCAGCTGTCAGAGTCACCAGATCCTCTGGGTTTGCGCACGTTCCCAACACGTCCTCTAATGAACAACTCCAAGACTCTGATAGACAATTCACAGAGACTGTGAGAGTTCAAGAGGGCAAGAGGGGATTAGGAAGGGTACTGCTGGGAAGGAGACCTTTAATGGGAAAAAAGGTTAGAACACACAATATAACCTGAAGTAAATATTAATAAACATAGGGGGTGATTCCTACCCTGGCGGTCATGGACCGCCAGGGCAGGGGACGGAGGAAGCACCGCCAACAGGCTGGCGGTGCTTCAGGGGCCATTCTGACCGCGGCGGTAAAGCCGTGGTCAGAAAAGGGAAACCGGCGGTTTCCCGCCGGTTTCCCGCTGCCCCAGGGAATCCTCCACGGCGGCGCTGCTTGCAGCGCCGCCATGGGGATTCCGACCCCCTTACCGCCATCCTGTTCCTGGCGGTTTTCACCGCCAGGAACAGGATGGCGGTAACGGGTGTCGTGGGGCACTGCAGGGGCCCCCTAACAGGGCCCCATTGAGATTTTCAGTGTCTGCTTGGCAGACACTGAAAATCGCGACGGGTGCAACTGCACCCGTCGCACCCCTTCAACTCCGCCGGCTCCATTCGGAGCCGGCTTCATTGTTGAAGGGGCTTTCCCGCTGGGCCGGGGGGAAAGCCGGAATGGCCGCCGCGGTCTTTTGACCGCGGAGCGGTCATTCGGCGGTAACCGCATGGCGGGCGGCAACCGCCACCCGCCGCGGTTGGAATGACCGCCATAGTCTTTCTGAAAATATGAGCAATCTTGAATTGCAGTTTTAAAAATGAACAGATTTTGTGATGATCAGATACCTGTAATGGAATCAAGATTAATTGAAATAAAACTTTTCTTATTCAAGCATGAATTAGAATAACAAGAATATGCATAATAGGAGCATATAATATTGCATCTAGAACTTCTGATCCTATATATATTTTCCTTGAAATGTTTTCAACACAGATTACACTCTTAAAACACTAGAGAAGAAATATTTTTCAATGGGTTCAATAGTTCAAGAAATATTTCCCATACTTGTCAACTCGAATTGTACCAAGCAATTATCCTGGAATGGTAATATGCAGTTCACAACATAAATAAACTCTAGTAAAAAATTGCATGTCCTGCTGACTCGAATGCCACCATGCAAAGTCAAGAAATGGTTGCACAATAAATAGCGACAGGTTTTGAAATTATCTTAAATTGAATTATACATCGTGCCACTTCAAAACCTTCTTTTAAATGTCAATAAATAGTAACACACAATGTTCCACAAGCTTTTAAAGCTTCATAAACGAACCGCGCCTCTTGCCGATTCGTGATCAATCATGTATGTGTCAATAAATGCCAGCGCGCAATGCAACTCAAGATTTCAAAGCTTTTCAAACGAATCGCGCCTCCTGCTGATTCATAAATATCCACGTGTATGTCAATAAACACTGGCGCGCAATGTAACATGAGTTTCAAAACTATAAACGAATCGCGCTTCTTGCCGATTCATAAACATCCATGTACACACTTTAACAAAAATACTCGAGTGCACTTTTTATGACTATGACCTTAAAACAAATAGTTAACATAAATAAACAATCAAATCTTAGAATGAGATAATTCTAGATAAAATAAACGGTATTGGGAATAAACCCAACTACCGTCTTACCACCCAGGAACAAGATGCACCAATGAAGATTTCAAAGCAGAACTGGGAGATCAAAAAGGCCACTGGAACTGAAGTTCTGGAAATAGCTGCTCTTCTGCACTGGAACCTCTGAATAGTGAGCACTGGGAGTTGGGCTGACTCTCCTTATATAGAGTCTTGGCCCAGCCCAGAACCACGCCCAGGCATGTTGCAGGGAAAGTCTCTGGAAGGCCCTGGAAAGAGGCCACACCCTAACCCACTCTGAAAACCTGTAACAATACCTTGCAAAGAAACAGTATTTGTAAACATATTAAGAATAAGTGTTAAGGATTGAACTCTGCAATGCAAAAGGGTAAAATACAACATATCAGCACAATGCATGAATCATGTTATTTTTAAAGTGATGTTTTTCTGCATTTTTTTACGCCACTAGAGCGCATACTGTTCTGGTGTTGACAGTACTCCCCTCTCCCAGACGCGCTCTAGGACCTGGTTTGCTTGGATTAAGATGATGAAAGTGTCTCACAAGTACTGGAGCATGAACATCAGATGCGGAAACCCATGAGTTACTTTCAGGACCATAACCTTTCCATGAGATTAAATACCAAAGATTACGTCCTCTCAGTTTAGAATCCAACACTTTCTTGACTTCATATTCTTCTTCCCCTTGTACTAAAACAGGAGCTGGATGAGGATGGACCTTTTGGACTGCCTTTTTCAAGAGGGAAGTGTGGAACACTGGATGAATCCGTAAGGATCCGGGCAATTGTAGTTTATAAATCACTGGATTGATTTGCTGAAGGACAGTAAAAGGACCTATGAATTTGGGGTTAAACATGTGCTTCTTCTTGAAGTCTATATGTTTTGTGGAAAGCCAAACTTTGTCACCTGGTTGATATTGCGGTTCCTCACAATGTTTCTTATCATAATGTCTTTTATATTTTTGTTTGGCTTTTTCTAGATACTGTTGAATCAGCTTCTGGGTTTGATGTAAATGCTGAATGGTTTCTGACACAGCTGGAGTAAGAAAACTTTCTTGAGGAATTGTGATGGGCAAGGTGTCAGGATGATAACCAAATAAACCAAAAAAGGGTGTAACTCCAATGGAAGTGTGGAATGAGTTATTGTAAGCTAACTCAGCTAACCAGAGCATAGATGTCCAAGAATGAAGTGCCTTTTCAGCATAGGCACGTAGGTATTGTTTTAAAGTCTGATTTAGTCTTTCTGTTTGACCATCTGTTTGAGGATGGTGACTAGTAGATAGTGTAGATGTCACTTGGAGTGTTTTACACCATGTCTTCCAGAAATTGGAGGAAAATTGTGACCCCCGATCGGAGAGGATAACCTTTGGTAGTCCATGATAACGAACCACTCTGTTCAGTAAAATGTTTGCCAATTCACTAGAAGTGGGCAATTTTTTACAGGCAATAAAATGTCCATATTTTGTGATACTATCTACTACCACCAGAATTACTGAATGCTGTTGAACCACTGGCAGACCTGTAATAAAGTCTAATGAAATGTGTTCCCATGGACGACTTGGAGTTGGAAGTGGATGTAATAATCCTTTTGGGTTAGAATGACTTGTTTTGAATGCGAACACAAACTTCACAGTTGTTTACCATTGCTTTTACATCTTTTGTTAGGGTAGGCCACCAAAAATAACGTTGGATCAGTTCAAGAGTTTTAGGAATACCTGGATGACCTGCCGTAGGTATAACATGTAACCAATGAAACACTATCTTGCGAAGTTTGATAGTGGGTATGAATAAACGAGCATCATGAAAGGGTAAACCTTATTTGATTGACCTTTTGGGATCAGCTTGGGCCCATGTTTGCCATTTTTCAACAGTGAAGGAATTGCGAATTTCTTCAAAGAAATCTTCAGTTATGATACATAGAACCTTGTCTGGAGCAATGATAGCTCTGGAGGCTTGAAATGCAGGCAACGTGGTAGACTCTTGACGGGACAAGGCGTCAGCCTTGCGATTATCTTTACCAGGCCGGAAGGTTACTACAAAATCAAATTCGGCAAAAAAAAGCATCTAGCGTAATTGCCTAGGGGTCAAAAGTCTGGCGGAACTCATGACTTGAAGATTACGATGATCAGTATATACTGTAACAGTGTATTTGGCACCCAATAAATGATGTCTCCATTCTTTAAAGGCGTCCCGAATTGCCAGAAGTTCTTTTTCAGCAATGACATAGTTTTGTTCGGCTTTGTTCAACTTCCGAGACATATAAGCTACAGGATGAAGTTGACCAGTGTCTTTATTTCGTTGTGATAAGACGGCTCCTATTGCTACATCTGAAGCATCAGCTTCCACTATAAAAGGTTGATTTGCATCAGGATGAGTTAAAACTGGGGCAGTGGAGAAAGCTTTCTTTAAAATCGAGAAGGCTTGATCAGCTTCTGGGGACCATACAAACTTTTCTTTCTTTCTTAGAAGCTTAGTGATTGGAGCCACTGTCTGGGAGAAATGACTTATGAACCTCCGGTAAAAATTTGCAAACCCCAGGAAGCACTGTACATCATGAACAGTTTTTGGAATGGGCCACTCAGATACAGCTTTTACTTTCTTTTCTGCCATCACCATACCTTGAGGGGTAAGAATAACCCCCAAAAACTCCACTGTGGTAACATGAAACTCACACTTGGTTAGTTTACAATATAAATGGTGTTTTCGAAGGGCTGCAAGAATTTTCTTGACATGTTGTACATGTTCGTTTTCATTGTCTGAGTAGATCAAAATGTCATCGATGTAGACTATGGCAAATATGTCGAGGTACTCTCTAAGAACGTCATTCAAGAAAAATTGAAAAGCTGCTGGAGCGTTACACAGACCAAAAGGCATGACGGTATATTCAAAAAGGCCATATCTTGTCTTGAACGCTGTTTTCCATTCGTCACCCTCTCTCATTCTGACCAAATGATAAGCACCTCGAAGATCAAGCTTCGTGTAGATCTTTGCTCTCTTTACTTGTTCCAATAAAACTGGAATTAGGGGTAAAGGATATTTATTCTTGATGGTGACTTTGTTTAAACCTCTATAGTCAATGCAAGTTCAAAGTTCTCCATTAGCTTTTGGAACAAAAAATAAAGGCGAAGCTGCAGGAGACTTAGGTTGGCGAATGAAGCCATTCTCCAAAAATTGATCTAGGTATTTTCGTAAATGTTGGTTTTCATGTTCTGACAGAGCATATACACAACAGTTGGGAAGTGTCGCACCTGGGGCTAGGTCAATTTGACAGTCATAATATCTATGAGGAGGTAGAGTCTCTGCTCCTTTCTCATCAAATACATCTTTGTACGATGAATACTGTTTGGGCAACTGAGTTTCTTTCTCCGCAGCAGTAGCTATGTTAGAGTTGCAAACTGTTGGTACTTGATTTTTCTGGAGACATTGTTCATTACATAGCGCAGATGAGAACACGATTTGTCGTTCTGCCCAATTGATTTCTGAATTGTGATGAGTTAACCATGGCAAGCCGAGGATAATCCCATATTGGGGAGCATGGATCACATCTAGAATGATTTTCTCTTCATGTTTCTTTCTTAGAATCTTATCTTCACAAATCATTGACAAGGGGATAGTCTGAAGAGTTACCGGACCACCAGTCAAGAGTTTTCCATCGACTGCCTGGATGATTTCTGGGTTTTTCTTTTCAATACATGGGATCCCCCATGCACGAACCAATTGGACATCCTCAAAATTCCCAGTAGCTCCAAAATCGACTAGAGCTTTTTTGAAATAGATCTCTTTCTTGACCTGAACTCTTATTTCCAGTTTAAGATGTCTAGATTGTGAAGGGTCCACGGTGACACCCAATAGCAACCCTTCTCTGCATCGCGGGTGTTTTAGTTTTCCAACTCGACTGGTGCATTGGCTGCGACCTTCTGAACTGGACCTTGCTTGTTCTTTGGTTTGATGGGACAATCTTTTGGCAAAATGACCTTTTCGCCCACAATAAAGACATTGTCCATTTTTTCTGCGTAAGTCCTTTTCATCTTTAGTCAAAGGTCTTCTGATGGTTCCAATTTCCATCGGTTTCGACGTTCTTTCTTTCGGAGTTCTTGAATCTCTGTTATCATGAACTTGCCATGAATATTTTTCAATCTTTTTGTGCGTTCCTTTACGTTCTGCTAAACGATGGTCAAGTCTCAAGACAAGATTTATTAACTCTTGACAGTCTGTAGGTTGTGGATCGATTTGCGCTAAGATATCTTTTAATTCCTCTTTGAGTCCCTTGTAAAACAAGACCGCTTGTTTTTCTTCAGGCCAGGAAGTCTCGGCAACCAGCCGGTTAAAGTTGGCTAAATACGACACTAGGTCTTGATTTCCTTGGTGTAAGTTTAATAATTCATGATCTGCTGACTGTGTTACAGTTCTACGATCAAAAACTCTCTCAAATTCACGAACAAAATTTCGCCAATTATACAACAAGGGACTATTTTTACGCACAAGAGGAATTGACCAAGTAGCTGCATCTCCAGTCAGATATGATAACAAGAAAGCTACTTTTGACTGGGCATCGGGAAAGGTATTTGGTCTGCAGGTGAAGTGTAGTTCCACTTGAACCAGGAAAGATTGCGCTTTCAATGGGTCACCTGAGAAACGTTCTGGGGGAGCTAAAGGAATAGCAGCAGGAACATTTAGGGAAATTGGACTACTTCCAGAAGCCTGAGAAAAAGTACCTGGCCAAAACACCCCTGTGGGACTTTGCTCCTTCTTCTCTACTTTATCTTGCAACTGGGTAGTAAGGGTGAAAGGCGCCGCACATCTAGGCAGTAAAACAATAATTTTACACAAGTAACAAAGTAACCGCAAGATCAGGTGCAAACTGGCCCAGTGCCTTACTACCCGGTAGGCACCAAAAAGGGTATTGGGATACCCGAAGACAAAATTGGGCAAAAATGGCCACAGCACACCGATAGTATAGTCCAACAGTGTGGCAGGGATAAGTGTCCCTTATCTTATGTTGCTATGAAGCAAAGTTGAAAGGAGTCTCAAGTCCTGTTTGTAGAGGGTGTCTTTTATTTGTAGATACTGGAAATCATTGTGTCATCAGCGTGATACAGCCAACACGTGTTTCGTCACACCAGTGACTTTATCAAGGCTTCTTAGAGTGGAACTAGTGAGAATATGGTTGAGTGAGAGAACATGAATGCAGACCCTGGTAAGCCTGCGGTCGGAACCTGAAGTGGCGAGGGGACGTGTGTCAACGAGCTATTTTGGACGAGTACGGGTGTCATGTCTGTCCAGTCAGAAATGCTTTTTCACATGATATTGTTGGCATGCATCATGTATGTTGCTGTGGACACACTGACTAATGTTACAAATCATGTCTTGTCACACATAGGTACCCTGGGCGAGGGAGGATGCAACAACCTCTTGTCTACCGTCCACTGCCAGACCTTCAGACCATGGGGGGTAATTGTGTAGCACATCTTTGAGTTTCATCCAAATCCCTGATGTGGACACGTGTCTTGAAAACTATGGGTGGGTCACATGTGACCCTTGTATAGTTGCCAGCTGGTATGTGTACTGGGTGTCATGTCTATGCAGTCAGAAATGCTTTTTCACATGATATTGTTGGCATGCATCATCTATGTTGCTTTGGACACACTGACTAATGTTACAAATCATTTCTTGTCACACATAGGTACACTGAGAGAGGGAAGATGCAACAATCTCTTGTCTACCGTCCACTGCCAGACCTTCAGACCATGGAAGAACACCACGTCATACAGCTCTACTGTATAAGTAGGCAAACAATAGTGGACTTATGCTGTCGGTTGGCGCCAGATCTGATGCCAGCTATTAGTTATCCAACCAGCATACCACCCCTTGTACAAGTCATGTCAGTATTGCACTTCCTAGCCATGGGGTCCTTCCAACATACAGTGCCCCTATCTGCTAGTATGTCCCAACCTATGTTCAGTCTGGTGTTGAAGGATTTCCTTGTAGCAATGATGAAACACATTTACAGCTATGTCAGGTTTCCCCAGTGTGAGGATTTAGCCAATGTGAAGGCTGACTTTTATGGTTTTGGCCTCCTCCCACATGTGGTGGGGGCCATTAATTGCACACATGTTGACTAGGTGCCACTGCAGGCCACTGAACAAGTCTATCACCACAGAAGGAACTTCCATCCCATCAACCTGCAAGTTGTCTGTTTGGTGTCTGTGTGCGTTATCCAAGTTCAGCCCATGAGTCCTTCATACTGCGGAACAGCACCATACCCCAGCTGATGTCACAGTTGCACCCAGAGAGGGCCTGGCTGGTTAGTAAGTCACGTCTGTTCTGATTGTGTGTGTGCAATGTCAGGTGCTACAATTATGAAGTAAGGGGCTCATTGTTGCACTTATGTCCCATTCTTTGACAGGAGACTGCATATCCAAACCGTTCTTGGTTGTTGACACTGCTGAGGAATCCAACTATGCCAGGGGAAGTCCGCTTTAATGAGGCCCATGGAAGAACACGGCAGCCAGCGGAGAAGGCTTTTGGGCTCTTGAAGGTCAGATTTCGCTGTCTGGACTGGACTGGTGGAGCCCTCCTCTAATCAACCGGGAAAGTGTGTCAGATCACTGTGGTATGATGCATGCTCCACAACATTGTCCTGCGCAGGAATATCCTATACTAATGTCAAGTGAGGATGACAGTGGTGGAGAGGAGGCAGCTGTCAGAGTCACCAGATCCTCTGGGTTTGCGCACGTTCCCAACACGTCCTCTAATGAACAACTCCAAGACTCTGATAGACAATTCACAGAGACTGTGAGAGTTCAAGAGGGGAAGAGGGGATTAGGAAGGGTACTGCTGGGAAGGAGACCTTTAATGGGAAAAAAGGTTAGAACACACAATATAACCTGAAGTAAATATTAATAAACATAGTCTTTCTGAAAATATGAGCAATCTTGAATTGCAGTTTTAAAAATGAACAGATTTTGTGATGATCAGATACCTGTAATGGAATCAAGATTAATTTAAATAAAACTTTTTTTATTCAAGCATGAATTAGAATAACAAGAATATGCATAATAGGAGCATATAATATTGCATCTAGAACTTCTGATCCTATATATATTTTCCTTGAAATGTTTTCAACACAGATTACACTCTTAAAACACTAGAGAATAAATATTTTTCAATGGGTTCAGTAGTTCAAGAAATATTTCCCATACTTGTCAACTCGAATTGTACCAAGCAATTATCCTGGAATGGTAATATGCAGTTCACAACATAAATAAACTCTAGTAAAAAATTGCATGTCCTGCTGACTCGAATGCCACCATGCAAAGTTAAGAAATGGTTGCACAATAAATAGCGACAGGTTTTGAAATTATCTTAAATTGAATTATACATCGTGCCACTTCAAAACCTTCTTTTAAATGTCAATAAATAGTAACACACAATGTTCCACAAGCTTTTAAAGCTTCATAAACGAACCGCGCCTCTTGCCGATTCGTGATCAATCATGTATGTGTCAATAAATGCCAGCGCGCAATGCAACTCAAGATTTCAAAGCTTTTCAAACGAATCGCGCCTCCTGCTGATTCATAAATATCCACGTGTATGTCAATAAACACTGGCGCGCAATGTAACATGAGTTTCAAAACTATAAACAAATCGCGCTTCTTGCCGATTCATAAACATCCATGTACACACTTTAACAAAAATACTCGAGTGCACTTTTTATGACTATGACCTTAAAACAAATTGTTAACATAAATAAACGATCAAATCTTAGAATGAGATAATTCTAGATAAAATGAACGGTATTGGGAATAAACCCAACTACCGTCTTACCACCCAGGAACAAGATGCACCAATGAAGATTTCAAAGCAGAACTGGGAGATCAAAAAGGCCACTGGAACTGAAGTTCTGTAAATAGCTGCTCTTCTGCACTGGAACCTCTGAATAGTGAGCACTGGGAGTTGGGCTGACTCTCCTTATATAGAGTCTTGGCCCAGCCCAGAACCACGCCCAGGCATGTTGCAGGGAAAGTCTCTGGAAGGCCCTGGAAAGAGGCCACACCCTAACCCACTCTGAAAACCTGTAGCAATACCTTGCAAAGAAACAGTATTTGTAAACATATTAAGAATAAGTGTTTAGGATTGAACTCTGCAATGCAAAAGGGTAAAATACAACATATCAGCACAATGCATGAATCATGTTATTTTTAAAGTGATGTTTTTTTGCATTTTTTGACGCCAATAAAGCGCGTACTGTTCTGGTGTTGACAGCAGCTGACTTGCGGGAAGATCTCATCAAAGCTACTTTTCATGAGCGTAAGTATGTCATGTGATGTAATGACTGTGACTGTACGATGAACTGTAGTTGTGAGAATGTGCGGATTTGTGTGCTTAAGAAACAGCTAGGGAGCTGACACACTTCAATATTCAGCTCAAAGGATGCTTTATAAGATAGCTTTTGACCCATCCCTACCTCAATGACTTTGCTTTGTTTTTGTCAGTTTCCTTGCAATGTACTTTGTTTCCCATTTGCTTGCTATGTGACTTGTGTCATAGGTATGGTTTCAAGCCTATACTTCTTGTTTTGTTCCTTGTAAGGTACCTTCATCATGACATATTCATGTGAGCATTTTAGAGCTGTGACATTGGCAGGTATCTGATGCTGTTCTGACATACAAAGTGGGCATGGACTGTTCCAGGTGATGTAGGTTGCAGACTTTGAATGTATGAGACCTTTGCCAAGACAGTTTGCAAAGGTGTTTGGGTGGAGGTACAAAAAAAAGTGCACATTGTACTTGTTTTGTGTCTTGTGGTGGGCTTGATGCATAATTTGTGTCATCATGTGGTCTGAAAGTATGAGGCCCTAGCGTTTGATAAAATCATTTTTCCTTCACATTGGCTAAACACTCTTTTTGTATGACCTGTACATAGCTGTAGATGTGTTTCATCATTGCAGGCCACAGTGCCTATGCCACATCACTGACATATGTTTGTGTCATACCACCCGATGCATGGTAATTGGATTATCATGGGCATGTGATCAGGGACTGTCGTACTGCCATCTGTCTATATCTTGGATTATGTGAGGTTGGATTACTTTGGTGTGGTATATGAGAAGGCTCAAGCTGCTGACATCAACCACTTTAATGTTTGCATATTCTACAGGACAATGTCTTATAAAGCCCTTCCTTCCGTGGTCTGAGGGTCTGTACCTTGAAATTTGTACTTTGACTCAGTCTGAGTCACACATTCTTGTTCCTAAGAGTCCAGACATATTGACAGCCTATATATTTGTGGTATGACCAGACACTTGTACTAATGTGTTGGTGTGTAATGTATGTAATCCTGAGCAGGACACTCTGTACCTGCAACATATCCCTGCTTGCACAGGTAGCTTGTGTCTTAATCATATGGTTTACATTGCCTTACATCTATACATAGCTGAATGTGAAAAATAAGCAAGCAGACAATGAGTTTGTGATGGATGAATGTATTACAATGCTAATGTTGAAGATAAAATTTGGACAGAAAGAAACAAAAGATGTAAAGTGAAGGAGTCGGTCATGGTGAATGAAATCATTGGAGCAGATGTCACACCATTGGGAGTCCAAAGTCTAGAGTTCTCCTCCCACTGGAACTGGAAGATGGTTTAGTATCAGTCAACAGGGTGAATGTTGGGCACACAAAGGAGATTCTTTAAGAAGAGGCCACTTGCTGGCAGTGGTGGGTGTCTTGCCATCTGTGCCTCCTGGATTTTTTGCCGGAGTCCCCGTTTGCATGTGGGGGGGATCTGCTGCTACAGAGGCTGGGGTATCTGGGGCTGGTTCTTCCTCTGGCAGGGCCTCCCTTCCAGTGGCTGACACCAATGTTGATGTGCATGGTGTTGATAAGCCCATGGAAGGGGTAGACTGTTATTTAAAAGCCCTGCTCCGGGTGTTGTGAATGTCCCTCAGCATCCTTATTAGGGAGACCATGTTGGTATTGTGGGCCTTTATGTGTTCCTGCATGTCTCTGTGCATGTCCTTCTGTAGCTTCTTGATTTCCTGTAGTTCAGTCAAGACCTGGTCCATCTTGCCATGGGACTCTTGATAGACCCCCCAGATGTGGCTGATGGTGTCTTGGCCAAGATCAGCCCCAGTGGCATCACCCTGCTGGCCCAAAGCATCCCTCCAATGCACCCTACCCTCACAGGCCTGTGCCCCTGCCAGGGGGTGCCCTCTCCAGCTTGTTCATGGACCCTCATTGCCGGAAGTATTGCGCTGCAACTCAAGATCTAGGACCGTGGGGCACGAGATGGTAGACACTATGCTCGGGACACAGATTGGGGGGTGAATGGCTGCCTGTGATGTTGAGGCAACCAGGCTGGGACACACTGTTACCATCTGACCAAGTTTCCCAGATGGGCCAGAGCCATCCTTCACATCCAGACATCCAGGAGTGTCTTTTACACTGAGGACTTCATCTGGGGGGTAGCAGTAGTCTCTTATGTGGCCTCTATGTGCCCAGGGGGAGCTCCACCTGTTGATGTAAAACGTACAATGTTACTGGTTGTATTGCGACATCCACCTTCAACGGTTTAGTGTTACAGTAAACAGAGAGCTTATACAAAGTAAAGTTGTAGTTAATCCAGTTGTGGCAAGTAACCACGGTATTGGGTGTATTGACATTCCATGTGTGAAGCATGCCAATTCATTTTGACTCAAGCTGCTACTGAAATGTACAGATAAGTGGCACTTATGAGGATGGCCTGCAAATGACATCTTGCCACCAGTGCAGGTAAAACAGTGGCTAGGCAAGATATGACATTGCCCATTACGAGGCCTAGTTGAGTGAGATGCAGGCAGACCCAGGACTTATATATGTGACTGGAGTCATCATGTTCCTAGTGCAGTGTGAATGTGTCTGCTGCCAATACCAATCTGGTGATGCATCTTGAAGCCATAGGAATACTTGTTATACACAGTTAGTAAGGTGTAATTCCTGTCCTCCAATATTTCATCTTGGGTTAGCAAGTCAAGATGGAGCTATGTTGACAGATCTGTTCTTGATCAGTCCCAGGTGAGTATACTTAATTTGATAATTGACAAGGGTATTTGGAAAAGTGGCTTCTGTGCTGGTGTTTGGAGTTAGAGTTACAGGGCCTATTGGGCATTGCAGTCATGTCACTCCCTGTACTGCATACACTATACACATGTGATCTCCCCAGGTGAGTATACTTTGTTTGTGGTTTACCAAACAATGGTATTTCTACAAGAGAACACTGGGCTGGTGGTGGGATTTACAGACACAGGGCCTTCCTGGCCTTAGCAGCCATGACACTCCCTCTACTTCCCATGCTTGACAAATGGTATCCCTCCAGGTGAGTGAAGTTAATTTGTGATTTTCCAAACAGGGGTATGTGGGCAGGTGAGCAATGGTCTGGTGTTTGGAGTTAGTGAAACTGTGCCTCCTGGGAGCTGCCGTCAGGTCACTCTCTCTAGTACACATGTTACAGATGTTATCCTCTCAGGTGAGTAAACTTCAATTGAGAGGTTACCAAACAGGGGTATTTATGCAAGTGTACTCTGGGCTGGTGGTGGGATTTACAGACACAGGACCTTCCTGGCCTTAGCAGTCATGCTGCTCTCTCTACCTCCCATACTTGGCAAATGGTATCCTCCCAGATGAGTACACTTCAATTGAGAGTTACCAAACAGGAGCATGTGTACAAGTGAACACTAGTCTTGTTTTTTGAGTTGCTGAAACAGTGCCTCCTGGGAGTTGCAGTCAGGCTACTCTCTTTACTACACACACTTGACAAATGTTCTCCCCACAGGTGAGTGAAATTAATTTCAGAGTTCACTAACAGATGTTTTGGGGCAAGTGACCACTGGGCTGGTGTTTGCAGTTAGTGAAACAGTGCCCCCGGGAGTTGCAATCTAGTCACTCTCTAGTACACGCACTGTACAGATGTTATCCTCGCAGGTTAGTTCACTTCAATTGAGAGTTACCAAACAGGGGTATCTGGGCAAGTGTACACTGGGTTGGTGGCTGGATTGACAGACAGGGCCTTCCTGGCAGTAGCAATCATGACACTCCCTCTACTTCCCACACCTGGCAAATAGTATCCTACCATGTGAGTACACTTGTATTGAGAGTTACCAAACAGGAGTATGTGTACAAGTGAACACCGGTCTGGTGTTCGGAGTTGCTGAAACAGTGCCCCCTGGGACTTGCCATCAGGTCACTCTCTCTACTTCCCACACTTGACAAATAGTATCCTCCCAGGTAACTGAAGTTCATTTGTGATTTGCCAAATAGGGGTCTTTGGACAAGTGACCACAGGTCTGGTGTTTGAAGTTATTGAAACAGTGCCTCCTGGGAGTAGCAGTCAGGTAACTCTCTGTACTACACACACTATACAGATGTTGTTTGATACATATCTGTATGCAGACTGATTTTGGTTTTGGGCATACATTTACGTGTTGAGATATACCATGAGCCCTGTTATTATTTATTGATATTGAAAGACTTACAGGCCCCATTTCGACTTATGTCATGTGATGGGCCTCGGTAGCTGTGCTGTTGGGTCCAGTAATGCAGACTCACAGTGTTTAGGCTCAGATACTCTGGGTATTGAATGTTGGTGGGCTACATGAATAAGACAGTGGCAAAAGGTGAGCTGCGAGCATGCATGACATTGCATTTTGGTGATATGTTTAGTGTTGTAACTTACCAGACTGCACTCCCCCAGGTATTCCTGACAAGCCCTCAGGATGCAGGATGGCCAAGACCTTCTTCTCCCAGGGAAAGAGATGTAATGGGGCACTGGGAGGGGAACTGCCAGTCTTCTTGTGCTGCAGCTGGTGCCTGGAGACAAGGGAACGGACTTTGCCCCTGAGGTGGTTCCACCTCTTTCTGATGTCCTCCTTTGTGCACAGGGCGGTGCCTATAGCACTTGACTCTCAACTTTCCTGTCCCACATTCCTCCCACATCTGTCCTACTGAGAGTAGTGTGCTGGACTTGTGCTCCAAATAGTTGTGGTTATACTCTTATGATTTCATCTACCTTGACTCTTAACTCATCTTCTGAGAAACTTGGATTTTCTGACCATGACCTGGTGGGGAAAAAAAATTGGGTGACAGTGACTGACTAAACAGGGGAAGTACAAAAGGGTGTGAATGGACAAAAGCGTGTGCAGGGTGTTCAATGGGGTGGTGAAAAAAAGGGTGCCTAATCTATGAAGTGTTTTGGAAATAAGGTGCTTTGGCTTCCATGTTTTGTGTTGATAATGGAAAGGATTGTGGTCTGTGAAGTGGTGTGTTTTATAGTGTCCTTTGCAGGTGTGTCCACTGTGGCAATGTGTATCAACTGTGTTGTTTTCAAATTCATCCGATGTACATTTGTATATTACTTTTCTGACCGCGAACCGCTAGGAAGGGTCCGCCACAGCGACTATGTGCTTGTAATATTCTCGGTAGTTGGCCACGGTGCTGTTAGCGCTGGAGGTCAGACCACCTATTTTCAGGCTGCTGCGCCATTTTTGCTTGGTGGTCCTGCCTATGTAGCTCGTAATGGGGCGGTCTTTTCACCACCGCCAACATGATGGTATGACTGTCTGACCACCAAACTAGTAATGAGGCCATTAGACTATTCCAGCTGTGCTGCGAATCCTGCAAGACAGTGACACATAACTGATCATGCGGCTCATCCTATATTGGAATGTCTGGTACATACATTTTGTCTCTGAAGAGCATCACATAAGAGGTGCAGTTCGATAATACGCATCTTGGCATAATATTTCATGCTCTTTGTGGCCCTCACAGGTTTTAAAGCCATGGTCCACCGTTGTCTGAGACCCTCACAGCCAAGGCTTCTTTTAGTATACCATTTGCTCGCTGCAGAACCCTGTTTGAACTGGGTGAAATTTTGAGACTTACTCCCACCTTAGCAAGTGCTTCTGCTTAAGCACTGGAGGTAAAAGCTGGCCTGTAGCCAAAATGAAATGTAGGAACTCCTCCCATTGCTACTAAGCCACACATACATCGTCTGTAGAAGCCTACTGCTACTACTATATATTTGTATGTATCTACTGATTGTAATGGACTGGTATGGTCCAAGTACATGATTTGGAAAAAATGCACAGCTTTCTTCAATGGAACCAGTGGGGGTCTAGCAAGCATAGAATGTTTTATTTTCTGGCAAATTGTGCACTGTAACACATACAAGGGAGTAGCCAGAAAATTAAAATACCCCCCCACTTTGAATTAAACCTCTGATGGAACCAAGTAAGTGAAACAAGTAAGCATAACCCTTCCTAGAAGAGCTCCTTTGTCTCTTCCATACAAGCATCTATCTGTTCATTCTTTTAACCTTCCATCTATCCACCTGATATCCACTTTTTCGCAGTTACATTTTGACATAAATTAAACCTTTTATCCACCATGCAATTATTCCCTATTCAATCCATCCATCCTGCCATCCATCCATCCTCTTTGCCATCCATCAGTCTGTCCATCCATCTATCCACGCTGCCATCCACCAGCTATCCATTCACTGCCACCCACCAGCCCACCCTGCCATCCATCCCTCCATTTATCCACCCTGCTGTCTGTTCGTCCTTCCACTCATCCATCTTCTCTGCCATTCATCCATTTATCCATCCATCAATCCTTACATCTATCCCCTGTGCCATCCACTTTGTGATTCATCCACTCTACTATTCATTCATCCTACATGGCATCCATCCATCTAACCCCTCTGACAATCATCTATCCATTCATCCCCTCTGCCATTCATCCATTCATCCTCTATGACATCCATTCACTTTGCAACCATCCATTCATTTATCCATCCATCCTGCCCTACATCCATTCTGCCATCCTTCCACTCACTCATCCATCCATCCACTTTGCTGTCCATCGATCTATCCACACTGCCATCCACCAGCTATCCATTCACTGCCACCCACCAGCCCACCCTGCCATCCATCCCTCCATTTATCCACCCTGCTGTCTGTTCGTCCTTCCACTCATCCATCTTCTCTGCCATTCATCCATTTATCCATCCATCAATCCTTACATCTATCCCCTGTGCCATCCACTTTGTGATTCATCCACTCTACTATTCATTCATCCTACATGGCATCCATCCATCTAACCCCTCTGCCAATCATCTATCCATTCATCCCCTCTGCCATTCATCCATTCATCCTCTATGACATCCATTCACTTTGCAACCATCCATTCATTTATCCATCCATCCTGCCCTACATCCATTCTGCCATCCTTCCACTCACTCATCCATCCATTCATTTTGCTGTCCATCCATTATCCACTCTGCCATCCACCCATCCATTTGTCCATCCACTCTTCAAATCCATTTATTTGTCTTTTTCCCCACTCATCCATCCATCCTGTTTCCTCTGTAATTCTTTCGCCAGTCCAACCACCTATCTGTTCATTTACTCACCCAGCCATCCATTTTTTCTGCCATCCTTACATCTGTACATCCACCTATCCATTCACTCATCATGTCACACCCTCATCCATCTACCCATTCACTCATCCAGCCACTCATCCATACATCCTATCACCCTTTCTTCCATTCAATATTCGTTCCATTGTTCCCTCTTCTATTTACCCATATTTTATTCTTCCTTGCTCCCGCTTACTATTCTGTTGATGCTTTATTCCTTTTTAGCGGTATTCATCAATTTTTGTCTGCCAGTTGCAGACAGAAGAGGGCCTCGCCAAAGCTGCTAAAGCAAGGGGTTCACTACGCCCCTGGTAACACATATTATTTAGCTTGTTTCAGCATTAATGTCCACCAGTAATGCTCCTGTAGGTTGATTAATGTTGCAATCACACCAGCATGTGCAGCGCTGATTCCTTTATGAGCAGCCCTTATCAAATTCAATCTGGTAGATTCATATGGGATATCATTTTCCCCTATTTTAGGTATGTTTACAGAAGGACACCCATCTTGTCCCAGCAAGCAATTGTACAACCCCCAGAAAGCAAGGAGGTGGGGCTTTTTTGTTGAAGGATGATTGGACAACTGAGTGTATATCCCACTCATTTCTAGTACTTGACCATGCCATTATTGCTACTTTAGAAATCTGTACATGTATGGTAGGTTTTGCATCTTGATTTGCAGCAGAATTGCCTGTAGAATGAACTCCATCGCTTTACTGTGCCAGTGTGTGCGGGATTTCCATTAATCTAAGCTGTTGTCAGAAGACAGCTATTGAAACCAAAAGCTGTTTAGCGTTTATCCCCACTTGAGTTTTTGTAAGCACAGGTCTCCCAATGTTTTAAATAAACATTGTATCTCTGGATACGATCAATGTTGTAACTGATGTGTTAGCCTTTTGCAAGAGCAGTGCATGTAATTATGCAATCTGTGAGTCTCTTAGGAGCTTCACTTGTATGTTGATTTTAAAAGCAGAACCCTCAAAATTTTCTTGCACTAATGTATATACTGCAGAGTACTTCTGTCTGGTGCCTGTTGCAGGCTGTGCCGACCGATCAGTATAAAAAAGTCATCAATCATACAATTGTTTTGCAGATGGGTTCTCAGGAATTCCCTGTTAACAGTGCAGGAGCTCTTGTATTATTAGTGTAGGGTCATATTCAAATTGAGCATCAATACTGGCTTGACCAGTGGGCCACAGGACACAAAAGGACATATAAAGCACATGCCTTTGGAATGCTTGCCTTAGTGGCAGCTGCCAACGCTGATATTGGTGTCACTATAATTATTTTCTTTCATTGGGCTGTGGGACGCTCTGTGATTATTGCAGATTGTACTGAAGTTAGTATTTTTCGATTACAGCAAATCACTCATATATATTCTGGAGTATATTGCCAAATGCAATAGCTATGCCCTGCCCCCTTCATTCTACAGGCTATATAAATATATCCTGATTAACTCTGTATCACCAAATTAAGGCCCTCATTATGACATTGGTGGTAAATCCCACTTACCGCCATGCAGACTGCCGCCAAACATAACGCTGCAGTGGCGGATAACCGCCAACCATATTATGACACACACATACCAATCCGTCACTATACAGCCACACACACAAGTCCGCCAGCCCAAAGGTCAGTGATAAACTGGCGGTAGTAAAACCCACACCATTACGCCAACAGAACAACTCCCATCACATTATGACCCACAAATTACTGCGGCGGACATTCAATGGAGGTAAACCATTGGCGGTACGTACAGCCGCGCTCAAAATACACACACACATACAAAACAACACCACATTGGTCAATTCAAACTACACACACCTGACACCCATACACACACCACACCCACACCACTATAAAACACACACCCTCACTACCCACAACCCTTTACGACTACAAACAATTGCCAACAGAGAGAGATACAGCAAGAGCACCCACACAACCAGAGCCACATAACACCATCACCTATACACCACCCACGCACCTTACATCACACACCCCAACACATCACCCCACCCCACACTCCCGCACCCACACCACTCACACTACACCCATGGCACCACAACGACACCCCAGGTTCTCAAAAGGAGGAGCTAAGGGTCATGGTGGAGGAAATCATCCGGGTAGAACCGCACCTATTTGGATCACAGGTGCAGTAGACATCCATTGCTAGGAAGATGGAGCTGTGGCGGAGAATCGTGGAGAGGGCCAATGCCGTGGGACAGCACCCAAGAACAAGGGATGACATCAGGAAGAGGTGGAACGACCTATGGGAGAAGGTGAGTTCTGTGGCAGCAAGACACCAGCTCGCAGTACAGAGGACTGGTGGTGGACCCCCACCTCCTCCCCCACAACTTACAACATGGGAGGGTCAAGTCTTTGCCATCATGCATCCTGAGGGCCTGGCAGGAGTAGGAGGAGGACTGGACTCTGGTAAGTCAAATCTCTATTACTATCACCCCTCTACCTGCATGCCATCACAAACCCCCACCCTTACCCTCACTCCCATCACTCCACCACCTCCCACATACCCCACCATCACAACCCACTGATCCCAATACCAAACCCTGCATGCAACACCAATGCATGGATACCCCTCACAGACCTGCATGGACACCTATCACCACTGCATGCACACTGGAGAGAATCACTCAGCCCACCAAATCAAATAACAACTCACACAAGGCAAATCTGCCAGGGCAATAACAACCACAGAGGGCAACACACCCATGCACAATATGTTATACGCAGAAACAATAACACTGCATTACATCCCCACAGGTATCCCAGCCAATGTCACCGGAGAAGAGGTGCCAGCAACATCCAGTCCCCCCACAGAAGAGGCCCACAGTGATGACAGCAGCTCTGGTCGCCGGGATCTGGATGACCAACCTGGCCCATCAGGGATCTCCAGGCAGTCGGTTACCCAGGCACAGTCTCAAACCACCACAGAGCCTCCCCCCTCAGGAAACACCACCACAGCACCCACTCAGCGGGCCCATGCCTCAATCCCCAGGACATGTCAATCAGCAGTGTGTCCACCACTACAGGGCCCCCAGGCCACCCCACAAACACAGGAGGATCAGGGACCTGTGGTCAGTGGCAGTGGGTATGCGGTTCAGGGGATAGAGCTACAGGACAACAGGGAAGCTGGGAGGACTGTTGTGCCACAGGGGGAGGACAGGCCCAGGGAACCGTCTCGCCAGGGAGCACTCACCGCGATCCTGGGAGCATACCAACATTCCCAGGATACGCTGGGCTAGATACTGGGCAAGTTGCAGGAGAACATGCGGCTGCAGGAGGGACAGTATCTGGGGATCAGGGAGGACTTGAAGGACATCAACACCACCCTGGTCTCCATTGCAGGGGTGCTGGCAGACATAGGCAACACTATGAGGGAGGCAGTGGCACAACATCAGGCCCCTGACACTAGCCAAACGGACGAACAGCCCTCCACCTCTGCTGCCGCTAGTGGACAGGAGGCCCCACCACATGAACAACAGGCCACCAGCACTCCTCCCCCTTCAGAAGGAGAACCACCCAGCAAACGTTTCCTGTGATCCAGGCAGAAGCCAGAGACTATTGCCAAGACCCCGCCAGGAAATAAGACTCTCCTGATTGTCACCCTTGTGTCCCACTCTGTCACCCTGCCCACCTTGAACTGCCATTGCTGCCCTTCCTATGCCCCCTTGGACAATGCACTTGTGATACAAATAGACTGGACTCTATCCTGGACTTTCCTCCATCATCACCCCAGCCCATTGCACTTCCCCCTCTACTTCTTAGCACTTAAATAAACACCCTTTGAAAAAAATACAAGTATGGAGTATGTCAAATAATTTAAATATGTATTCGTTTATCAAGGTTTAAACATTGCAATTCAACTGTACAGTGATGTATACATAGGACGGACCTGTAGTTGGCTGCAGTGAACACACCAGGAGTGTTAGTGGGGCACCAATATCTGCAAATAGAGATGCGAAAGGGTACAGTGAGTGGCCATAGAAGTGGGAAAAACAGCCTGCCAGTGACAATGTCAAACACAAAACTGTCAATTAAATGTGAAGTTACACTGTCTTACCTGTGTGTCATTGGAAGTATTGACAAATAATTGCACTTCTGTTGTCCTCATCCTCATCCTTTGTCTCCTCATCTTCACTGCCAATAGGGTCCACTGCTGCCACACAACCATCTCCAGCCTCCTCCTCCTGCAGAAAAGGCACCTGGCGATGCAAGGCAAGGTTGTGCAACATACAGCATGCCACAATGATCTGGCAGACCTTCTCGGGTGAGTAGCTCAGGGATCCACCTGCTAGATGGAGGCAACAAAACCTGGCCTTCAGGAGGCAAAAAAGGTCCTTTCAATAATTCTCTTGTTCGACCATGTGCCTCATTGTAACATTCCTCTGCCCTTGTCCTGGGATTCCTCACAGGGGGCAGTAGCCATGAGAGGTTGGGGTAACCAGAGTCAACTACAAATATTGAGGGACAACTGTTAACCACACACTAACCCTTAGGGCCAACACCATACCCATACACCAACATATACTGGGTGGGACCAGTGCTCACCTATTAGCCACACCCTGTGCCTCTGGAGTTGACCCATCACATTTGGGATGTTGCTATTCCTCAGGATAAAGGCATCATGCACAGACCCAGGATACTTTGCATTGACGTGGGAGATGTACTGGTCCGCAAAACACACCATCTGCACATTCATGGAGTGAAAGCTCTTTCGATTTCTGAATACCTGTTCATTTTCACCAGGAGGGGGGACAAATGAAATATGTGTTCCATCAATAGCCCCAATAATGTTGGGGCTATGTCCCATTGCATAGAAATCAGCTTTCACTGTGGCCATATGCTCTACCTGGGGGAAAACGATGTAGCTGCACATGTGTTTAATCAGGGCAGACAACACTCTAGTCAGCACTATTGAGAACATTGGCTGAGACATTCCTGCTGCCAAGCCCACTGTCACTTGGAAGGAGCCAGTTGCCAGGAAATGGAGCACTGATAGCACTTGCAGATGGGGGATCCCGGTGGGGTGACGGATAGCAGAGATTAGGTCAGGCTCCAATTGGGCACACAGCCCCGTGATTGTGGCCCTGTCAAGTTTGTAGGTGAGGATAATGTGCCTGACCTCCATTGTTGCCAAGTCCTCCCGGGGTCTGTTCACAGGGGGATGTCTCCATCTCCTTTTTATCAGCAGCGGTTGCAAACTATGGGGTAAAATAGTGAGCAGCTGGTCATTATCTCTACATTCCAACCACTACAGTTCGGTGTATGTTGTGATTGTAACAGTATTTTGTTGGAGATGTCCAAATGGTGCATTTATGTACTGTGATACAGTTAGGATCCATGGCCTGCCCCTCCCCCTAAGAAATGGCGTCCCCCAGTCCTGTATGGCGGGACAGGTGGAAATTAGGTAATTCCCCTGACGTTGTGCGCCATTGCGGGAGGCAGTCGAGAACCACTGTGCAACACCTCATTGGTTAACATTGGGCCCTATGGGGTACAGTGGCCAATGGTGATGTACGCCGGCAGTGACAGTATGAACCGCTGTGGAAGTCACTGCCATTTTCTATCTAATTCCTCACTTGCTACCTGACCTTCAACAAGGGAGGACCTACGCTGCATGTGCTGCTGTGACCTGTGTCTGGAACTGACTGTGGCTTGTGTGACTGGGAAAAGGGCCCCTGCCTTCACCTCGGCAGAGTTGGAGCGACTGGTGGATGGAGTCCTACCCCAGTACCGAATGCTGTATGGGCCTCTAGACCAACAGGTGAGTACACCGTGAGTACGATGCATGGGGTGTGAATGCACGGAGTGCTGTGTGTGAAGGCCTCATGTAGGGGGTGGGTGGTGGACGGACCCTGGGCAGCGTGCAGCATGTATGGTCGGCCATGTCTGTGCTAATGGGGATGGGACGGGGCATGGTGTGCTATGAGTGTAACAGGCAGCACGGTCAGACTAATACCTTTCACTGTGTCTATTTCCCTGCAGGTCAGCGGCCATCAAAAGAAGGGTATATGGCGTGCCATTGCAAAGGACGTGCGGATCCTGGGGGTCTACGGCAGGCAGAGCACCCACTGTCGGAAACGGTGGGAGGACGTGAGACGCTGGGCACGGAAGACCGCGGAGGCCCACCTGGGGATGGCTCCCAACAAGGAAGGGGTGCCCGTCGAACCCTGACCCCCCTGATGGCCTGTGTACTGGTGGTGGCCTATCCGGAGCTGGATGGGCGCTTCAGGGCATCACAGCAGCAACAAGGGGGTGAGTACAGTGCCCCAATATACAACTTGCGCCTGGTGGGATGGTATCCGGGTGGGGTGTGTGGGCCCTGTGGGTGCCCCTAGCCCAGACCTGGCATTGCAGGGTAGGTCCCATCTTGGGCACGGTTCTGATGTGAAAGCACTCCAACCAAGCTAGTAGGCATCCACTACTGGGCAGGGGTCTGTGGGTCTCAGGTATGTTGCAATTGGCATTAGGTGTCCCTATCCATGGGCTGGTGACTAGCATTGTGACTGGTAATGCATTGCCTGGTGCGTAGGGCTGTTCCCTGTGTGAGTGTGTCGTGTACACCAACAGTGGTATTGTTTGTGCCATTGACCAAGTGTATCCTTTGTCTCTTCCCCTCCTTTTTTGTTTTGTCACCTTGTCCTTATGTGCATTAGCATCATCTGGCGGAGGAGCAGAGGCACCAGCGATGAAGGGAGCTGCATCCCACAGGAGCCAGGATGCTGAATCCACCGACGGTGAGGGCACCAGTGGGACGGAGGGTTAGGGGAGCACCTCGGCAGAGACAGGAGGGGACAGTTCAGACACGGATACCTCCTCCGATGGGAGCTCCCTGGTGGTGGTGGACACTTCTGTGCCCACCTCATCTACAGGTCCAGCCACCACCCCCCGTACCAGCACCGCCCTCCCAGCAGCCCCTCAGCGAGTTTCCCGTGCCCGCTCACCCAGAAGGGTGGGCATCCCCTTTGCCCCAGGCCCCTCAGGACCTGCCCGAGTTAGCCCTACTGCCCTGAGTGAGGAGGCTATTGACCTCCTGCGATCCCTTTCTGTTGGGCAGTCAACCATTGTGAATGCCATCCAGGGGATGGCAGCCCAAATGCAACAGACAAATGCATTCCTGCAGGGCATTCACACTGGCTTAGCGGCCCAACATAGATCAATCCAGACTCTGGCCTCCTCTCTGATGGCATTGTCCCTGTTTCCAACCTCCCCCCTCCAACTTCCTCTTCCCAATCCCATTCCCCTCAACTCCAACCTATCCCAAGCACACAGTCAGACGAGCATGCACCCACGACAACACACAAGAGTGGGCATGGCAAACACAAGCACCACACTTCATCCCACAGGCACTCACGCAAACGCCATCCAGAAGCAGACATACCAAGATCCACTGCCTCCACTGTGGCCCCCTTCTCCTCGTCCTCCACCTCCCTCCCAGTTGCGTCTACACTCACACCTGCATGCACTACATCCTCATCCACTACCACTACCACCATCACCAACACACCTAACGGTACACGTCCCTCACTGGCAGTCACCACCCCCACATCCATGCACACGTCCCCTGTGTCCTCTCCCACTGTGTCTGTTCCCCTCCTCCCAAAGTACACAATCGCAAGCACTCAGACACCCAACAGCCATCCACCTCACACAGCATCCAGCCCATGCACCTGCACCCAAACACAGCCGACAGACATCTGCGACCACCACTCCCTCTTCCTCCACTCCCAAACTATCTCCCTTTTCCTGCCCCAATGTCCCTAAGAAGCTTTTCCTCTCCACCATCGACCTCTTCCATACCCCTATCCCCATCCCTCACGTCAGGCCAGGGCAGTCAAAACCCAGGCAAGCACCTCTGCCACCCAGTCCACGGGCACAGTAGTGTCCTCAACTACTCCACTTGGGAAAGGATCCCGGTCACCAGCCAGCCAGACGGACAGGGTGCCAGACTCAAGTGCGTTGAGGAAGAGCAAGGAGTCAGCCCCAGCTGCAGGACGGAAGGGCAAGGAGTCAGCCCCAGCTGCAGGATGGAAGGGCAAGGAGGCAGCCCCAGATGCAGGACGGAAGGGCAAGGAGGCAGCACCAGCTGCAGGACAGAAGGGCAAGGAGGCAGCCCCAGCTACAGGAAGGAGGGGCAAGGGGCCTGCAACAGCAGGCAGTAGAGACAGGGGCCTGGTGCAGGGATTCAGTCGGAGCCCCCACCACCAACCATGGTAGTGCAGCCATCCGAGGCTGCAGGGAAAGGGCTGGAGCCTCCCCCCACCACTGCCAGCACAGCCACCTGCACTGCCACCAGCACCGCCACCAGCACCACTGCCAGCAGCAGCAGCCCCAGTTGGCAGCCGTCCGAGGCTGCAGGGGAAGGGCTGGAGCCTCCCCCCACCACTGCCAGCACCACCACCTGCACCAGCACCGCCACTAGCACCGCCACCAGCACCACTGCCAGCAGCAGCAACCCCAGTGGGCAGCCGTCCAAGGCTGCAGGGGATGGGCTGGAGCCTCCCCCCACCAATGCCAGCACCGCCACCAGCACCACTGCCAGCACCAGCAGCAGCCCTAGTGGGCAGCCATCCGAGGCTGCAGGGGAAGGGCTGGAGCCTCCCCCCAACACTGCCAGCAACGCCACCTGCACCGCCACTAGCACCGTCACCAGCACCACTGCCAGCAGCAGCAGCCTCAATGGGCAGCCGTCCGAGGCTGCAGGGGATGGGCTGGAGCCTTCCCCCACCACTGCCAGTACCGCCACCAGCACCACTGCCAGCAGCAGCAGCCCCAGTGGGTAGCCGTCCGAGGCTGCAGGGGATGGGCCACCACTGAGCAGCCGTCACCGCCTGCAGCCAGTGTGTAGCACTGCCTCCATGGGCTGTTGTGCGGCCTGGCCCCAGCAAATCCTGTGGGTCTGACCCCCAGGTGAGAGACTGTGACCTTGCACTCCCCAAGGTCTGCATCACAGGGCTCAATGCCCCCTCCAGAACCAGTGGAGAAGCCTTCCACTCACCCCATCCTCCCCAGGATGAAGCTCACAGGGCACAATGCCCCCTCCAGAACCAGTGGAAAAGCCATCCACTCACCCTATCCTCCCAGGATGAAGCTCACAGGGCACAATGCCCCCTCCAGAACCAGTGGAGAAGCCATCCACTCACCCCATCCTCCACAGGATGAAGCTCACTGGGCACAATGCCCCCTCCAGAACCAGTGGAAGAAGCCATCCACTTGAGAGACTGGGGCCTTGCACTCCCCAGGACCAAGCACAGGGCATGTTGACCCCTCTAGAGCCAGTGGGCAAGTCACCCACTTGAGAGACTGTGGGCTTGCACTCCCCAGGATCAAGCGCAGGGCAAGTTGCCCCCTCCAGAGCCAGTGGGCAAGTCCCCCACTTGAGAGACTGTGGCCTTGCACTCTCCAGGATCAAGCACAGGGCATGTTGCCCCCTCCAGAGCCAGTGGGCAAGACACCCACTTGAGAGTCTGTGGCCTTGCACTCCCCAGGACAGAGCAATGGGCATGTTGCCCCCTCCAGGACCGGTGGCGTTGTACCTTCTTCCGGCTGAGGTGCCCCCCCATTCCCTGTCCCCCTGAGGTGCCTGGCTATTTTTGACCTGATGCCCCTGCAGTGTTCTCTCCGTGTTGTTCCAGGAGTGAGGTGGGGCCTTGGACTATGTGATGTGGCCCAGTGGCCCATGGACATTGAGGACTGGGCAGTGTCCCTACATTTGTAAATATGTATATGCTTGTTGATTTGGAATCACGTATTTATACTATTGTATCTTATTACACTCACTTTAATCAATTAATTTTGCCCTTGCATTATTCCTGAGGGGTATAGGGTGAATATGTAATGTTATTGCATCTGCTTGTGTGTATGGTGTTGGGGTGAGGGTGTTGCATGTGTGTGTCACTTTCTTTTTCCTCCCCCTGCCCTGTGTGCTAGGCGGCAGTACTCTTCGCCGACGTTGGTGTTCGTAGTGGAGCAGAACGTAGATGAGCATGGGGAACACATGCAACTTGGGCTCCATGGCAGCGTGGTTCTTCCTTCAGTCTCCAGAGGTGAGTTGTTTCCCTTCCGTGCAGTGTTTCCGCCAGGCTTTTGATGTTGTTGGTACTGCCCCGGAAATGGTGGCAGACTGGTGTGTCTTAATACGGTGGGTGGAACATTGTACCGCCATGGTGCCTGTTGATTTCGCCCTGGCAGTCGGTGTGTTAAAGTGGCTGTCTGTCTGAGCGGTTTCCGCCATGGTCGTAGTTTCATATTTATTACCGCCGGCCTGTTGGCGGTATTACCGCCGCTTTATTACCAACCGCCAGGGTTGTAATGAGGGCCCAAGTGTGTTATCTCATGTTGGCAAATGTGCTGTGGTAATCAACTCTCTCTGTAAGTCTCTGTATATCTCTGTATGATCCTGTACAAGTGGCTGGTTGGTAATCAAAATGTAAAATTCTTTCAGCACTAGCCAGCCTACCCGGGGGCTTAGAGAGAATTTTCTGGGAACCTACAAGAAGTAGGAGAGGTAAAAGCATCACAAGAGCTTGGCTCGTTTTTGGACTGACTGTATTAGAGGATCTCAGACGGTGTAAGAGCCAGGAATTGAACATAAATCTTTATTTACTGTAGTGGACAGGCATTGATGGAATTGCTTCTCCCTCTGTTACAAATTCTTGGGCAGCCACTCTCTCCGTCGTGGGTCACTAACTCACTCAGTTTGCGGTATAAGAATTTGGACAGACTGTCCCTTTGTTAAATGCACTATATCAGCCAGGCAACCCTATTCCCTAATATGCTCTGCAGCAAACAGTCCTCTTTCTCTGACGAACAGAACTCTGACAGGCTGTCATCTATCACTAGTATCAGTATCTGGATCGTTTGCCAGTTATCTCTTGTGTATGAGCAAGAATCTGGGAGCAAGCAGACTGACCACACTCGCTAGTATAGTTTCTTGGAAATCTAGGGCCAGATGTATCAAAGGGTTTTTCCCATTCTGTGTCAATGGTAAAAATGTGTTCGTACATGTGGCCCCTAGTGTTGCTCATGGGCACAGGTAAAGTAGAACCGTTTGTTCCCTGCCTGTTTGGGGAGTTTTGATATCATCCATGGTGATGTATAAGGATAAAATAAAAACGTGGACAGCCCATGAAACTTTTAGGCCTGCTTAAACTATACCCAAGTGTCTTTATCTTTTATTAGCTAGTACTACAAAGTCCTGGCATTACTTTGGCGACAGAGTTGGTTATAACCCGCCGTTCTCCACTTTGCTGAAGATCGCCTGCTGCAAGGATCTCCTCGCTCTCAGCCCCACCTGCCCTCACCCAGTGTCCCCTGGTATCACCACGTAGCGAGAGCAGCAAGGCCAGCAGTTACTCAGCCACCCAGTGTTCTTCCCACTGGGAAACATCGAAGAAACTGGATTATTGACCTGGTCCTGCTTCAGCAGTCATATGATTCCACAGGTGCCCACAGGTGTCCCTGACCAACACACTGGCTTCTGGATGTGCAATTGCAGGGCCTCTGCCCGTTCCTCTCTCCCCCCTTGTGAGTCAACAAGTATTGTGCATGGTGAAGAAACACAGACTATGAGAGGTTCTCTCTGTACCAAGTGAAACTGTGCCTTGAAGAATCCATAGATGCATTCCATGCTAGACCCAAATAACTTGCCTGCACATGCACCCTCCATGGTGCGAATGAAGAGATCTGAGCTCAATTCATTCAAGGATGCACATCTGCAGAACTGAGACAAAAATCCTGAGAGAACCAAGCAAAGCTCTGCCAGACATCTTTCTACTTCACCATTCACTCAAGCTGTCCAATTAGAGAGCGTCAGACATGGAAGCAGCTCTGAACAAGTTAATCAAGACAGAAACAATGAATCAAATCACAAAAACACTATTCGCTGCAAAACTACACCACGCCTTACATAAAACAGATCTTGTGGACACTGTTGAGGTACATTACCACAACCGGTGACTGTCCAGCTAAAGGGGAAAATGTTCAATATGTGTCAAGCTCAATCATTTAGCTTAAGTCTATCGGTCCTCCTGCCAATTTAAATCAACATCAAAGGAAGTGGTGAACTTTGTCTCATTGACTGTACAACAACCTAAATTGTTTTTGTGTTTCTTTTGTGTTATATATGCAAAACTTTCACTAAAGAGCATGTGATGGGTCGCTCCGATCCGACCTACACTCTCCTCGGACTTGTGCTGACACTGCCACCTCCACACCGGACGTAACCCGGGAGGGCGGCACTCTCATTGGTTCCCTGCCACCACCGCGGGATCTGACGGTGGTCAAAAGGAGGCTTCCTCACTTTTCCGGGGAGGGCGCCGGGAGTAGGAGCTGGAGTATATCGGAGTTTTCAACCGGAAAAGAACGGACGGCTCAGGAGGACGCCGACACCGAAGACGAGGGAACCGCTCTCCGGAGGAGCGGAACAACGTTGGAATTGGAGCCGGAGGAGCCCCGTTGTGAAGACCGCTGACCCCGGGAAGCCAGTGAAAGAGCCGCCACGCTTCAGGAGAAGCGTGGCCACTCCAGGTACGGGGGTGCGGGACGAAGAAAAGGAGCGAGAGGCGGGAGGCGAAGAAAGGCGGGGAGGTGGGAAAGGAAACGGGCACTACACGGGGAGCACTGACAGGGGCGGGGTCGTGAGAGATATAAAACATAGAAAAACGCATAGAAGAAAAGAGGAAAAGACAAGGCACCAACCAGACTGAACAGGGCTAAGCAGAAAAAGACCAAGACAGCGGAGAGATCAGTATACTAATAATAATGCAGAAACCAAACCAGGAGAGACGAAAGGGAAAAGTATGAGAGCAAAGAAGAGCCTATCACACGAACAACAGGAGAAGAGGGGACGATAAGAAAGAAAAGACAGCAAGGAAAGTAAAAGAAGAGAAAACGAGAGAGAACCAGGAAAGGAGATAAGAGAGTGAAGAGAAGAGACAGGGGAAAGGAAAAGAGAGAGGAAAGGAAAAGAGAGAGAATAAAGAAAACCAAACCCCACTCCCACACTTAACATATCTATTCTCTTCTTTTTCCACACGCTTCCCGCGAGGTCCTGAAAGCAAGAAAAGAAGAAGACGAGATTTAGTGTTCAGAAGGAGAAGACATTGCAACCCTCCACCTAACAACAACTACTGCATACCTATACCATATAAACCATCTAAAGACCAATAAATACAACCTTCCTAAACAAAAAAAACCCACGCAGTCTGGTGTCTTAAATCAGCCATCCTCGTACAGAGCAATTAAAAAAAACTGTTGCATCAACTCAATCGGAGTCTCCAGCTCAAGACATGAGTGAAGATGAAGAGAGTGAAGGAGTAGTAATGTGGTGTACATCATAGGAAAGGAGAAGAGGTTATGTTGTTCCCAGCTAAAATTGGTACCAGCACTTCCATAAAAGTTATGCCAGTCCCTCAAAAGTTTGGATCCATGCCTACGGGACTACCTCACTTCTACCACTATGTAGCATATTCACTTCAGAGCTGGAATATGTAGGGCATAGGTTAACCACCAGAATATATGTCACCGAAAGCAGAACTGGGAAACTCATTAGTAATAGGATGGCCGAACAACTCAGTCTGATACGAGTTGTCTATAGCATGCACATTTGTTAGCTGGCTGAATAATTTGATCTATTTCATGGCACTGACTCCTAAAGCTTGACAATTCAACTACAAATTGATCGCTCTATTTCACCTGTAGTCTCTGAGTAGCATTTCATCTAAACTTGAATGTAGAATTAGAGCTGCACAAGGTTGAGTCCCCACATATTGAAAGAGTATAGGATTCTACACAGTTTGTGTCACTGATTATGGTGGCACAACGGCCTATCAACTGGATGAGGAATGCATCTGTGATGAAATATGCCTCTCGATGTGGCCAACAAAAAAGAAGCCCACCTCACATCAACCACAGTTGGCGTAGTGAAGGGGGAGTGTTGCTCTTCCAAAGTCGACCAGAACTCTGGCTACAATCAACTTCTAGATCCAAAGTTTTTCAACATCATAACATGTGTTCTGCTCACCTCAGCATCAGAAGTAATAAAAGGTTTCATTTTAGCATCTCTGTGCCGAATGTATGTCGGAACAATGCATGCTGGAACAACGCATGCCAGAACAATGAAGTCGGAACAACGACCGCGTTGTTACCACTAATGCCTTTACCACGAATGCCTTAACAACAATTTTTCGTTGTAAAGGCATTCCTGGTAAAGGCATTAGTGATAGGCATGCATGGTTCCAGCATGCGTCCCCCCTGAACCCTCACCCCCACCCCTAAAAATTACTGCAACCCCCTCCCCTAAAACCACACCAACCCCCCACCTTTGCCCCTAAAGCTACCCCAAACCCCACCTCGTCCCTAAAATTACTACAACCCCCACCCTACCCCCAAAACAACCCCAACCCCCACCCCATCCCTGAAACCTAAGATACCCCAACCCCCACCCCTAAAACCTAAAACCACTCCGCCCCTAAAACTACCCCGAGCCCCCCACCCTGCCCCTAAAACTACCCCGAGCCCCGCACCCTGCCCCTAAAACCTAAACCCCTCCAACCCCCCACCCGCCCCTAAAATTACCCGACCCCCCAACTCACCCCTAAAACCTAAAACCACCCCAACCCCCACCCCTAAAACAACCCCAACCCCCACCCCATCCCTAAAACCTAAACTGCCCCAACCCCCACCCCTAAAACCTAAAACCACCCCAACACCCCCGCCCCTAAAACTACCCCGAGCCCCCCACCCCACCCCATAAACCTGAAACTCCCCCAACCCCCACCCCGCCCCTAAAATTAACTGACCCCCCAACCCACCCCTAAAACCTAAAACCACCCCAACCCCCACCCCTAAAACAACCCCACCCCATCCCTAAAACCTAAACTACCCAAACCCCCACCTAAAACCTAAAACCACCTCAACACCCCCCCTAAAAATACCGCAACCCCTTACCCCGCCCCTAAAACCTAACACCACCCCAACCCCCACCCCTAAAACCAAACCACCCCAATCCCCCACCCCACCCCTAAAAACCTAAACTACCCCAACCCCCCACCCCTAAATACTAAAAATACCCGACCCCCCACCCCGCCCCTAAAACAAAAAATACCCCTCCCCAAACCTAAACCGCCCGACCCCCTGCCCCTAAAACTAAAAATACCCCGACCCTCCACCCTTGCCCTAAAGCTAAAAATACCCCTCCCCCGCCCTAAACCTAAACCGCCCGATGCCCCGTCCCCGCCCCTAAAACTAAAATCCCCCGATCCCCCACCCCCGTACCCTAAAACTAAAACCCAACCTACCCCCTGCCCCTAAAACTAAAAATACCCCGCCCCCCACCCTGCCCCTAAAACTAAAAACACTCCTCCCTCCCCGCCCCTAAACCGCCCGACGCCCCCCTAAAACTAAAACCCCGACCACCTACCCCGCCTCTGAAACTAAAAATACCTTGACCCTCCACCCCCGCCCCTAAAACTAAAACCCCAACCCCGCCCCACTTACCTGACTCGTCGTGTCATCCTCCTCAGCCGACTCCCTTGTTTTGTTCCTTAACCACGCATGTGCGTGGTTCAGCACATGCATGGTTAAGGCACAAAACAACAAAGTCATGGTTAACGAAACGTTGTTCCGGAGTCGGCATTCAGGGTGTTTCCCTCTCTGTGCCACATAGGTCTTTTAATACGATATCGGAGATGTCCTCTCTGAGCTCACTGGTGCCTTAACTGCAAGCAACAACATCTTAGTGCATTCCACATCTTTTGGTAAACCCAATTCATACTGTCCTACAACAGATAAAGTACTGGGCCCTCAAACTCAATCACATGAAATGCAACATCATAAAACTATGCATTATTTTCTTTAGATCTGGATTTTTAATCATGGGGGTAGCTCCTGACCTGTCCAAGCTTGAAGATATGAAAACTATGGCCACGCCACATCAGTGTCAAAGGCCAGGAGCTTCCTCAGCATGGTCTCTCTCTGTGGGAGTTTCATCAAGAGTCTAACATCTCTACTAGCCCATTGAGGGAACTGGCAACCTCAACTTGCAACTGGACCGAAGAGCAACAGAATGCATTTCAAGTCATAAACAACTAAAGACTGTAATGGCAACTGCAACTACACCCCAATATTTTAACCTACCTAAAGACACTGATCTGGGTTAGCCCTACAGGCCCGACAGTTCTCTTATTGCAAAGAGAACCACTCAGAGAATGGAAATCAGTTGCATATGCTGGTAGAATCCTGACCCTCTGCCGCCCCCACTGAGCAATACTATGTTCAAGCTGAGAAGGAAGCAATTGCAGTTCACTGGTGTTGCTCACACTTTTACCTGTATTTATATGAACATTCATTCCAAGTCAGCACTTGCCACAAACAATTGGTCTGAGTGTTCCAGAGATCATCATTAATCCCCCCAACACAGAGGTGGGTCATCTCGTTACAAGAATACTTTTTGTGAAATATCCGCCTGGGTCACAAAAACTAATTAATAACTGTTGAGGCACCCAAGACAGTAATCCATCATGAAATTGAGATTGGAGACTAAGCCACGTTAGTGGTAGAGCACCGTTGTTTACTGCCTAGGTCCTTGAAGTACATGTATAATTCCACGACAGAAGATGATTGTTTGCAGTTAGCCATCCTCACAACCTTCACAGAACAGTAGAAATCTTTGCGTACAAATCATTTTACCCATACTCAGCAAGCTTGCAAAATCCTTGCATCTCTGTACAACGCCCAGTATTCACTGGCACTGTTCTGTAAATGTTACTTGTTCTGAAGCACACAGTGATTCCTCAAGTCGTAACACAAAAAGCTATGGAACTCATCCAGGCTGGGCATCATGGAATTAGCAAAACAAAAAGCCCACTTCTTAGCAAAGTACAATTTGCAAGACTAGATGATCTGTTGAACAAATTGTGAAAATAACACTGTCAAGTCTCCGGCCTGTCTGATCCTTCTATACCCATCATCACTGAAGATACCCCTCCTTACCCAGGAGGTTGAGCAAATACAGGTGTTGGGAGCCTACCTGTTGGCCATCGTTGCTGACCTCCAAACGGAAGAAAATAAAGGTTACTCACTGTGTGATACATGAAATCAGGACTGACTATGGATCTTCGTTTCAAGGTCAATACTTTGTAGAACATTTAGGGCCAAATGTAGGAAAGGATTTTACCCATTCTGTGTCTATGGGAAAAAGCTTTCGTACATATGGCCCTTAGCCTCTTTCCATATCAGACACATTAAGATTACGCCCAAGCTGCAAGCAAACATCAAAGCAAAGCAATTCATGAAGACTATGACCAAATCTTTCAGAATTTCCCATATCTCCAGGTGAAATGTACATTGGGCCACTTATGCTTTCCTATAAGAATATTGACAACACTTTCATGCCATTACTGGGTGAGTTCCAATTCAAAATACTGGGTTGAACGTTGGGTGATGTTTTTCCGCATCATCCTTCCTGGAGCCCTCCTCCTATTGAGGATGTAATAAAAGCATACAGAAATAAAAGCTGGTGATTTGGTGTCAGTTAAAGACTGGTACCTTGGCAGCACATTCTGCTTTCCTTTTGAACCTTGCCCAGGAAGGTAGTTCATGTTCAAAGCACCATGGCGGTGGCAAAAAGAGAGCAAGAAGTGGTGACAAGAAATGTGTCTTATTTCAAGAAATTTGAAGCAGCTATGGAAACACCTAAAGGGCATATTTTGACAAAGAGTACTCAGAGCTGACCAGTGAACTTCAGTCAAATGGAGGTCTCGCAGATCTGGCTCCCCTACATTCTTAGTATCTTGATCTCTGGAAGCTGAACTGTCCTCCAATTCCAGAACCACTCAGACTGCCAATCCTGATGAAACTCTGTTGTCTCAGGCAAGCTGATCGAATTATCTGCTTTACTGTGGAACAGACAAGCTAACTGTTTTATCTTCTCCTAGTTTTGTTTAATGTTCTGATCTGTTTTTTTGTGAACTGTGGAAGGATTAAAGTGTTGTTCATATGGGTACATAGTGGAGAAGCATTATTGCCTACCTGTTTGAGCACTTTTGGATTGTCCATGGTGACATATTAGGAGAAATAAAAAGACGGACAGCCCGTGCCTCTCACTTCCTATGTCTACCAGATCATTCATGAGTGTCTTTGTATTTTATCAGCTGGCCCTATGAAACCCCAACGTCACAGGGGAGAAGTGCCATCCCTTTCCCTCTGGCCTTAATACTTCCTCGGCATGTCCCCTGTATATCTAAAATTGTCAGCTATCTGCCATTAATGTTGATGACATGACCCGTGTGGAAGTAAAATATCTATACAAGCCCACTGGAAGTCTAAAACATGTTTATCAGGCAAAAAGAAGCAATTGTAAAGCAATATTGCTACCCAAAGCTACAGCTTTGGCTGACATTAATTCCAGCATTCCATCCATTACTGTTATGGATACTTATTGTCTAGCCCTAAGTGAGACGAGTACACCCAGACGTAGGACCCGAGCACACTATGTCACTGAAACCAAGCTGTACCCAGATGATGAGCCCATAACTAGTGTGAAACTGGTTCTGGGTTGTTTGTGTTCCGGTTCTGGAGGACCTGGCTTGGCAGTTTGGGTTGGACTGCTCCTGTTGGAGCAGGTTCAAGACTGATTTGCATATAGATGGGTCGAAACTGAGATGGTATGGTGTGCAAAATAACAATGGTCTGGGGTGTGGCTCGAGTGATTACCAGTGGCTGAGATTAATTCAAGCATTCCATCTATCACTGATTTGAATACTTATTGAATTAATCTCAGCCACTGGCAATCTCTGTACACCATCATTTCTCACCCATTGCACAATTGTAGCTAGAAATCCACATTATGCTAATCACTGTTGATCCTTCTCCAATAGGGACATTCCAGACCAAACTGCAGGGCCAAGTTCCCTCAAGATGAGAACACAACCAAAACCTAGACCGGTTTTCAATAGGAACTCAGCCCAAACTGCCAGGTCAAGTCCCTTCCAGATGGGAACACAAGCAAAGCACAGACAGGTTTTGACCTTCTTAGGCCCCATCAATTAGCTATAGCTTGAGTCTTTTGGCACAGTGAGCACTGTATCCACAAATGGACACTTAGGCCTACTACTGCGAAAAACAACAAGATGATGGAAATAATGCTTGGATTAATCTAAGCCATGAGCAGTCACTCTGGGGCGCATCCCAGATCATCATTTTCACACAATGTGCAATTCTCCACAGCAACCCGCCTTATGAAAATTAGTCTTGGTTCTGCTCCAATAAGAACAATCGAGGCCCAAGCTGTCAGGCCAGGTCCCCTCTACATAAGAACACAAGCATCACTTAGACTAGTTTTGAACTGCGCAGGTCTCATCAGTGATTTAAAGCTTCAGTCCTTTGCCACAGTGAGTGCAGGACCCAGGTCTGGGCATAATCATCCCACAGAGTGCATTTACTACAGAAACAACACGTTTATTTGAATGCTTGAATTACTATCAATTACTGGCAATCACTCTGGGACACATTCTATTCCCTCATTTTTATCCACTGTGTCATTCAAGACAGAGACCTGCTTTTGCAAATCAGTCTTGGAGCTGCTCCAGTAGGAACAGTTCTGTCCAAACTGCCAAGTGAGGACCCCTCAAGATGGGAACAAAATGCCCGGACCTGTTTCAACCTATTTAGGTCTTATCAGTGAGGTATAGCTTGAGACTTTTGGTACAGTGGGCACTAAATCCACGTTTGGGCATAACCATTGCACTTAGGGTGTCTACTACATAAGCAACAAGAGGATGGAAGGAATTCTTGAAATAATCTCAGTCACTGGCAATCACTAGGCTACACACCAGACCATCAGTTTTCACCCACTGTGCAATTTTAGACAGACTCTTTTTATGAAAATCAGTCTTGGCCCTGCTTCAATAGGAACAGGCCAGCCCAAATTGCCAGGTCAGGTCTCCTCCAGATGGGAACACCAGCATGGCTGAGACCGGTTTTGACCTTCTTATATCACATCATTGAGGTATAGCTTGAATCCTTTGGCATAGTGAGAACAGGACCCACGTCTGGCCATACCCATCGAATCTACTGCAAAAAAACAACATGGTGACGGAATGAGTGATGGAATTAATCTCAGTCACTGACAGATGCTCTGGGCCACATTCCAGATAACATTTGTATGTGCCATTTTAGACAGAGACCCACACTATGCAAATCAGTCTTGGTTCTACTCCAGTATGAACAATCCAGCCCAAATTGCCAGTTCAGGTCTTCTTGGGAACACAAGCCATGCCCAGACTAGTTTTGACCTTCCTAGGTCTGTAAGTCAGGTATGGAATGAGATGTGGTCTGGGTAACTGCCAGTGGATGAAATTATTTCTAGCATTCTACCCATCACTTTTTTGTATTTTTCATTGGGATACTCTAAGTGTGACAGGTATGCACAGACGTGAATCCTGTGTTCACTGTGACACTGGAGCCAAGCTGCACCTAATTGAAGAGGCCCAGGTAGGCCGAAACCGTTCTTGGGTTGGTTGTGATCTGATTCAGAGAGGTCCTGGCTTGGCAGTTCAGGTTAGGCTGTTCTCATTGAAATAAAGCAAGGTTTTGGACATTAACTCTGGTAATGCAGGGAGGCAAGATGGCCAACGTGTAGTGCCACTGTCTGCCAGCTCTCCCCCGAGCTTTGTACTGCTATGCTGTGAAGATTGCGGATGCAGGAGGGGGAAGTGGAGAGGCAGGGCTGATGCGCCTCAGTGGCTGTGGCAGATGGGAGATCCTGGGTGTTACGTCTTGGAAAAAGGCAAAACATCATATTCACCCAGGAAATGAGATCCGCATGGTGCACCGCCTTGATGACGTCATTTTCCGGACTTTTCTTGGAGCACGCATCCGCTCTCGTAAGGCTCATCGTGCCGGGCTGGGTGTTTCTGTTCTGGTCTTCGGTTTGACTACTGATAGTGTTGGCACAGCCAGTGGAAGTATGGTGCCGAAGAGTGTCAGATCTACCGGAACAAGAATGATGTTACGGCGCCTGGAGCACACATGGTGCTAGGAGCTACATCAGGAGTTGGGCGGCCGAAGCAGGAACAGGCTAGTGGGGCTCCCATTGGTAGGCAGATTGATTCAGGCTGTACTAAAAATGATAAAAATGTAACAGTTGTGGCTACTAACAAGCTCTCTGTTATTCTTGACTCTGCATTATTGCTGCAGTGCGAGACCCTGCAGCCAGCAATTCCAGAATTTTTTCGCACTGGTGCACAAATTAGTGCGCATAGGTATATGGGCCCTCTCTCATCAGGAGAGCAAGCTGGAACAGTAAAGCATATGAAAGATGGAGGGGACCCTGTCTCACGTATAAAAAGTAGTGATCACACTTCAGAAAATGGTGTGGTGATAAACATGCCATTAACCCATCCTATTGCTAGCCCTTCAGATATGAAGTGGGAGGGGGTTCTAAATCTTATGAGGCAGGTGTAGAAGGGACCTTGATGGAGCTGGAGCCCGAAACAGAGCTATCTAAAGACAGTAGCTTCGGAAAGCCAGAACTTGTTCTCAGCGTAATTGGCATGGATAGCTTCCAAAGGACAGGAGGCCAGACTCTAGCAGTGGGAGGCAAATATATATTGCTCAGCGTGATATCCAAGTCGATCCAGATGCTGGAAACATGACTTTAAGCACCGACAGGTGCACAAATCTGCCTAGATCAGAGAGTTGAAAGGAGCTCATGGTGTCCGGACCCAAAGAAGATATTGCGAAGAGTGGCAAAAGCTCAGACCAATCTCGAGAAGGAAGGGATAAGTTTAACTCGCTCACTGATGGATTGAAATCAACTAGCTTCAGCCCAAGCGAGGATGAAGCCAGTGCCTGCCTATTTATAGTTAGCAAAAACAGTTCTTCTACAGCACCAGGGGCCACAGTGAAGCGGCGGAAACACCGTGGGAGGTTGAATGCAAGATCAGCGCATGTGGTAAAGGGAGATAAAGAATCGCAGGAAGAAGGAGCCCTGAAATTGGACTATTCAGCCACAATGATACTGTATCAAGAGGGTGGGCCAGAGAACCCATCTGTATCTAAAGGGGATAGCCATAATGATCTCACTGCTGAGACTGGCGATTCCATGCTGCGACTCATTTATTGCACAATAAAAGAGCTTCAGACAGAAACCTGGGCGAAGAGCTGGAGGGTTCTGCTAGCTACAAAATATCTGCAGGGGGCAATAAAGAAAATGCCAAAAACATATGTAGAGATCAGGGAGAAGCTCAACACGAGTGAAGAAAGAACAGTGCTGGTAGAAGCTTATATGGAGGCCCTCAGGGGGCAGGTCAAATCCAGGGGAGGCAACTCTCTGATATCAAGTGGCATCTAGAAGATTTTGAAAATTGCCAGAGATGGAACAATATACGCTTCCTTGGGATAAAAGAAAGGGCTGAAGGCAACGACATACATGCATTTATGATTGAATTTCTTAAAAAATGCCTTCTCTGAACTCACGTCCTGGGATTGAGAGTCAGAAGTACAGATAGTGCATAGATTTCGGCTTATGTGTAAAAAGCAGGAACTCCCTAGAGGTGCAAATGAGAAACATCCGAGGATGGATCTTGTTTTTTTTGGGAACTTTCTACTCAGGCAAGCTATGTGCGAAAAAGTCCGCCCTGATGCTCAGATGTTTCAATGGCCATTCATTCTTTGTATATCCCAACTTCTGCCAGGTCATGGTGGAGCGCAGGTGGAGACTAAGACACATGATTAAACCCTCCCAAGAGGTCGGGCAGAAGCTTTTTTATTAGACCATGCCCGTCCGAAAATTATATTCAAGGGCAAAACCAGAACTTTTACCTCTGAGATCCTGTCCAAGGAATATTTGAACAATTTAGTTTTACAGAATTAGATGCAGCAATTCTAGATAATTATTGTCTTTTGGGCACACTGGGGTTAAGTCTGTATATGTTGGCATATATTTCAGTAGGGGCTGTCTTTGCTCTTAAGGTTGTTTAGGGATGTGTTCTGTTGGATTATGATCAGATTATGATTAACTATGGGGTTGTTTGGTTTAAGGAGATCTGCAGGTGGGTCAATCATCTTCTGCAAGGTAGACATCTTCTTAGTTTAGTCTTGGGGTTTTGGGGCCCTGCTCTACTCTTCTATTTTCTTTCTATATAGAATTTCTTAATGATTTGGGGTTTAGACATGAGGCACGTGAGCTGGTGAGGGGAACCTGCGGTGGCCTGATTACCTCATGTGGTAGATGGGGAGAGGATGACAGGGTGGGGGAGGTTTGCGGTAGATTTAGGGGTTGGGCTGGGATAGTGGATTGGGTCAGGTGGGGGAGGGAAGGGGAAGGGAAGGGAAGCAAGGTGAGGGTGGTTGGGTTTTGTATGGGTGGGGGGAAGGTAAATGTGATGTATGGAAAGGGGATTTAGGAGGCAGACCCAGCGCTGATGTGGTAGATGGGGAGTAGGGAACAGTGTAGCAGGGAAGGAGAATTGCTACACAGAGGGAAGGGGAAGGGCCTTTGTGAGGAAATGATTGATCAAAGAGGATTGAAGCAGCATGATCAAAGACATGGCAGGTTCTTCTTTGGTAGTGGGGTTACTGGGATCATGGCTAAATTGTGCATAGCTACTCTAAACTTTTGTGGCTTGAATGATGATGGAAAAAGAAGAAAGGTATCCGAGGATCTGAAAGCATGGAGGGAAGATATTTACTGCCTCCAGGAAACCCATATAGATTGAGCTAATAGGAATTTATTAGAAACTCTACGTTTAACTCTTGTGGTAAGCACTACTCAGAACACAAAGTCCTGGGGGGGGTCACTATTCTTGCCCGTGGCAAGGTATGTGACTTTATTCGCTGTTCTGCAGCTAAAAATGGCAAATGGGCTATAAAAGAATGCCGACATAACACAGGGTCCTTCGCCTTATGCACATTGTATGACCCAGTATTAGACAAGCCAGATGTGTTAGATTTTTTAGCAGTAGAACTGGCAGCTTGGTACGCTCCCTATGTTGTGTGTATGACGTGAATTTCAGTGGATCTTGGGCTATCGCAAGGGGGATTACCGGTCCCAATTCCAGTCTTTATTCAGGCCGTAAAGCCCGAGTTTATAGAGCTCTTTATAGCTTCGAAAAAGAGATAGACCTAGTGGATGGCTGGCCTAAGCTCAAAGCTCCAGATCCCGGTTTTACGTGTTATTCGGCCCCACATGGCTCTTTAGCCCATTTGGATTATTTTTTTCTGACACAAGATCTACTAATGGGGGCATGCATAGGCTATTCCCTCGGCTCATCTATGACCATAACCCTTGGGTATTGGAACTTACCCTGGAAGGATTTAAAAGGAATGGTCAGAGCTGGCCCTTCAAGAAAGGTCTTTTGATATATCCAGCTTATGTCCAACACATGAATATGTGGATCCCTGAATTTTTTAATTTTAACCTTGGAAGTGCCCCAACAAGAGTTGTTTGGGATGCTTTCAAAGCAAGTGTTCAGAGGGAAACCCTTAGGTTTCGTCTAAACCATCAGAAACAGAGCCAAACCCTCATCAGGGAATTATATCAGAATCTTAGTTAGGCAGAAGCTCTTTAAGTTTTAGCAATAACCGATGGGTCAGATCTTGCTGCAGCCCAGCAGCAGATAGCAATCACCAAGGCAGCGATCAATGATATCATGGCTAATAAAAAGAAGCAGATACATTTCTCTCCAGACAGCAGGAATGCTATGTATATAACGAACAGGTAAGACATCTCTTAGCAGTATGTACTCACCAGAAAGTGGCGGCTGGCTTCATTATTGAAGTAAGAAGTGCTCAGGGCAGTTTAGTCTTGGACCCTGAAGGCATTAGAGACATTTTTTGGAGGTTTTATGAAGGACTCTATCATGTGCAGCCTGAAGGAGGGAGCAGAATATGGAGCTGTTTTCTGGGTAGCGTTGACACGGATAGAATTACTCAGGAGGAGTCGTACAGCCTGGGGGCAAACTTACTATTGAAGATATACAAGATTCGCTTCAAGAATTGCCATCAGGGAAGGCTGTGGCAACTGACCAAATCCCACTAGAATTTTATAAGGCCTTTTGCACAGCACTTCTTCTGGTTATGCTGGATATTTGTGTGCAAGTGCAACAGGGTCAAACGCCCCAGAATCTTGGTCAACAGCTAATATCATTGTGTTTTTAAAGAAAGGAAAGCCCGCCCCCCGCGACCCGGAGTCATACAGGCCAATAGCTCTAGTAAATAGCGATGTAAAGGTTTATTCAGACTTCTGGCTACTTTGCTGGGTTGAGTTATCACTAAATTACTCTATACCAACCAGCATGGTTCCATCCCAGAGAGGACCACCACTGACCATATCCGTAGGGTCACAACACTTTTTGATGCAACTAATGTTGCGGGCGAACCCATGGTTTTGGCTCTGCTGGATGCTGAGAAAGCATTCAACAGGGTCATTTGGGAATATCTGTGGAAAGTCATGGGCTCGTTCAGACTATGAGGGCAATATATCAAAGCAGTTCAGGCTATTTACTATAAACCTGTTGCTCGCCTGCAGTTGATGGGAAGTCAGTCTGACCCTATACATATTGAAAGAGATACTAGGCAGGGGTGCCTTTGCTCCCCATTACTCTTTGCACTATACATTGGTCCTCTTCTTGGTAAGCTAGAGGCTATCCAGCTATACCATCAGTAAGATGTTACGGATGGAACACAAAAAGTTAGCTTATGCTGATGATGTGGTAGTTGTAACTGCCAACCCGGATGCTGTACTACAGGAAATCGAGATGGAAGCTCACAAGTTCACAGAGTTTTCAGGGTACTCTTTGAATAGTAATAAAACACAGTGGGTGGTGAACAACTGACTCTCTACCCAAGACACTCGGGTAGTTCATCATGCAGTATACCTGGGGATCTGTGTTAGCGCTAAGGTTGAACAGAGGGTGAAGCTAAATATGGCTCCGATAATGGGGAAAGCAAAACAGGATTTTGTGAGATGGAATACTTTGCATTTGTCTATAATGGGCCGTTGCAATATTGTGAAAATGTTCTTCTTCCCAAAAGTTCTTTATTTGTTTTGGGCCATCCCGTTAGAGTTTGAAAGGTCATGGTTCACAGCAATGGATGCCATGATCACCAGAATTATTTGGTAATATGGCAAAATCAGGAGGGCGAGTAAGTATCTGTCCTTATCCAGAGAAAGGGGCGGCTGGGCCCTCCAGAATTTAAGACTGTATCAGCCAGCCGCCGGCCTTCAAAATATATGAGCTTCTTATTGCAAGTAAGGAGGAGGTGGAAGGGTTTAAAGATTATACCCCATGTATTTATGAGCTGTCAATCGGACCAGTGGCAAACAACAGCTTGTTAAAGCTAGTAGAACCTAGCTATGATAAAAAAGGTTTGATTTAAGTTGCTTGAGGCTGCCTTCAGGGGTTGGACTATCTGGCAAAAAAGTGGAGTTAGGTAGACTTAATTGGTATACCCTAGTCCTCAAGAATCCCCTTCTACCAGAGATATTCCAGAGTGCCTGTCTAGCTAGATGGGGGCTGCAGGGGCTTTGAAAATTAGGTTTTTTTTTAAAGAGACAATTTGGCATCATTTGAGGAGCTCTGGGTTAAGTTTGATTTAAACCACAGAGATTTCTTTAAGTATTTGCAGATGCACGATTTTTTGTAAGGAATGGCTGCACGGTCCCCCTCCCCCACACTGGCTATTAACCCAACATGGTAGCACTTACTAACTAACCAGTAGAAAGTGCTTCAGTTGGATATTTCTTGCAAAACTATGGACTCTTGTTGAATAAACAAGCAGGTGAGCTTGCGTTTTGGCCATGATGCTCATTTCACAGAAATTAAACCTCAACAGGAACCACATACAAATATAAACATATCAGGTACCCCAGTTTAAGCTCCAATTCTGGAAGGGACAAGTTATTCCTAACACCTGGGCTTGACGGAGGCAAAGCAAGTGTGTTTACTCAGTGATTCCATATTGAAAAATGATCTGAAATCCATCATGGATGTGAATGCATCTTTCATCAATTGGAGTGCTATTAGACACTCTCACACCCACATAGACCCTCTCACACCCACTCTCACACCCAGACAGACACTCTTATATCCAGAGACACCCTCTCACACCTATTCTCACACCCAGAGAGACATTCCCTTCAGCCAACTTCCTTAACGCAGCATGAGGTTAGGTGGTTCGTGGAGTTGGCTGCGGGGACTGGCCACAGACCAGGCCCTTCAGACAACTCCCGTTGCGCACGGCTAAGGGCATGCGCGGGGTTGGGTGTTTATAGGGGGTTGGCAATCAATTCATCAATATTTGTAAGGTGAAGCTACTCACCCATGAGGGTCTCAAGGCGCTGTCCACAGGACCAGGCTTGGCGTGGGTATGTGTTTTTGGGTGGCAAGGAATTTTTTAGGGTTTAGAGTGGGTATGGGATTTTGGGTGGCGAGGGCATTTTTATAGTTTAGGGTTTAGGCTGGGTATGGGAGGTGGTTGGATTAATGTATAGTAATGAAAATGTCTTTACGTTTAAAAAAAACAGAGAAATTCACTGAAAAAAAGCAAAGGTTACAGGTATGTTATAGTTAAAAAAATAAAATGTAAAAAAACCTTAAAAATTCATTAAAAAAAACAAAGGTTACATGGACATTATAGTTAGGTTCTGAATTTACTCGCACAAAACCAGTGAAATTTGGCAGTTAAAGTTAGGGTTATTTCAAGTAACTATAACGTGCAACCTAAGGTAACTATAACTCGCACCCTCGCCAATAAAAATATCAATTAAACATCAAAAGTCAAATTATTGGAAAGAAAACTGTGCATGGCAGGGGTGCAAGTTTTTGAGTGGCAAGTGTAACATAAGGGTTTAGGATGGGTATGGGATTTGGGTGCAAGGGGTATTTTAGGATTTAGGGTGGGTATGGGATTTTGAGTGGTAAGGGAATTTTCAGGGTTTAGGGTGGGTATGGGTTTTTGGGTGGCAATGGTATTTTTAGTGTTTAGGGTTTAGGCTGGGTATGGGAAGAGGTTGGATTCACATATAGAAATTATAATTACTTTACGTTAAAAAAACATAGAAATTCACTGAAAAAACAAAGGTTACTGTGATGTTATAACTAGGAAATAGAATTTTTTTAAAACATAGAAATTCACTTAAAAAAGCAAGCGTTACAGGGACGTCATAGTTAGGTTCACATTTTAAATGTACAAAATTATCGAAATACAGCTAATATAGTTAGAGTTATTTCAAGTAACTATAACTCGTGCCCTAAGGTAACTATAACTCGCGCCCTCACCATGCACTGCTAATTAGACCAGATATTACAGCACTCATGACATCTTTTAGAACACCATTGATATCGTTCCTGTATGTTTGCAGTAAAATTATTGACGAAATAACTGTGAATGGCCGGGGTGTGAGTTATAGTTACCTTACAGCATGAGTTATAGTTACTTGAAATTACCTATAATAGCTGAATTTCTATAGTTTTGTATTTTTTAAATGTGAGCCTAACTATAACACCTAACTATAACATCCCTGTAACGTTTGTTTTTTTAAGTGTGTGTGTATATATATATATATATGAAATACACAAATGGCACATAATTATTTTTACAAATATGCAGGAAAATAGACTTTTTTATTTCCATATAGTGGTCATTTTTTTGTGATGTCATTATTATGTACTCTATTAGTGTCATTTTGAGGTGTATTTCATTCCTTTTGGTCATGGTTCCTTGGTGCTGTGCGACTAACAAGGTAAGACCACTTTAACATTTTTACTTAGGGCTTTGGGGGTAGGGGAATGTGGGTAGGCAAGTTTAATGTGGGCTATGGTGTTTCTTTTAATTTGGTATGGTTGTTTAGTGGTAGTTTATGTTTTGTTGTCATGTAGTTTGGATCAGTAGGCTGAATTTTAGTTTGATAGTTGTAGTATAGTATTGTAGATATAATCATGAGTCACTATGGGCCTCATTACGAGTTTGGCTGTATTTTGGCAAGACCGCAGCGGTGGCGGCTTCCTAAAGACAACCATGTTGGCGGTAATCCATCCATTTTATTAAGGCTCACACATCTAAGTCCGCCAAATTACTGAAACCGCCAAGACACTGGAGGACGGAAAAGAGGCGGGTCAATAACATAAGCTACACAACTCCAGCTGCAATACTTGTATTTATTTTTGGGTGGGAAATATATTATAGTATGTATATGTATTTAGGTTTTAATGCAATTGAAGAGTTTTCGTTTACGTCTTTGTTTTATTTCATGACCTGCTTTGTATATGTTTTAATATAATCTTTTTTTCCTATGAGTATTTTTAATTAAATATTAAAATTAATTATTTTAGCTGTCAATCTTATTTTGCACATTATTAAAATATTTTTATAGACTGAGTTTTAAAAATAATCATTTTACTATTCATGTAAGATTGTTGTTCTTCTAGTGGTGTTGTTTTTTTCTTATTTTTGTTGTGAGTATATTGGTAGGTGGGTAGTTTATGATATTGATTTAGGGGTACTTTCTAGATAGTCTATTCCTTTATTATTTATAAAGAGTATTTGAATTGTGGTATTTTGAACATGTTCCTGGCTTGTTTTGTTATTTTAGATTTTATTTGGTTTACTAATATCCTTGGATGCTGGTATATTTGCTCTTTTTGGAGGGCTTCTCCGAATTTGTAGAGTGTTGGTTTGGTTCTCCTTAGTGTGACTTGGAAGGCATTGTGCCACCCTTCCACTACATTGTTAATTTTGGCTTGTTGAGCCACGATGCTGTCATAGACATTCCACCATGTTATTTGGCATGTGGATTGGTGTTTGTATCCTGACCAGTGCAACCTGCCATCCAAAGTGTTATGTATAGTAATTTATTAAATAAGAGTTAATGATTTGAAGTATGATTTTTCCTTATTTTTTACAATACAATTATGGACAATATAGTGTGTTTTGATATATTTGATATTGGTTATATATATAAATAGCATACAATATTTTGGGTTTCGATATGTGTCTATTCAATATTGTAATTTGTAGATATTTGTGTCAGCAATATTTTGGTCATCAAGATATTTCTGTTTTCTTTGGTTAAGTATAGGATGGTGATGTATTTCTAATTGATATTAATTTGACAATATTTTGGTGAGTCAATATTGTTTTCTACAATTTTTTGTCATGGAATCCCTTAGAGGTGCACGTGCAGATGGTCCTTTTGTGTCTTTGATAACTGGTAGGTGCTACATTTACACTAGGGGGCTGATTATAATTTAGGCGAATGGAAACATCCGTCCACCAAACTCCCGACGAGGTGATTGCTGCAGTGCTGCCAACTTCCCTGCCGGCCCCATTACGATTTTCCCACTGGGCTGACCATCAGCCAAGTGGGAAAGGTGTGGCACTATTGTCGCCGGATCATAATAGATCAGGTGACAATAAAGTCGCACGCAGGGGGCACCAGCACCCTCCAAATGTACACTGTCTGGGCGTGGGCAGTTCAGGGCCCCCCCATGACCCCTTGCAACTGTTCTCCACCAGCCTTTTCATGGCAGTCCGACCGCCATGAAAAGGCTGGCGGAGAACAAGGTTGTGATGGGCAGGGCGGCACTGAGTTCAGCACTGAACCTGGCTGATTACAACCAAGACTGCCGTCAGCCGGTTGGGATCACTGATCCTGGGGGGACGGTGGTAGGTTGGCAGGTCTGCCCGCCAACCTCATAATGTGGCGGTCGGACCGCCACCGCAGGCCTGGGGGTCTTCAGACCGCCAGCCTCGTAATAGGGCTCTAAATGCTAAATGTTGTTGCTTCACTCTGATACATAGCAGTGATGTTTTTTTATCAAACTGCTTGTTGGGACCTTGAGTACAACCTGCATTAATGTTTGTAACATAGTAGCATTCATAATTAATCTTATTTTAATTAATTGAGCCTCTTGCCAGTGGAAACTGTGCAGTGGCTTTGGTAACGGCTCCACACGGAGCCGAGGTCAATGCCGTTACACAGGGGGGGCCCCCATCATCCATCACCAAAGTAGACAGTGCACATTCTGACAGTGCTAGGCAGGGGGTCCAAGCACTGGTTTGCCGCCAGCCTTTCCATGGCTGTCAGACTGCCATGGAAAGGCTTGCAGTAAGTTGCCCTCAGAGCCGCCCTGCCTAATTACAACTCAGACCACCGTCGGACCATCTGGAACCATGTTCCCCTGGCAGTCTGACTGCCAGGGTCGTAATGTGGCTGTCGGACCACCACAGTTGCGGTGGTCCGACCATCACCACAAGGCTGGCGGTCTGTGAACCGCCAGCCTCATAATGAGGCCCTATATGTCATATTATAGTTATTAGCTGTGCAATAAAACTCAAAGTACGTTAAAAGTGGTACTGCACACATGAGGGGGTAAAAGTACAAAATTCTTATATGAGTTGCCAACATTGTATACAGAATACAGCAGGCATCTGCTTGAATGTTTGGGTCTGGTAGAGTAGGCCTGGCTGTAGCTGCTAATCATGGCAGGCACTGATGCAGTTAGCCAGAGAAATAGTGTAAGGTAATATTGTCCCCTAGAAGTACCCACCTAACTATCTTTCTGATGACATGCCTCTTATGTGGGCATACTTTTCTGAGAGGGAAGGGAATTTACACTGCAAGTTGGGTTGGGCAGTAAAGATGGGAAATGCACTGGGTTCAGTTTCAATGTTTCATGAGAGAAAGTGGCACTAACATGCAGAGGAACATGTATTTCTAAATGGCCATGTAATGAGGAACAAATAAATACTTGGAGGCCATTTGATTGGCAGACTGAGAGGACTTAACCTCAGATGTCTCACTTGGAATGTGAAGGCCTTAAAGGATTAGGAGTGTACATTTAAAGACACAGAACTGACGTTGGATTTTTCCAAGAAATCAACCTAACTTTGTCAATGAGAAACCCTGAACATCTAGGTTGGGTGGACACAGCTTTTTTGCTTCATACAATGCACACCATGGGTCTAATGACCATATTAAAAGAGGAGTTCCTTTTCACTCGCATGCAGTAATTCTGGACCATAAGCAAAGGTATCTGCTTGTACAAAGTATAATAGAGGAAATGTATTACACTCTGTTAAACGTATATGGCTCAAAGGTTGATTGGCCACAGTTTTATGCAGACCTATAGGCAATGTAGCTCTTGATTGATGATATAGGGGAAGATCTCAAAACCATTCACAAAACCTAAGTTAGGAATTGGGCTTCCGGATTGTATTATATAGTTATTTGCCAGATTTCTGTATCGTATTGCTGTTTGGCAGATTTTTGTCCCTGTGCCAATTTTGCAATAAGTCAGATTTTGTAATTAAAGCTTCTTAGAGTGATTTTTACGTGTTTCTCCCACTACTTCATTCGCTCCTGTTTTCACTACCTGCATTCCCTCTGGCCCTTCACACCGCCATTGAGCACCCCTCCCTCCCCCAGAGCCTACTTAATCGAAGCAGCAGTGCAGCCATGCAGCGGACATGCACAGCAAATGAGCCACTGGCATGCCAAAGGCAAGTCTGTCTTCAGCCATCTGTGCCTGGACCACTTCCAGTGCCAGGAACCCTGGTTCTCTCACCCCGCAAAGATACACTGCCAGAGAGCTCCAAGTTCTGGACCCCGGACTCCACAACAACAACTGATGCCGCACCTGTCCACGCTCAACAGCAGGACCATTTTCCTGTAGGCACTGTCTTGTCTCGTGCAGCTCCAAAGCACCAACAAATATGACAATCCTCACTTCATCAGCCACATTGACTTCTGAACTGCTCCACTGCCTCCTGCTTAAAGCATGATCACTCTGCAAGCATGCCACCAAAATCTGGTACACCATCACCTTCTTCATCTCAGATGTTTTCTTCCTCACCAAAACCTGGATTAACCCTGCAGCTTTTCCTGACAAAGCCTTTGCATCATCGGATTGCTACAAGATATAACACCAGGACTGCATCAACAAGCACGGAGGTGGAATCACCATCATCCACAAAGAAACCATCCACTGTACCATCATCACTGATGACACCACCCCGATCAAGGAGCACCCCAACTTCCAGCTCCAAATCAACGGCAAGACCACAATCAGAGGCACCCTCACCAACAGACCTCCAGGTCCACACCCCAGTTTCTGTCCCACCACTCCTGAATTCATCGCCCCACCTGCCATCAACTCCAAACACTACGGGGGTCATTATGAGTTTGCCGGACGGAAAAGGCCGTCCGCCAAACTCTAGTGGAGAGGTTGCCGCCAGTGCGTCCGCCTTCCTGCAGGCGGCATTAGGAGTTTCCCACTGGGCCAGCTGGCCCAGTGGGAAACAGCCTACAACAATGACGCCCGCTCATAATTGAGCAGCTGGCAATGCTGCAGTGCGTAGGGTGCACCAGCACCCGTCGCACTGTTTACTGTCTGCTTTTCAGACAGTGAACAGCTTGACAGAGCCCCCCCTGGGGCCCCCTGCGCCCCTTCTCCACCAGCCTTTACGTGGCGGTGCTACTGCCATGTAAAAGCTGGCAGAGAGGGGGTTTGTGATCCCCAGGGCGGCGCTGCTTGCAGTGCCACCCTGGCCAATTTGGACCACCTGCACCGCCAGTCCCTCCTGTGGAGGAAAACTGGTGGTCCGACTGTGGCGCAACCGCAACTGTCATAATGTGGTGGTCAGACCGCCGCCAAAGTGGTCGGACCACCGCTGTGGCGGCTGTCAGACAGCCACCATGACCCCCTACATCTTCATTGGAATCCTCAATTTTCACCTTGACACCCTCAACAATGCCACATGACCAACCTCCTTGAAAGCAAGAACAACATTGCCTCACGCAACTAGTCACCAACCCTTCACGGTCAGCGACAGAGTCAAATAAGGCCTTGTCACCTAGCTCACCTGACCAGACTATGCCATCCCCCACTTTACCATTGCAGGATCCCCTGGCACCACCCTCAAGCCACCCAGCACCTCCCACCACAGCTGGAACAAAGCATCTGAGAGCCAGTGGACCAATGACATTCAGCACCTCTTGCCCTAATACTGCACCAAAACTTGATCAGGCTGTCAAGCACTTCTCTGACCGGATCACCAACTGTGCCAACAGAGTCACCTCAGTCAAGGACACCAAACCAAAGAGACCCTCCAAACAAGCCAGCTGGCACACCATGGAACTCAGACTTGTGAAACCCAACCACAAGCAACAAGAAAGGAAATGGTGCACCAGCAGAGAGCCCACAGTCACAACAGCTTTCAAAACTTCCCACAACCAATACCACCAACTACTGAAAAAATCGAAAAAGAACTCCCTTACTGACCGCATTGAAAACAGCTGCAACCACAGCAAGAAACTATTCAAAATCATCATGGAGGTCCAAGCCCTCAACTACCCAAAACATCATCACCCCTTCTCAGGAATACTGTGATTCTCTGGCGGGATTCTTTCATGAGAAGATCACCACCATCTACAAAATCTTTGAACCCCCATCCCGCCACCACCCTCAGCCTCCTCGTCCCCTCAGATGTCATTCCCAAAGGGGTCTCCAACCACCTGCTCAACGTCTGGGACCAGCTCACTGCACAGAACACCACAGCCATCATGAACTCTGTATACTCAGGGGCCCCCAATGACCCATGCATCTTCAACCTCAGTAGCAAGATGATCAGCAGCAAGTTCACACCATCTTTAACTCTTCCATAACCTTGGCCTTCTTTCTGAAGTATAGAAACACGCAGAAGTCAAACCCCTTCTCACGAAACCCTCTGCCAATGCCAGCAGCAAACTCAAGAAGTACCGTCCCATCTCTCTGTTGACCTTTCCCAACCAGGTACTCAAAAAGTCCATCGACCACCAACTCCAGCAACACCTGGAGGTGAACAACCTCCTGGACCCATCCCAATCTGGATTGCGCACCACCCACAGTAACTAAGACCACTCTGATCACTACCACTGATGACATCAGAGCCCTCCTCAGTAGAGGAGAAATGGCGGTTCTGATCCTCCTCGGCCTAACAGCAGCATTCAACACAATATCACACCATGCCCTTACCGTGAAGCTGCATCACAACGGAATCCAAGGAAACATCCTTTCTTACTGGAAGAACCCAGAGAATCCCCCACCACCTTTTACCTCAGGACTCAAGGACACCATCTCCGCCGTCCCCCAAAGTTTGTCCCTCAGCCCCACATTGTTCAAAATCTACATAACTTTCCTCAGCCAACAGCGTCAGATACCACCAAATGAACATTATATCCTATGCAAACAACACTCAGCTGATCCTCTCACTTTGAAAAGACCCTGTCACCATGAAGGCCAGCTTCCACAGGCTCCTAATGGACATGACCGAATGGATGAAAAACAACTGTCTAAAACTCAGTATGGACAAGATGGAAGTGCTGATCTCTGGAAATGACTCCTCCCCATGGAGCAATTCCTGGTGACCAACAGAACTTCGACCAGCACCCAACCTGACAGACCAAGCTGATAAACTTTGCATCTTCCTGGATAGCAAACTCACCATGAAAACCCAGATCAACACAGTCTCCTTGCCTGCTTCCTAACAACTTACATGCTCCGTATGATCTTCAAATGGTTGCCCATCAACACCAGACATACCGTCACTCAGGCCACAGTCACAAGCCGACTGGACTATGGAAACACACTCTACATAGGAATCACCATACATCTCCTGAAGAGACTGCAGACCATGCAGAACTCAGTGGCCAGAATCATCCGCGACCTCCCTAAATGGACCCACATCACCCCCCACCTCAGGAAGCTCCACTGGCTCCCCATCCAGAAGAGATGCCAATTCAAGATGTTGATCCACTCCTACAAAGCTCTTTACAATCAAGGACCATCATACATCATCCACTGCCTGAAATTCCATCTACCCCTCAGACTTCTGCGTTCTGCCTCCTTGTCCCTTGCACACATCCCTCCTACCTGCCGGAGCAACAGTGGAGGACACTCCTTCTCCAACCTCGCAGCAAAAATCCTGGAAAAACCTCTCCCTTTACCTGTGGATAGCCTCCTCTCTTCTGAAATTCAGGAAAGGACTCAAGAGGTGGCTGTTTGACTGATCTAAGCAGGTACACTCTCAGCACCTGGATACCCTTGCGAGTAACAAGCTGCGCTTTACAAATACAGTCTGAGGTGAGTTGAGTTGAGTTGGCAGAGGTATGCACCCTGTCCAAGCAGGAACCACAATCCTAAGTGGGGTAAGGTGAAAACACACCCTAAATTAAACTTTGCTCACCCCCGGTAGCCTGGCACAGAGCAGGCTTAACTTAAGAGCCAATGTCTTAAGTATTTGTGCAACACTTCAAACAGTGAAACAGTGAAAGCACCACACAAAAGATACCACACCTGGTTAGAAACATAGAGTTCAATTTAATGAATAAAACAAAATAAAAAAGAAGAAAATCCAACAAGTAGACCCTGAGATATGAACTTTTTAAGAATAAACTGAAATGGAACGCTTAAAAGGATACCAACTGGGACTAAGTGGCATTAATTCGGGTCAAATCCAAAAGTTCAGGTCGACTGCAAAGGAGCATGGGTCGAGTACAGGGAAATGTCCTGGCCAGCTGAAAAAGTAACTTGTTTGCGTCACTGTCGAGGAAGATGTGAAGAGCTGAAGCGGTGTTGATCCTTGGTTGGCTCCGAGTCACGGAAAGTTGGAGATGCATCGAAAATTAAGGCAATGTGCCATGCAGTCGGCAATGTGGTACACTCGATCTTTGCAGCAATAGCAATGCATTGACTTTGATGGAGATGCGTTGGTTCCGAGTGACACAAAGGTGGCATTCAGGCAATTCCTGTTGGAGCAGCACTTTATACCCACTGCCACGGGCTCAGGACTGGATTGGCACCACTTAGCAGGGCAAGACTCACAGATGGCAGAGTCCAGGTGCTGTAGCAGGAAAGCTGGGAGTCCTTTGTGTTCCTGAGTCTTTAAAAATAGACCAGTCAGCTGGCCCTTGGAGTCACTCAAGGTATTGGGTTCAGGTGGTGTTGGTCTAATTCTTCTGACCCAGGTTAGGAGTGCAGCAGGTCAGCACAGTGAGAAAGGGTTTCTTTCAGAGTAGCAGTCCAGCAGAGTGACAGTACCTGTAGCACCACAACAGTCCTTCTTCGTGGCAGAGTATCCACAGGTCGAGAAGTATAACGAAGTGGTAGGGTTTGATTTCCAGTACTTATACCCAGGGGTGCCTTTGAAGTGGTGGAGACTTCAAAGAGGGTCTTTAAAAAGCACAGAGGCCCGCCCTTCCTGCCTGGCTCCAGACTCACTACAGGGGGTTAAGCAGTCCTTTGTGAGAGGACAGGACAAAACCTATTCAGGTGTAAGTGTGAGGCTGTGGCCAACTCCTCCCTCCCATCCTGCCCAGGATGGCCCGTCAGGATGTGGATGGTACATCAGTCACACTTAAGCTCCCTTTAAGTGTGACTCTCTAGAGGCAATGCACAAAGCCCAGCTATCACCCACCCCAGTAGTGTACTGGAGACAGGCTGCATGCACATAGGGATAAAAGCAGGAAAATGCCAACTTTCTTTCATTTTCAAAATTGTATCAATAAATTCGACTTTACTATTAAAGAAGATTTATCATTTCAATTCCATAGGTACCAAACATGACTGATCCATCCCTTCTCAATTAGGAATTACAGCTGATTAAATGTAATTAGGAATCCACAATGTTATCCTATGAGCTTGGTGGGCCTCACAATATCGTAAAATGAATTTGAGAGTTTTTCATCACTAGGACATGTAAAACTTAAAAGTATATTTCCTGCCTTTTAATTACATAGCACACTGCCCTATGGGCTACCCAGGGCCTACTTTTGGGGTGACATATATGTAATAAAAGGGGAGTTTAATGCTCAGCAAGGGGTTTTGAATGACAAGTCGACATGGCAGTGTATCACTGCTGTCAGGCTGCAAGGGCAGGCCAGGGATATCTTTTAAAGTGCTACTTACGTGGGTGGCCCAAGTAGTGCTGCGGGCCCACTAGTAGCATTTACATTACTGGGCACATGTAGTGCACTTCACTAGGGACTTATAAGTAATTTAAATATGCCAATTAGGTATGTACCAGTCAACCCCTGTCACTGGGAGAGAGCACAAGCACTTTACCACTGCCAGGCAGTGGTAAAGTGCACAGAGTGCTAAGACCAAAAAACACAAATTCTGCCACAAAGGGGAGGGAAAAAAAATGTTTTGGGGTGACCCTGCAGAGAGTGCCATTCCCAACAACCAACATAGACAATTGAGTGTAAATCGCAAACTCTTTCAGAGTCTGTTAGAGACATCACAAAATAATGGAACAGGACAGACTAGTTAAATTCCAGGCAAATGGTATAACCAAAAATATTCTCTCAGGGGATGTCGCAATAACATTGTAACTGGTAACTCCTTTTGTATGTTTTTTAATGCATATTGTTCCTGAATTATACAATTAAAAACTAAACTGGGTGGACCTTCATAGATTGATGTAACTTCAATCTAACAGCAACTGGATTTACAATCTGTTCTACCACAAATTGACCCTCAAACGTGGGCTGCAATTTAGAGCATTTTTTTCAAATGCATTTTTTTTGCAATTAACCACACCTTCTCCTCTACAACACATTCCGATGGAGGGTTCTGTTTTTTAAAATCTTTATTTTGAGATTTTTCATATTATATAATGTGTCAACATTAACAGAGTTGTTACAAAATCAAGATTCATCCTGTAGCGTCTCACCACATCCCACCTGATGTCCACTTTAAGTATCATTTAGTCCCCAGAGCACTCCCAACAGTTAATCACCAACTGCCCTTCATGTCTAAGTCCCAATCGCAATCTGCATCGCCTAGTCCACCAAGATCAGCCCACTACCGAGAAGCACAAAAAATGGTCACCATTCAGGGTGAGGATAGCATGGGAGACACAGACAAAATAATCATCCAACAATTCCTTTCATACCTCCAAGTCAGCGAGTAGCTTACCATCCAGTCTGCAATGCCTGAGTTATATTCTGCCTCTTTAGCCAAGGCCCATTCCATGACATCTCGCACCCCCAAAAGACCCCTAAGGGCCCCTGATTCCCATCCAGCCTAATGCCACATGATGCTTAGCCAGCACCAGTGCCAGATGCAGGAACCTATACTCAATCTTTTTTCCCTTGGGCCTGGCTATTATACTAAGTGCCCTCCACCAGTCGGTCCATAATCTCTACTCAGAAACCCACTACTGCCCAACAAGAGCAGACTAAACATTAGAAGGAAGACCCCCTCAGAGTGACACCTGGGGGAGTCTGCTGATTTTTATTGGGTAGATTTTAGTGAGAGTGATAGGTGTGAGGTATACGCAATGTAGGAAGTTAAAATGGATTAATTTAAATCTCTAGTTACTCGAGGCCTCTTTCATCAGCTGGCATGTCATTGACCAGTCATTGTTGTAGAGTTTATCTCCCAAATCTGGCCCCCATGCCATCCTCACCCTCAATGGTGGCTTGTTTTTGTCCATATCTTGACCATTATACTCAGTGTAACCATGTGCCTGCCCATTCCCAATCACAGAATATTCCCCAGGATGCTAGACTGAGTGGAAGCGTTTAGAAGGAATGTCCCAATGTCCTTCGACATGCTGACCAATTTGAGGTATTAGAGAATTTGCCCCACACCTAGCCCCACCATTTCTCTCATCTCCTGGAATGTACTAAAAATTTCTCTTTGGGTAGAGGTCACTGATTAATGTACATCCGCCTTCCCTCCATAGTGTCGTTGACATTGTTGAGTCCATTTCCTAGAACGGGGCCAATTCCAGTATTTTATCGAAAGTCTGACTTCCATTCTCCAATATTATCACCATTTCAATCATCTAACAACAGGACCATTTTTGCAATGGCCACTCTCCCCATTACTGAGAGAGGGAGTGTAGTCCAGAACTTAATCAAGACGCCAAGGCCTTCAAGGACTCTCTCCATGTTATATTTGTATACCATATCTTCCGTGGTGGCCAACATCATCCCTAGATAGTGAAAACTGTCTACTTTCTGTATAATGCTCATGTCTGGCAAAAGTTCTGGTGTTGTGCCGGACAGCAAACTCAATAGGAAGAGGAGTATTTGTGCCTATTCATCTTCAATCCTAATAGTTCCAGCAGGTGTTCCAGTGTCTCCCGGGGAGACCTGAGGTAAATCAGGGCATCATCCTTGCAGAGTGAGTTCACATGTGTGCTATGCCCCACTTTAGTTCCCCACTCTTCAATTAGTTATCTCATCCAAATCGCTAGTGGTTTGACTGTCATTACAAAGAGCAGTAACAAAAGTGTCACCCCTTACTGGTGCCCCGACTAGTAGTCCAGCCGTTCAAATCTACCCTGCCCACCCTGATCCTCACACTAGGAGCCATATACACGAGCTGTACCCAGCCTGAGAAGGAGGGGCCTAAGCCCATCACCCCCAGCACCTCTGGGGCATAGGGGGAGCTCACAGTGTTGAAGGCCTTTTCCAGATCAACCAACATCAAGGCGAGTTTCTCCTCTCTCCCTTCTGCCTCATGTAACACTTGCATGAGTCGTTGTGTATTCTTGGCCTTGCTGCATCCTGGGATAAACCCACACTGATCCTCATGAAACAGATGACACACCACATTTTTCAATCTGTTGGGCAGCACCTTTCAAAGTATCTTAGTATCAGAATTTATCATGGTCAGAGGCCTGTAGGAGGATGGGTCCACCACCTCCCAACGAGCTTTTTCAGCATATAAATGATCCCCTCCCTCAGTTTCTCCTGCCTCCTGGTCTCCTTGAAGACTTCCAGCAGCCGCTCTGTAAGATGTGGAGTGAACATTTGATAATACTTGACAGGAAAGCCATTGTCCCCTGGAGTCCTACCCTTTGGTAGGGATTGCAGGGCCCCTCAACTCCTCTAGAGTGGTCTTGGCCTCTAACTCATCTTACAGGTCTCCCGGGTCTTGAGGGGTGCCATCAGTACCAGGAAAGCCTTTATATCTGATCCCGAGGCTATGCCTGCTACCCAGTAAATGTTTTCTAGATGAACCTTGAACGTCTCCATAATCTCTGCTTATTTGTGCACGGTTACTCCATTTGCTCTAGTAAAGTAGTAAGGTACAAAATGGATGGAATCTTAATTTCCCTCCTTAATATTCATGCTGGAGGTTTCCCTGCTTTATCTCCCTCCCTAAGCAGTCTCTGTGTGTGTCCCTTTCGTGACCAGTGTGTACCTGATCTCCGCCACATGTTGTTTTGTTTCTACTGCTCTAGTTTTGCCTGATTCATTTTCGCATTTCTGTTGTGTTGCCAACAATCCCTCCTGTGCTCTCAGCTTCCTCTGTAATTACCTATTTACCCCATAAGATATACTCATTTATTCCCTTCTTATTACAGCCTTCATAGCTTCCGTCGGCCCATCCGGGGCATTCCTGCCAGAATAGGTGAGGCAGCTGCAGGAGAAGTAGGTAGTGGTCCAGGGACTTATTGTCTGTTATCACTGAAGTTTTTTTTAAATTTAAAACTTTTTCTTTTTAAAGCAGCTAAGGTTCAATCAATCAATCAGTTTTGTAGAACTCAGCTACTCACCTGTGAGGATCTCAAGGCACTGGGGGGGTGGGCGGGGGAAGGGTGGCGCCTCATCCAAAAACCCACGTCTTGAGGATCTTCTAGAAGATGGTGAGCGATGGGCTTTGTCTGAGGTATAGAAGTAGGTTGATCCAGCTCTTTGCTGCAATGTAGGTGAAGGATCGTCTTCTGTCAGTGGTTTTCCAAATGCGAGGGATAGTGGCCAGAGCCAGTTGAGCGGAGTGAAGGGATCTGGTTGGGGTGTGGAAGGAGACGCGGTGGTTCAGATAGGCCGGTCCGATGTTATGTATGGCTTTGTACGTGTGGATGAGTAGCTCGAAGGTGATTAATTTTTCTATCTGGAGCCAGTGGAGGGTCCTCAGGTGCTGGGAGATATTTTCTTGGCGTGGGAGGTAAAGGACAAGTCTGGCGGTAGTGTTCTGGATGAGTTGCAGCTTTTTGATGTTTCTCATCGTGGTGACGGCATAGAAAGCGTTGCCATAGTCAAGCTTGCTTGTGACTATGGCGTGGGTGTCTGTTGGGATTCATTGGAAAAATTTCCAGAGTTTGCAGAGGGTGTGCCAGTAGGAGGAGGTGACTGAGTTTACCTGTCGGGTCATAGTTAGGGAGGAGTCGAGGATGATGCCTAGGCTGCGGGCGTGCACAGTAGGTGAAGGTAGGGGTCTGAGAGATGTGAGCCATGAGGAGTCATCCCATGCTGAGGTGGCGTTTCTGCAAATGGTGAGCTCTGTCTTGTCAGAGTTGAGCTTAAGGCAGTTTTCTCTCATCTAGGTAGCAACGGCTTCTATTCCTGAGTTAAAATTCCTTTTGGCTGTGTCCGGGTCTTCGGTGAGGGAAATGATGAGTTGTGTGCCAACAGCGTATGACACAATGTCCATTCCGTGGCTTCTGACGATGGCTGCGAGAGGGGTCATGAATATGTTGAAAAGAGTTGGACTTAGAGAGGATCCTTGGGGAACTCCACAGCTGACTCCTGTGTGTTTAGATGTGCAGGGAGGGAGCCTGACCCTCTGAGTCCCTCCAGAGAGGAAGGAGTGGATCCATTGCGGGGCTGTGGAGTCTGGTGCATAGTGTGCTATTGGAGACTGTGTCGAAGGCCACTGAGAGGTCGAGGAGTATGAGTGCTGCCGTGGGGCTGCAGTCTAGAAGTGATCGGATGTCATCGGTGGCTGCAAGAAGAGCCCGTCTCCGTGCTATGGTCGCTGCGGAAACCGGGCTGCGAGATGTCCAGAGACTTGTTGACTTTGATGAAATTTCCCAGTTGTGGGTTGATAGCTTTCTCCAGTACTTTGGTGGGGTAGGGTAGCAGCAAGCTGGGCCAGAAGTTCTTTAGTTCTGATGGGTCGGCTGAGGGTTTCTTTAGGAGGGGGTGTACTTTGGTGTGTTTCCAGTCCTCGGAGAAGGTGCCAGAGTTGATGGAGTGGTTTATCATGTTCCGGAGCTCGGGGCGATGGATGTGCTGGCTCTGACGTAATTTTGTGGTGCGGGAAGGGGTCTGTGGGGACTCCGTAGTAGGTGCTGTTTATGATGCTTTTTGTTTCTTCTGTGGTGAGCGTGGACCAGCTGTGGATGGTCTGGGTGGGTTCTGGTGGGGTGGGTCAGTCATAGGTTCTGGTGCTGAGTTGGTTTTCCGGGAAAAAGCATTTGTAGATATCTTGGATCTTGCGGTGGAAGAAGGTGGCGAGCTTGCTGCAGAAGTCTTGCGACGGGTCATTCTGGTAGCTTTGGAGGGGGGATTTGTGAACTCGTTTATGAATGAGAAAAGTTCCTTCGTGTTGTGTGTGGAGGAGTTGATGCATTCCCGAAGTGCGTTCTTTCTTACCTTCTTGATATGTCTGCAGTGGATGGGGCTGCAGCTCTGAAGGAGGCGAGGTCTTCGCTAGTTTGACTATTCCTACATTTTTTCTCTAGGTGCCTGCGGGTGCGTTTGGATTCTTGGAGTTCGGGTAGTGAACCAGTTAGCTTTCTTTGGTATGCGCTTGGCCGTTGCCAAACAGAGGGGGGCTTGAGTGTCAGCGCATTCGGTGATCCTTGCGTTGAGATTGCGCGCTGAGGTGTTGGCGTCATCGGATGGAGGACGGAGGGATTTGGAGAGAGTTGTGGTCAGTTGCTCGTTGGTTATTTCATTCCATTTCCTGTTGAGAGTCCTGGGGGCACGGATGTGGCTACTGGGTGTGGTGATGGTGAAGTGTAGGCAGCAGTGGTTGTTCCAGTCTGGGGTGGAGATGGTTTCAATGGTAATCCGTTTGCTTGAGGTGAAAATGGGGTCCCAGTGTGTGTCCTGTGATGTGCGTGGTCCCGGTGATCAGCTGTCTGAGACCGAGGGTGGTGAGGTTGTTGAGGAGAGTGGTAGTGTTTGGATCGTTGTGGTTCTTGAGGTGGAAATTCATGTCGCCGAGGAGGAGATAGTCGTTGGATGCCAGGGCCTGGGGGGTGGCGATGTCTACGATGTCGTTGATGAATCCTGGGCGGGGGCCGGGTGGTCTGTAGACTAGGGTGCCACGAATGGAGGAGTTGTGATTGGTGTGGACCAGAAAGTGAAGGTCTTACATGGTGGTGTACTGTTCTTCTGAGTTGGCCTTGATACGTAGTGAAGACTTGTGCACGATGGCGAGTCCTCAGCCCGGGCAGGAGGGCCGGTCCCTCCTTAGGATGCTGTATCCGTCCGGGATGGCGATGGCGATGTCTGGTCCAGAGGTGGGGTTGGTCCAGGTTCCTCCTTAAACAATCACAGGGATGGTGGTCTGCTGTTCCTTGCAGGCCATCATCCCTGTGATTGTAGCCAATCACAAAGGTCGCAACTTGTGATGTTCCTAATTAATATTAATTAGAGGGTTGTTCTGCCACCCCTGAGAATGGGTATTTTGTGAACCAACTTCATGGATCGGCTTGGAAAATCAGACTGCATTTGCTAAAAGTCAATGTGCAATTTGCATATGAAATCTTTGTGCATCAGGACCTAAGTTCCTTAATTTATGTTAGGCCCTAGTCTGAATGGTCCTATTAGGGTTCCAGTAGCCCCCCAACTGTAATTAACTGCCAGGCTTCACCAGCACAGTCCGCAACATTCAATAGGTCATCAAATCCTCACAGCTTCACACTTAACATTCTACTGCAGGTGCACTAAGCCCATGCATCACAGACACACCCCGTGACAGCATCAACCCTTTTCCTTTCACATAAGACAGACTAGACTGGCTACACCACATCATCCTCTTTCCGTACACATAATAGATGTTAAACAGGCAAATAATAATTCAGAAACAGCAAAAATATTCTCACTTTTTCTGCCTCTTACACAAGCAACTCACACACATACCCACAGGGACAGCACAATTAAATGCATTCGCACACACAAAAAAGTGCAGCCCAGCACTTCAACACACACAACACCCATTGCAACTAGCCGCCAAACCATTCTGCCAGATGATAGAAAGCACCTGAATCTACACACAGTCCCACGACCGTTGGGTGCTGCTCTAACATCAGACTGAATGTCTACATAAATATTACTGCCAGTCTCCCCTACCCACAGACTGAAATTACAAACTAAACATTCAGGCAACAGTGTAGTTGAGTATTTCCATTCCTAGCACCAGTCCATGTGAGCACATCTGGCCAACGTCCTAAGATCCCATAGTGAGGACGCACCCACATATTACACACTAAGCTTGCATCAACTGAAGGCACACTGACCCCATCCGGCTACATTCTCAGAGCTCCACTGTGGGAGATGGCAGATTCCATCCTCTGACACCAGGTAGCACAGCAAGAAATCACCAGATGTATCAGAGAAGACAGAGCTCCCTCTCAATAGTCAAGGATGCTTTCAACATTGCCTACCTGGCAGTTTGGCCATCAGGCACAGCACTAAGTGGACAGATAAATCTGAGTTGTGGTGCACAAACAAGGTGAGGCCATTTTGATCCCCAACTGGCCCCTTTCCTCCCCAGCCTCCTGACTGACAAGTTTAAATTTAAGAATGTGAAGCAAAAATTGACTTGCAGTCCTTAAAAGGCATGAGAGAAAGTATATTTTAAAATGTGTTTGTGCAGCAATCACTTTGACTCAAACTATATCCACAGATAAATCCGGAGCTACTGTTGTGAGGCCAACATAACAGCAAGGCCAAAATAACAGGTAATGGACGGAACGCTGAACAATGTCAAACATTCACCCCAGTCACCGATCTGGGCCTAAATCAATTGTTTTTATGCTTGCCATGGTGTTTCAGTTCAGACCCAGCCATACACAAATCAGTCTTGCCCTGCTCCTCATAGGAACAGCTCAGCCCAAACTGCCATGCCAGGTCCTCTCTGTACAGGAAACAAGCATCCTGGGACCGGTATCGGGGTATCACTACTCATCAGCCAGACTAGCTTGAATCTGGTGCCATAGCGAGCACAAGACTCATGTCTGGGCATACCCTTCCCACTCAGGGCAAGAGATGCAAAAAGAACAGATAATGGACGGAATGGTGAACAATGTCAAACATTCACCCCCTGTCACAGTTCTGGGCCTAAATCCATTATTTTTTTGCTCGCCACGCCGTTCCAGTTTGGGCTCAGCCATATGCAAATTAGTCTTCCATCAATCAATCATAGCATTTGTAAAGCACAACACTAACACCCCTAAGGGTATCTGGGTGCTGAGGGTGCTGTGTCTCTGCTGAAAAGCCACATCTTGAGTCACCTTCTGAAGTCTGCCAGGGAGGAAGCTGTTCGGAGGTGGAGAGGTAGGCTGTTCCAGGACATTGCTGCTGTGCAGGAGAAGGAGCAGCCTCCGCAGGGGCTGCGATGGATGCGGGGTGTGTGTGCGAGGTTGAGCGAGGCAGAGCGGTGTTGTCTTGCTGGGACGTAGTAGGTCAGACAATGGTTGATGTAGGACGGCCCTAGGTTGTGGAAATCCTTGTATGCGAGTGTGAGGATTTTGAATTGGCATCTGTTCTTGACGGGGAGCAAGTGGAGGTTCCTGAGGTGTGGGGTGATGCTTGAGCACTTGGGGAGGTTGAGGATGACTCTGACTGTGGTGTTCTGTACAGTCTGAAGTCTTTTATGTAGCTGGGAGGACACTCCAGCGTAGAGAGCATTGCCATAGTCGAGGCGGCTGGTGACAATGGCATGCATGATTGACTTTCTGGTGTCGGTAGCAATCCATTTGAAGATTCAGCAGAACATACGGAGGATGTAGAAGCAGTAGGAGGTGACTGAGTTTACTTGTCGATTCATGGATAGTTGGACAGTCAAGGATGATGCCAAGGTTTCATGTGTGGTCTGATGGAGAGGGCATTGGTCCGAGTTCTGTTGGCCACCAGCTGTGGTCCCATACAGAGGTGTTCTTCCTGAAGATCAGGACTTCTTTTTTGTCGGGGTTTAGTTTGAGCCTTGACCCTGCTCCCATGGGAATAGCCCAGTCCAAACTGCCAGGCCAGGCTCTCCCTGGGTCAGAAACAAGCATCCAGGTGCTGGTTCTGGGCTATAATCCCTTATCAGCCTGGCTAGCTTGGCACCAAGCTATATGCAGTTGATGATCCCATAACAATGGTGAAACTGATGTTGCGTTGCTTGGGTTCCTGTTCAGAGAGGGCCTGGCTTGGCAGTTCGGACTGGACTATTCCCACTGGAGCAGGGTCAAGACTGATTTGCATATAGTTGGGTACAAGCTGATGTAATATAGTGTGCAAAATAATGATGGACAGGGATGTGGACCAAGTAATTACCAGTGTCTGAGATTAATTTAAGCATTATGTCCATCACTTTTTGTTTACTTTAATGTCACCCTAAGTGGGATGGGTATGCCCAGATTTGGGTCCTGTGCACACTGTGTCACTGGAACCAAGCTAATCGCAGATGATGAGCCCATGACAAGGGTGAAACCAGTCCTGCATTGCTTGTGTTCCGGTCTAGTGAGGACCTGGCATGGCAGTTCGGGCTGGACTGTTCCCGTTGGAGCATGGTCAGGATTGATTTGCATATAGCTGGGTCCAAACTGAGGTGGCATGTGTGCAAAACAATGATGGACTGAGATGCGACCCTGAGTAATTAGTAGCTGAGATTAATTCAAGCATTCCAGGCGTCACTTTTTGTATACTTTAAACTGTTGTGAGGCCAACACAATAGTAACATGGTTGCACCTAGAGAGGCCAAGGGCAAATCCCACAGCTCCATTCATTGTAATGTAGAGACCCAGATGGAGCAAGGTGACAGCTAGTCTACACCTGGGTGAATTTGGGTTACTGGCAGAGGCCGACAGACAGAAATAGGTTGAGGGAGGGATGGGCGGGTTTAAGGTCGGAGGCATATATAGAGCATAGATTGGGTGATTAGGCACACCACGGAGCCAGTACCAGTCAGGCAGGCAGGACAATTTGAAACCCACTTGCACACCCTGTATCATAATTACACTCAAGAAAGGTAATTCTTAGATAACCTTAAGGTATTAGGCAACAAACTAATTTTGCCACAATAAGACAGGTTGTAGTGTTAACATAAGCAGTAGTTTTTGGGAGGATTAAGCCTCTCGATCTGGCATATTCATCCCTTGGGTGGGAGATTTTGGTAGAGTTAAGAGTCTGGAGTGGGTGTATCCATCCCTTGGGTGGGGGAGCACAGGTGAAGGGGAAGAATATGTTTGGGGCTTTGAACAACACTAGGCGAGTTCTCTTGGGGATGTTTGCTGGGGTGATATTGAGAGAGATTGGGGAAAGCAAGGAAAAGGTTGTGAGTGGAGGAAGAAAGGAAAGAGATGGAAGAGTATGGGGGAATTTTTTGTTGATGCAATGTTCACAATTTGGGAGTCTTTTAGGAGTGGGGAAATGACAGCAATTTAATGTATTATCGAGGTTTAGGTTTCAACACTTGTAAGAATTGGGTTGTGGGTAGACTAGGGGGTGACTTCTGGTCAGGCTGCAACCACAATCCTTGCTAGGGTGAGGCACAAGCCAACCCCAATTTAACCTGTGCTTAACCCTCTGGTAGCCTGACACAAAGCAGTGAGGCTTAACTAAAAGGCAATGTATAAAATATTTGTGCAACAGTAATAAAGTGAAAAACACCACGCAAAAAGAATCCCACAGCAAGTTAGAAAGTTAATTTTAATAAGTAAAACAAGACCAAAATGACAAAAAGCCAATTAGTAGAACTAGAGATATGCAATTTTAACGGTTTTAGTGAAAATAGCCCCAAAAAGCACAAAGCGCCAACTGTTTATATCTGGTCACAACATACCAGGACAAAGTCACAATTTCAGGCCGATCCTGATTGAGGATGGGCAGACTACAGGGACCCAATTAGGCTGGTTGAACAGAGTACCCTAAATCCTGGTTTGCAGAGCATTGTGAGGATTCGTGTCAAGCATGCATTACACAGCCGAAGCAATGCTTTGGTTCTGAGGTGTGGTGAGGCTGCGATGGGAGGGCCTACGTTTTTGTCAAGGATCCTGTAGATAGAGTTTGCGATGCAAAGTCCGGTGTCCAGGATGCAGCACACAGCTGCAGTGATGCGTATGTTCTGAGGAGCTGCAAAGCTGCAATGCGGAGTCCGGTGTTGTTGTCGAGGCTTCTGTCAACAAGGGATGCGAGGGCCTGCATCAAGGCATCATGTGGTTTAGAAGGTGGTTGCGGGCTGCGGCGTTGATGTAGGTCTTTGCGACGGGCCCAATCTACACAGCAGCTCAGGTTTGTGACATGCAGCAGAGGAGATGTGTTGGTTTTGCTGTGTCCACAAAGGCTGGCAAGCACCTTAGGCCCATTTCCAAGGGTCCAGTCTGGAGTGGCACCAGTTGGCAAAGTAGGCTCACAAATAGCAGAGTCTAGGTGCAGGGTTGTTGGAAACCTGTTATTTCCCTGAGGCTTCAGATCAGGAGGCCAGCCAACTAGCTCTTGTAGCCACTCTAGGTTCAAGAGATGCAAGTTCAGTCCTTCTCACTCAGGCAAGAGGGCAGCACGCCAGTACAGTGGCGCTGTACTTCCTACAGAGCAGAAATCCATCAGAGTGGCAGTTCATTCAGCAGCACAGCAGTTCTTCTACCTGGCAGAATATCCACAGGTACTTGAAGTAGGGGTATGTGATGTCTAGTATATGTACACACAGTTGGCCTTTGAAGTAAGCAGATGCTTCTAGAGGTAGGCTTTTGAAGTGCATAGATGCCCTACCTTTCTGGCCTTGGTTGCAAACTAACTATAGGGGGTATGCAGCCCTTTTGTGTGGAGACAAGACAAAGGCTATTCCAGTGTACGTAGGGCTGGCCTCAGCTCCTCCCTCATGTCCTGCCAGTGATGGCCCATTGAGGCACACCTAAGCTCCTAATTGTATTTGGCTGTCTAGGAGGAATACACAAAGCTGAACTCTCAACTACCTTCAGTTGAGTGACCCAGAGACAGGCTGCAGGCACCAAATGGCTAAGGCAGGAACAAGCCAACTTTCTAAAAGTGGCATTTTCAAACTTTGTATTTAAAATCTGACTTCATCATAAGTGTGGATTTTTCATTACAATTCCAAAGATTCCAAACATGAACTGGTTGCTGTTACCATTTGGAAATTACAGCTTATTAAATTTAATAAGGTAACATCAATGTTATCCTCTGGGAGAGGTAAGCCTTGCAGTAGTAAAAACCAAATGTAAGCATTTTTTCACAACCAGGATATTTAATACTTAAAAGTACATGCCCAACTTTTTAAATATACTGCACCCTGGCCTCTGTGCTGTCCAGAGCCTACCATGGGGATGCATTATAAAGGAAGGTTTGGTCCTGGTAAAATGTTTATTGTGCCAGGTCAAAAGGGCAGCTTAAAACCGCACACACACAGGCTGCAATGGCAGGCCTGAAGCATGTTTAAAGTGCTTCGTAAGTGGCTGGCACAATCGGTGCTGCAGGCCTACTAATAATATTTAATTTAAGGCCACGGGCATAGGTAGTGCCAATTTACTAATCTGCTGTAAGACAATTCTACTATGTTTTAAGGAGAGAGCACAAGCACTTTTCGCACTGGTTATCAGTCTTAAGGCCAACAAAAACAAATTCAGCCAAAATAGGAGGAGGAAGGCAAATAAATCAGGGGATGGCCATTCAGACAGGGTCCAGTCCAACAATAATGTATTATGTATTTTGAGGAAATGATTCTACAAACCTGTCTTAATAAAGTGTCCTTTTTCTGCTAACTAATGAGAGTGCTGTGTTGAAATTGCAGGAGTTGAAGCATGAGACCTGTGCAGTGCGCTGCTGCCTTTTGGCTATGCTTGTGCTATACAAATATCATGCACATACACAAGTACATTCTGCTTCAGTTCAAGGTACTGCGAGGTCACTCAAGGACTGTGGCCAAAAATTGACAATCCCAGAGATGGACCTCTCAGTTTTGTACACTTTACCGTAAATTCTTCTACACACTCAGGTGACTCCTGCTGTTAAACAGCTGTGCAGATTAGAAATAGCTGTATAAAGATGTTCATTGACGAAGTACAAGCTGCATATCCTTGGCACACTTAAAGGAATAATACCCGAAGTGTAGTACGAGTTCTCAGAGCTTTGTAAAGGTTACATAGCAAACATGATGCGCTGTACACCAGATAAAAGGTTATTATGGGATGATGGCATTGAAATCTATGGCTAGAGAGCACTCTACTTTGAGATTAATAAATGAATAGTCTCATAATAGGTACTTAGGGCTGCTACAAAGGACTACCGACAAATCTGGAAAAATAAACAGGTTAGAATGAAAGCATTCACCCCCAGGGGCAAAAACAGTGCAGCTACAATTGACAGCATAAAAAAGCGTTATCAATTTCAGGTTGTTAAGAAGCTTGGAGGATTGTAACTCGAGTGAAAAAATGTCCTTGTTTTCGAGAAGGGAAGAATATATTTTGTTAAGGAAATGGATGGTAGCATTATACTGACGTTTTCAACCCTTTATTCTCGGAGTCAATATTCAAACAATACTTGACATCTACATTTCGCACAAATGCGGAAATTAAAAAATACAACATAAGCTAGAGAACCACTCAAAGCAAGGACATCGTCAAAGTCAGATTCTCATCTTCTCAGCTTCCTCTTTCTTTTGGCCAAAGTTTGACAGCATAATAAACATTGGCTTTGCTAACAACGTCGTTTTTACTCCTGGTTCTTCTCTGTCCCTAAGAAAAATAAATAACTTCCATTAGACATCTCAATATTCAATACAACCAAACAATAGTAGACATACAAATGAATGCAACCCCATACATCATCACTCTACTACAAACGCAGGTGAGACATAGCAGCTAAATATTGCCCAAAAAGCATACTAACGTCAGAGGTAATCTTCACCTCCATGTCCTTAATATAATTTAAACTTTCTGTTTTAAAAGCCTTAAAACAGAATTTCTTCAGCGTAGAATCTGAGTGTGAACCAAAACTGGAGGAATCAATGCCAGCCTCTTCCATTAACAAACGGATCAGTCCAGCCAGAGTCAATGATGGAACTCTGGGATTTTCCTGATAGCAAAAACTGATGGGTCTTCACAGACCTCAAGCCCCTGTTCGTGGGCATGTATCCCTTCAAACAGTTTGTGAAAAATCCGATTTGGAGGGTCCAGGGCAATCATAACTTACTGCGATCCACTTGCAGAGTAGTCCAAGGCTTACTCAGGGAGCCAAAGACTCAGAACTCAATAACACAGCAAATAGCACTGGTTAAATCAATGCTCAGCCCGCACCTTTTCAGTGTACATGCAAAAGTAAGTACTAAAAACAAAATTACAAATATAGACAAGATGACAGCTGGAAATACCAATGGGAACACCCTTTAAAGAGCCTTGCAAAGCACATGCTAAGTACATGCAAATTACACCCAGTGTGCCCAAGGCGGCAGGCCCGATGCCTAAAAACATAACACTGTCTTTAACAGGTGGTATGCAGTCAGAAATAGGGGTGTTAGACCTGACAGCCTTAGGGTGGTCACCTCTAACTTTTTGCCTGCCTCCCACCACTTTTTGAACCCTGTTTTTGCTGGCTTTAGTACTCTGCACACTTTACCACTACTAACCAGTGCTAAAGTGCATATGCTCTCTCCCTTAAACATGATGACATTGGATCATACCCAATTGGCTTATTTAATTTACATATAAGTCCCTAGTAAAGTGCACTATATGTGCCCAGGGCCTGTAGATTAATGCTACTAGTGGGCCTGCAGCACTGCTTGTGCCACCCACTTAAGTAGCCCCTTAACCCTGTCTCAGCAATTGCAAGGCCTGTGTGTGCAGTTTCACTGCCAAATTCGACTGGGCATTTAAATGTACTTGCCAAGCCTGGAACTCCCCTTTTTCTACATATAAGTCACCCCAAGGAAGGCCCTAGGTAACCCATAGGGCAGGGTGCTGTGTAGACAAAAGGCAGGACATGTACCTGTGTAGTTTACATGTCCTGGTAGTGTAAAACTCCTAAATTCATTTTTCACTGCTGTGAGGCCTGCTCCTTTCATAGGCCTGAATTAGGGCTACCTTCATATACTGTTTGAGTGGTAGCTTCTGATCTGAAAGAGTAGGAAGGTCATATTTAGTATGGCCAGAATGGTAATACAAAATCCTGCTGACTGGCGAAGTTGGATTTAATATTACTATTTTAGAAATGCCACTTTTAAAAAGTGAGCATTTCTCTGCACTTAAATCCTTCTGTGCCTTACAATCCACGTCTGGCTAGGTTCAGTTTACAGCTCCCTTGTGCATTCACTCAGACAAACCCCAAACACAGGATGCTCAGCCTCGCTTGCAAACATCTGCATATTGAATGGGTCTTCCTGGGCTGGGAGGGTGGAGGGCCTGACACTTACATGTCAAAGGACAGTAGCTTGCCCTCACACAAAGGACTGCCACACCCCCCTACTGGGACCCTGGCAGACAGGATTGAACTGAAAGGGGACCTTGTGCACTTCTAAGTCACTCTTTGAAGTCTCCCCCACTTCAAAGGCACATTTGGGTATTTAAACAGGGCCTCTGCCCCTACCAACTTAGACACTTCCTGGAGAAGAGAACCTGAACCAGAACCTGCAACCTGCCAAGAAGAACTGACTGGCTGCCCAAATTCACCGCATGCCGAATGGAAACGACGCAGCCCGACTTCGCAACGAGAAGATCGATGCAGCACCAGCATAGCGACTGGAAGTTCAACGCACGGCCCACTGGATCGACGCACAGCCGAGCCGGAACGACACAGCCTGACTTCCAGAGAGGAATCGACACAACGCCTGCCGTGTGGTAGACATTTCCACGCAACGCCCACCGGATCGATGCAGCCCCTGTGACTTCGTCCTGTCAGTGCCGGATTTCAACGCATTGCCCCCAGGGCATCCAAAAACCCCGCAACCCAAAGAGGATCCAAGACCGAGCGTCGGAAATCGACGCAAAGCCTTCCCTGCATGAAAAATAAACGACGCATCGCTGTGTGCTGCTCGAGAAATCGATGCACATCTTCCTGTTTTCCAAGCATCTCAGCCTCTGCGGTTCTTTGCGGAGATTTGGAACGTAAACCAGGTACTTTGTGCTTGCAAGAGACAGTTATTGCTTTTAAGAGACTAAAAACACTTTATATAATTTTTACAGTGATATCTCAACATATACTTATTGCATCTTAATCGTTTTGACCTGCATTTTACCAGATAAATATTATATATTTTTCTAAACACTGTGTAGTGTATTTTTGTGGTGTTCTACTGTGTTATTGCATGATTTATTGCACAAATACTTTACACATTGCCTTCTAAGTTAAGCCTGACTGCTCAGTGCCACGCTACCAGAGGGTGGACACAGGATAATTTGGATTGTGTGTGATTTACCCTGACTAGAGTGAGGGTCCTTGCTTGGACACGGGGTAACCTGACTGCCAACCAAAGACCTCATCTCTAACAAAGGGCTACTGGTTTTCTCAAAAGTTGTCCCCAACATTCAACAGTAGAACATAAATATTCCACCAGCAGTGAACATTTCAGTATGTTACCACAAATATACATATTAAGGCATTCATCATAAACATGACTTACCTATGGGTTTCGACATTCAATAGCAAACAGTAGCAAGACAATGAATATTTCAGTGAAAGTATTGTTTCTATCTTTAGACCAGGTTGCTTAGCAATCTCTGGGAAGACAGAGACTCAGGAGCATCTGAGCCACGTGCTCCGCTGTGGCCTCACTTTTTGTGATGCAATAGCAACTCAGCCCTCCAAATCATATCCATAAGGCCCGCAAAGTCAATTTGCATGGCTTTGAATGGTCTCATAGATATGGAGTAAGGCAAGGCAGCACAAATTGCTGCTTTGCCTTACTCTGCGTTGGGCAGACATTCCATGGGCATTGCGGAGGGTGTTCCCATGCGACACCCATATTTTTGACGCATCCCTAGGTCTACAAGAACTTGTAAACCTGGGGATGCGCCAAAACCTTAGGCCTCCCCACAGGATGGGGTGGCGTACCTGACTGAGAGGGACTGGAATGCTTGAAGTATTGTATCGGGCCAAAGTTTATTTCTTGTTTATCTCTCCTCCCATGTTTCCTCTGGGTCAATTACGCTGTGTTTGCATATCATTTCAGCGTTTATATATTTGTCCCTTTTGAGATAAGAGGCTTTCACCCACCGTTTTAGTATTTGTTAGTGATCCTAACAGATTCACTCAGAGCAGAGCCCTAAAACAGAAGGTCCAAAAGCAAACAAAACCCAAAACTTAAAGGGATGGGGGTTTACAGGTCAGAATCCACTTTATCACCCTCTTGACCACATATAATGTGGGTTTATGCAAAAAGCAAAAATGGAGGTGCAAGCAAGTGCTGGATGTTATTAGATGTAGAGGTGAAAATGAATCCAGCCAGGGTAAACATCCTGCCAAGAAAATTCAGCGCTTTAATGTCTGACACCCTTCTGCAAGACACCTGTTGAGTTTCAGAAAATAGTGGACATGTGAATTGTCCCACAGTCTCCCTGGTGGAACCACCCTACGGTCGCAAACACCTTTGAAAAGTCAATTTCTGTGACAATGGTGTGGGAATGAGAAGACAAAAACACAATAGTCTTCACTAAGTTTGTATCTGAATATGCAATTTACAGCACCCTACCACCCAAAGGCCTCTACATCAAAATGAGGTAAACCTGCACTACTTCACCTCTGGACTCAGGGAGTAGATATAGCAAACACTTCTTTATAGTGGTAAAATAGTGATGGAAAACAATCATTAATAGAGTTGTTCTTTAAAGCAGTCACTTATTACCTTTTCAATGGGGAATGCATGTGTGTCATACCAGTTACCTTTAAGGCTGAGCAGTTTTACTGAAATGCGCATGACCAAAGAAGACAAACAACCAGTCATTTAAAATATATGTTTTGAATCTAACTATAAATACAAAATTAATAGTAACATCTTCAGAAAATATAAACCTACACCAATAAATGTATTTTGTGGAAATGTACATCATTTACAGATCCACATGTCAATTGAACAAACCTATACGACATACCAAAAGGAGAAACTACTGTTGATTTATATGGAATACACCTACTCTAATGAAAAAATTACAAATTAATTAATAGTGCATTAAATACTACTCCAATGGCTGCTATTGGCATGCTACCACAATTAAGAAAGCCATAGAAAGTGTAAGAGAGCATAAATGTCGGCTTTCAGAGGCAGAAATAGTCCAAGACTTAAACGCTGTTGCATCAACCTCTAGATCATCTGCCTACATAATAATAAAAGACTATGATCCCCAAATTCCAGGTCAATTAGTTGGCCAAATTCCAGCAGTACAAAACTTTAAAAGAACCATCAACAGGAAAAAAGACAGAAGAGGCCACATCAGCACCAAAACATTTAGTTGGTGGTGGTAGCTACTGAGTAGTTATGTTTAAGTCTGAGTTTTCATTGAAAGGGGGGTATCTTTTGATTTGCCTTGATTTACATGCAACTTGGCAACCCATTTACTTGCCATGTAAGTCTCGGCATGGCAAGTTTTGTGCAACTCTGTTCACAGGGAAAAAAAATAAGGATTGGTGAACAAGTGTATCATTTAATTTCCCATTTTAGCTCCCAGAGGAAATGTTCCCAAAAGATAGAAAGCAAAAACCACTGACCGATTTTACTCTAAACGTGGCATGAATGTAGACCTTTTCTGAGAAAGCATTCCTTTTTGTTTAGTGTAAATCTGTTCCATAGTTTTTCAGTTATAAGCATTTGAAAACAGCAGTGCGCAGTGGGCCTGAAAGGGTTCACACTTTTGTGTATCTTCTCATTTGAACAGCGATTTGTGAATTTCCTTGTAACTTTGGCAGTGTTTGAGAAATATGCCAGAAAGTTGACAAATAATATGGTCAGATGACTATTGGTACATCTGAACCTGTGCATATCTATATGGTGAAGAGTAGTTAAAAAGGGGAGGGGTAAAAAGTGTTAATTTGCTAGTAAATTTGGCCCAGCTTGCATAAATTTGCAGAACCTAGAAATTTTTCATTGGCATCCCAAGTTTTGTGCCAATCCATGAAAGGGGGCATGGTTAAGAGAGATGGGATCAATGAAGGTATATTCAATAATGATATTAGCACTGTTTGATGAATCTGCGTTAAATATATCAAGTAGGGTTAGTGAAGATCCAATGGGGAGTAAAACTAAAGGGGGATGTCAAAATGATTTTTGATTTATTAATAACTTTGGCACTGTTTGATAGATCTGAACAAAACTTGGCAGGACCTTGGCATGTTTAACCATCCTTTAGCATTTTTATGGTTGCAGAGATTCACCAAGGAAAAGGGTCTGAGTTAAAAGGTTGGTGGTGGGGTGCGCAAACAAATGTTCACAGCAGAGGTTGGCTCACACAACAGGTTGGACACAAGAATGGCTCAGGTCAGCCCCTGTGAAGTGGGTGCTCTTAAGTATATCGTAAATAAACAATTAAAGTAACCAAAACAAAACACAGTAAAAAACAGAGTAGTAGCTCTGGCCAACCATGCTGAAAACACCAATATGACAATGGTGCAGAAACATGAACAGAAAAACATGGCAGGCGCTGCACGTTATGACGTGTTGTGTGTGCATTGATAACCATAAATGGCGTATTTCAGTGGTTTGACACATTTGAGGCAGGCACATAACTGTTTTTAACTGTGTTTTTCAGTGAATATAATAGACAAACTACATGTCCCAGTATGCAATGAAAAAACACATATTACATAAAGTACAATGAAATGAGCAAACAGAAAGTCTGTACTACAAAAGGTATGTTAAAATATTATATATACAATAGAAACAATACATAACTATTACAAGCAATAAACATTTAAAAAGATAAATTAGAATAACGATCAACATTTAATTTACAATTTAATAAAAATACAATACAGTTCCTATATATTGTATATTACATTGTACGAATTTAATGTTATATTGACAAGTAAACATTACACCCTTATAAAACATCAAATTAAATACATTTTTATTAATCACATCAACCTTATGCCCAAATTAAAGTAAAGAATAATAATACAAGCTTGTAGCTAAAGAATACACAAACAGGGTATTCCTTGTTCCTAGCAAATATTTTACATGCTAATTCCAAAAAATTGCAAAAATACATATATTAAAATGTACAAAAATAGACTAGGTTCCATTCGACTTCCACAATACCATCCAAAATCATTACAAATTACTGGTAAATGGAATAAAGGAAAATGAAAATTATTGTTGACAATACAAAATTTCAAATAATTTTTCTTAAAAACCATTAAAAGGTTTGTAACTCCAAAAGGGACATTTTCAGGAAAGCTCTTCCATACCTTGCAAAATTAACCATTACATATTTCCAACCCCAAAGATTCATATCCATAATTATACCAGTACATCACCCAGCTTTGTTAATCATCCCAATTTATCATTAATTACCCTATATTAACCCTCATAATTTCAACATTAATAAACAAATTCTAACCTCGCACTTAAAACGGTAAACAGTACATTTACTAACAACACAGTGAAGTAAATTAACTTAAATTATATCTATTCAACCTACTTAATAGAAATACACATGAAATTACATTTTTGTTATTTTATCTGATTAAACTGAACATGTTGCTGCTGTCCTTGACATCTGCTGTGTAGTGAAAAGAAGAAAAAAACTTGACACTGGACATACCGGTGAAAAATAAAATTGCAGCAATTTTTTTTTTAAGTTAAAAAATTATAAATGTTATGTATTGTCGTTAATATTTGAATGTATGAAAAAATGTTAAAAATGCTTATTTAAAAAGGCAATTTAAGCAGCATAAAAGTTTTGTTATTATAAAATAAGTGTAAAAAATAATTTGCACATTATATTTTATTAAGTTTTATATAGCGTGAACCGGGACCAAGGAGATTAAAGTACTTTACATGAGCACCAAATCATGTTACACAAGGGCAGATACATTTTAATACAAAGGGAGAGTAAGTGATTTGACCAGAATCACGGAATGTTGAAATGACGCTAGAAGTCAAACCTTGTTCCCAAGTTTCAAAGGCTATTAGGCCACATCTCCAACCTTATGTATAACCTTCTATATAATAATAAATATATGTTAATTGTTTCATAGCTTCTACTCGTATGTGTAATGTGAAATAACAGCTTTCCGTTTTAAACATAGAAACAGATCGAATTAGGTATCCATATGTTTATATTTTTACACCTGAAATGACCTGAATGTTTATGTAATAAATGTACATGCATATTTTCTGTATATAAATGTATTACTATTTATACAATGTGTTACTTTTTAACTTGAAAGATGATGTTGTTTTATATTCAGATTAGTCTACTCTCCGTTTTTAAAATAATATGAATTGAATAATTCATTTATTTATTAGCTATGTTATAAATTGAAATTAAAAATCTTTTGTTAATTCAGCCATGTAATTGTTCATTTTAGAATGTAAAAACAATGTTTTTTAAAAACTTGAATTAATAGTTGAATTAAAAATTGGTATCCTAACTCAGCCAAACAATCAGTGGCGAAATGCTTTTGATTTGTGGGTGCAGGTGTGGGGAGGGGATATTTAACTTTCCCCATGTTTGACGAGTCCTTGCTAGGCAATTATGCTATAATATTGCTGCTGCCAGGACCCTGTGGTTTGATTTATATCTTTTCACTATGGGAAAACTATTGGCACACAAGACTATTGCAGGACAATTTGTACTTCAGAAAAGTATCCATAAATAAAAAAATATATTATTGATTCGGACATTTTAAAAAACCTTCAGTGGGCTAGCCGATAGAGTGAGAAGGACAGGCGCCTGTTGGAAAACACATAAAACATTTTTTTTAAACCATCACATTACACACAAAGCACAAATCAATCTCTTACTCTGCCAGAGCCACCACCTTTAAGGCTCTGAGCTAGTATGAGGTGAAATTTGAATATCTCCTCTGCTTTCTTGTGTGGTCAGAGCTGGGACTCATCCTCTTTGTCACTGGAAGTAGTTTCAGTGCTCCCAATACATAGCCAAACCTTCTTTCAATGGATTTGTGCTGACTCCAGTGTGTCTATAGTGCTTAATTTGAGCTGGTGGTTGCCGGTAGAGGACACCAGCACCATTTTTTAGACCGCCACTTATTTTTCCTTATTGGACATTTGATGAGAGAAAGAGAGGAAAAACACACAAAGGAAAAAGGAGGAAGAAGACAAAGATAGAAACATTTTCAGAAGAGGAGAAAACAGGAACTTGCAAGTGTGAGATAAAAGTGAAGGGGATGTCTGGTAGTGGATAAAAAAGAGGTGTATTGAAGAATACATTGCCTTGGTATTCGGTGCGCTAACATTTAATTGCTCCGCCTTGGGCTTTTGAGCAGTGCTTTTGGTAACGGCACTCATTATTTTACAAATGAAGTACTGTGTGTCTGTCTCACTCTTGATATCTGTTGTCTGACAGCTTTCAACAGACATCATTATGGCAATTTTGCATGCAACAGCTTGTAGACATGGATGGAAAAACAAGATTTCTAATGAACAAGATCTACACCAGAAAACATATATGTTTCTCTTTGATTTTCTCTGCTTTGATTCAGAAAAAGACATACATTTATAAATGGATAATATTTAGCCATGTTGGAGCGCACGTACTGGTGTAAACACAGAAGTGATAAAAGAGATTTGAGTTGTTGATTGCAAAGATGTTTGTGGGGGTTTGAATGTACTATATGAGAAGGCTGGGTAGCCTTATTGTGCAGTACACTCTCAAATCCCATCTTGGGTCTGGTCGGGTATGGGTACTCAACCTTAAGATCAAACATGGATAGCTGTGGCTGCGAGCAGTAAGGCTTAGCAAAGGAACAATGTATAAAACATTTAGCAGCACCAAACAACGAAATAAGAAAGTCACATGACACAAAAGGAACAAGACATGAATTTATAAAAATGGAGTGAATTAATGAATTTTTAGAGACCTTAATTATTAACATCCACCAGAGGGTTCCGGAGATGCATATATTAGAAGCAATAAATAACTTTCAAATTCACAGCAAACAAGCACTGGCCAACAAAAAAAAGGTTTGGAAACTTTTGAAAAGTTTGAAACAGTTAATTCGACAACTCCGGCCTGAGTTGGGCAAACCAAGGTGGCATGACAGAGATCTAGGGGGTCAGATTGGACACTTTGGACGGTATCCTGGCCACTAGAGCATTTTTAGAGGCAAGACCCAAACTTTACAGGATGACCGGCATAGACAACAATGGAGTGGTCCTGATGCTTACTGATGCAGGCTTAAAGATGCTCAAAGACTATCTTGATGCTGTGCAGTCCATGGGGTTGAAGTCTGGTCGAGTCGCACCCAGTAAGTGTGGGCGACTCTGTCAATGGATTTCAGTGGTCTTCTTCTCATACTCCTCCAAAGTCCAGTGAGTACTGAAGTCTCAGGTGCCAGGAGTGCCCATTATATCCCAGCAAACTGCCCTGAGCAAACAATGCAGACACTAGCCAATGGTCTTGTTGGTGCCCTCCTCTCTGGTGACACAGTTCTGGTTGTGTGTGGCAGCTGGCTATCCCAGAGCACAGCATTCTTGCCACACCCAAAATGGCAGAATACTTTCTTGACTGCAAGGGCCTTGTAGCCCACCCCTAGAGGTGTAGCTACCATGGGGCTACACGCCCCTTGAAAACCGGTTTGTGAATTGTTTTCCTCCTCTGTCCATGGCTCTATTCTGTCTGCAGGAAAGAAAAGGTACCTACCTGAGACTGTTGTCACAGAGGCCCTTCAAAGGTGGCTGCACCTTTTAAGCTAGCCTTTTGGGCCAACATTCCAGGCAGCCATCCTGTGGGTAGAGGACACACCTTCCAGTGCAGAGGCAGCCTTTGTTCCTGGCCTGGTAGTCCTTTACATGTTCTCCCCAGGGGGGCAGAAAGCTGTCTGTGTGTCAGTACCTTTGTGAGGCCAATGGACTAGCTGGGGCACAGAGTGGCAACTTCTTAAAAGTTCCTTACTTTTAAAACTGACATTAATTTTGACGTGGCCATTAAGTCACATTTAAAGCCACAATTAATGTGATTCCAACTTTGATAGTTCCAGTCCAAAGAAAGCAATGTTGGGATGCCACCTGGTAACTCTGTATTAGTCAATGGGGCCACAAACTTTACCCACAGCAAAAAGACAATTTGGAACTCTTGCTGGTAAGATATAGTGCAAAACATAAGTCTTACCTAACAAATCTATCTCCCTGCCATAGGACTCTATGGGCCTTCCTTAGGGGAAACTCATATATAAGGTTGAGGGATAGGGTGGCTTTGCCATAGGTTTAAATAGAAAAGTTGAACTGGCAGTAGCAGGTTGGTGGCCATTTTTTATCTGCAACCCTGAGTGGACACTCTGAGGGTCATTACGAGTACGGCGGACGTTTTTCACCGTTGCTGAACTTCTGACTGGGAGGTTGCCGCCACACAGGCTACCTCCCTGCCAGCCCCACTAAGAGTTTTCCGCTAGGCTGGTGGGCGGAAATCTTGGTTTCCGTCCGCTAGGCTAGCGGGAAACAGGCTACAACGTTGTCACCGGCTCATAATCGAACTGGCGGCAATGCTGTAGCCCGCATGGTGCACTAGCACCCTCGCAATGTTCACTGTCTGAAAATCAGACAGTGAACATTGCAACGGTGCTGGGCGTAGGGGCCCCTGCACTTCCCATGCCAAGTGCATGGGCAGTGCTGGGGCCCCTCTGTAGCCCTCTGCACCTGTTTTCCCCCAGCCTTTTCATGGCGGTGTTACCACCATCAAAAGGCTGGCGGAGAACAAGGTCGTAATCCCCAGGGAAGGGAAACCTGCAAAAAGCCTGTTTCTTACAATGTTAAATTATAAATCTTACAACTTTGACATGTTGGTCTGGTGACCATGTGGTGGGAATGATTCTTTTTGTTAGCTAACTTTTTATTTATTCTTAAATTTCAAACTTAACCGGATTAGGATTTTCACGAGATAGGTGAACAATATACTTGCTTTTATAGGTCAAATCATGTGAAGGAAGCTTTCACTGTACATTTCACAGTGAAATACGTAAGTCAGATTTAATAGTTATTATATCAGGCAACAACCACCTCAGCTCTAAATATACCCTATTACAGAGGCATCCTCTCACTTAACAAGTATTTATACTTCCATTTCTAGGCTGAACCCCAGTATGTTTTCTAGGTACCTCAAATCTTGTCATATTTATGGGAGTATACCCTGCCTTAAAGATGTATGTTTTTGTCTTGCATCTTCTATGTTGCTGTTCATAGACTGTTGCTGTGGTACCAAAGTAATCTCCTCTTCTGCATTCGCTGTCTTGGAAAACACTGCTCTCTTGTCATCTCATGTTGCTCCTTTAGTGTTGCCTTCTTAACCGAGGTTGCTCTGTAGACGCAACCCATCATAAGAGGACTCTTCGAAGGATGAGTCAGCTGCTTGCTTTGAGTACCTCAGCTGCACCTAGAAGGTCTCTGGGAACTGCCCGTCTGTCCAATTGACAAGGCTTCTTTTTGGGTTAGTGCCTTGGCACTGTCATGGTGTGGTGAAGGCACTTCGCCCCCTGCCAGCTGAATTTCTGCTGACATCCCCAAGGCCAACTCTCATTATGACTTTGATAGTCTGACGGTAAGACCGCCCCGGTTGCGGCTGCCAAAAGACCTCCATATTAAGAGATACACAGCACAGACCGCCAAAAAACAGCCAATTTCCCGCAACCGCCAGGACACTGGTGGATGGAAAAAAGGCAGTTCAGCCATCAGCACCTTCAGCCCGACAAAAATCATACGATCTAATTGTGATCCACAAATCACAAGAGCGGTTCTTCCATGGCGGAAAACCATTGGTGGTGCGAACCACGGCGGTCCGAACACACATCAGCCAGAACACCACACCACATTGGATAGTTGAAATACCCCCACCTGACATACACTCACACATCCGACACACCTACACACTGCCCTATAAAACACACCCCTACACAACCCACAATCCTTTGCAACCAGAATGTCACTCACAGCCAGAGTAGCCCAAAACATAGAACTAGCTAAACAAACAATAGGCAGCCCTACCCATTATACTCAGTACACATCCCACATTTGCACAACATACACAACACACAATATACAAAACCATACAATACACAACAACCGTCACACACTCACATTACAGCACCCACACCTCATTACAAACATTTATCATCCTTTTATTCACTACCTCAACGTCTTCACCACCACTACCATGTCCCCAAAAAAACATCCACGCCTCACTGATGATGAGTTGAGAGTCATGGTGGACTAAATTGTCAAAGTAGAGCCATATCTATTCAGAGCGGAGGTCCAGCAAACATCAATAGCCAGGAAAATGGAGTTGTGGCAAAGGATAGTCAACAGGGTGAATGCAGTAGGCAGTTACCCATGCACAAGGGAGGACATCAGGAAGAGGTGGAATGACCTCAGGGGGAAGGTTCATTCCATGGCATCCAGGCACCAGCTGCCGGTTCTCAAGACTGGCGTTGGGCCCCAACCTCCTCCCCCACAGTTCACATATAGAAGGAGAAGGTCTTGGACATCCTGCATCCTGAGAGCCTGACCGGAATACCTTGGGGAGTGGAGTCTGGTACGTAACAACAACATTCATGTCACCAAACAGCTTCATCTTGCATCCTCACTCATCGCCTTTCCTCATCCCTATGATCAAACCACCCACCACCTCCTGCCAAAATCTCCAAATACCCGTCACTGCCATGCCACATGTCAAGTAAACTCACCTCGGGCCACAGTGTTTGGAAAGGACATGTGAAGTCCTAGGAACCGACAGCACTACAAGTCCCAGGCGGCACTGTTCCAACATCAACAAAACCAGAACCGTGCACTAAATTTGAAATGTCTTGCATGTGGAACTAACAATCAATCTAAACTAACCTGACTAGTCCACAGTTCAACAGTTCATGGCAATGACAGCTATGCAATGGACCACTACCAGTACCATTACAAGCAAATCACAGCTACAGCTTTGTCCCATAGCAAACTGGACTCAGAGAAAACATTGCTAATAATTTCATATACTCACCGGGGGGGGAACAACACCTAAATGGCAAAGTACATCCCGACAGAGGCCCAGGGGCTAATGTAACACCAATTTTGTGTGCCAGCTCTTACATAATTGTGCATTGTTTCACTTGTAGTTAGCTCAATGATACCATACACCGTACTAGGAGAGAAATGTACATTGTCATGTCTTCACTCAGACAAAATATGAGGGCGTTTGCAGCCATTTAATCACCAACATACTCCAAGAGCATGGAGCATGCTGTATGCAATTGCAATTCTCGGTGTCCCACGTTGCACTAACCCAGATCAAGTAGCAGCTGTCATTTCATGTCAGGAGATCATGTAAAGGCAGTGTGTGCATCTCACATACCATGTTTAGTTGTCTAATTTATATATCACTTGTTGCATCACTTCACGAACGGTGTGTTCCACTTCTCCTACAGGTAACCTTGACATCCCCAACATGGAGAGGATACCAGAGACAGACACAACCTCTCTGGTTGAAGGCCCCTGTGAGGAAAACAGCCCTGGATATCTGGACACTGTGAACAAAACTTGCCTGCCAGGGACACCTGGTCAGTAAACAAGTGTCACCCTCACCCTGCCCACAACGACTCCTCCCAGTTCTGTTGCAACTACATCACAGGCAACCATTTGCCCCAAAACCTGTGTCCCAAGTACAGTCTCTTCCATTGTGTGCCCCCCCCCCAAGTACAAGTACCTGAGTCTCCTAATGTCACCCCTGACAATGATGGTCATGCCACCAGTGGGAGTGGGCACACTGTGCCAGGGACACGGGTATGTGGGTGTAAGGAATGTGGGAGGGATGGCGTGGGCCAGAGGATGGGGGCTCCAAGGGACACAACTGGCAAGGAGACTATGGCCCAAGTCTTGGGAGCCTCCCAAAATTCCCAAGGCTTAATGGGCCAGGTACTGACCATAATGGGGGAAATCAGACTGCTGCAGAGAGACAACCACCAGGAAGTCATGAAGCAGTGGCAGGCCCAAAATGCCATCATGGCTTCCATTGCTGGGGTGCTGAGGGACATCAATACTACCCTGAGTAGCTTAGACTCCCAACATCAGGCCTCTTCCACTAGCCATGAGACACCAGGCCCCTCGACATCAGCTAGTGGAATTGAGGCCCTGCCAGGGGATGGGAATGCCTCAGACACATCAATACACCTGCTAAGGGGTGAGAAGAAAATCTCTTGTCGTACCTCCCAAAATATCAACCACTTTCACAAAAGGGACAAGATAAATAGTAGAAACACCCAACCCTACTTAAATGGGCTGCTACTAGGTCATGAACACAGCATAGTTGTTTGAAAACTGTCCTCACCCACTATTTGTGGCATGCTTCATCATTGGGCTTCTGCTAATACATTCCTACGTGCACCCACGTCGGAATGGAGCAGTAGGGGCGGGGCACACAAAACAATACACAACAAACCAAAAACAAACGGGGATCTAGACACACAGATATACATTAAAACTATCTCCTGGGTGCCCACTTCTCTTGTTTCTTAAGGGACCCCATGGATAGGGTTAAAAACAGATGTCTGGTGGTGATATTTAAGGCACAAGTACCCGTTCACCCCAGCCTTTGTTCCCCAGTCAACATGTTTCGGCCATTTCCATTGCCCATAAGGGTCAGTCAGCCTTCATCAGGACCTTTCGATCCCCTGTTCCTTTTTATCGCCTACCTGTCATTAATCAGGACTTCTATCAATATGCATATCCTGGCACACTTGACCCCTGTTCGTATACACACTCTGGATTATCTACAATGAAAAGTGTAGAGAAACAATCATGACACACATACAGTCATTTTTCAGGGATGAGAATTCCCCAGATCCATTTCCTCTTTCTCCCATCAGTCGTACATATTTAAAGGCCGATGCGTACATTGGCTCCCACGTGACTCAGTGTTGTCTCCTTCACACGTTTAAAAATATATTGTTGTGAGACATCCCATCACCCGGCAGTGATTCCACCCAAGCCGTAAATCTCATCATCATATCTCGCTCTTACCGAGATTTCATTAAATCACTCTTAAACTGGAGCCCAATTGGAGCACCTCCCTGTAGTCAAACACTAGGTAAAACAAATAATATATTCAGATACGGAGCTCTCAGTGTAGCAGACTATGTTAAAATAGCCTTCCTTCACAGTCTGTAATCATGTGTTCTCACCCCTTTTATCAGAGGTTCTATAGTCATTGCACTGTCAAATACGTGCATTTTATTAACTTTGGCGGTGCTCTTAATCATCCCCCTTTCCTGTCTCCCATTGAAACACTCAACCTGTTTACTCCTCACCTCGTCAAGGGACCAGTGCCTCCTCTCATGCCATCTCCGGCTCCGTGTAGGACGCCGAGCAGAGCCCTACCTTCCTCCTGTTCTGGATCACGCCATTCCGTTTACGTGATCCGTGTTGTACAACTTGATTCCCTCACCCTACACACAATGTCCCCATTTGGCGGCTATCTTGGACGTATATTCCCAAATCGGATTTCGTCCACATCGGGCGGCCATCTTTGGTATACCCTTTAAACTCTAAATATGTAGCAGGGAAATAAACCACTCGCAAACTTCGTGAGTAATAAATTGTAATTCTCAAATTAACTACTTCACTTTGCTTCCCCAGGTCACCTACTTTAACAATACTAATTAGTGTGTTTCTAAACTGCAGATAGTAAGTTGTTTGCAACCTATGCAGTTTTATACTTTATTAGATGTTGTATAACTTCTCCATTTCACATCTCTAAGTCAACTACTAATTAGTGTACCCCTAACCTGGGTGACACTTGGGTAGAGGCAAAACTGGGTGGGATCAAATCACAGGAGAGTAAGGGGATAGATAATTTCAATCGTTGGATAACCTCTCAGTTTTATTACATACTCTAGGGCACATATAGCCATACATATATATATTAATAATATATATTGTAGGCTCCCCATTCTCCAAACTCCTACTCATATCATAATAGGCAATTCAGTTGATGCCAAGGTATATCGTCATTTAGGCCCTGTACATGGCTACGAATTCGATAAATCCACCGTTGTTCACGTCTGAATAGAAATTCTTTTATGTCTGTCACATATGTCGGAAGAGTGGGTTTATCCAACACTATCCAGATCAAATCATCTTCTTGATGGCCCATTTCAACAAAATGTGTTGTCATTCTTGTTGTTGTCTTTTTACATTTGATATTATTACTGTGTTCCATGATTCGAACTTTCACTTTTCAAGTAGTCATCCCAATATAGGGAAGATCACATGGGCACCGGATCAAATAGATAACATTTTCAGAATTGCAGTTAGTATGTTTCATCTGTATCCATGGTGATCCCAAGCCCACATCTATCATTTTAGTATTCTTAGTTAGATGACAAACACTACATGAGCCACACATGGTATGGCCTCTTACTGGTGGTAAATCCCACATAATTGGCTCTTTATTGGATACTGAATGTCGGGGTCTAGTGTGGACTAGCAGATGCCGTAGATTTGCACTCTTCCGGAAGGAAAACATTGGTATTTCTAAACTTCGCCCACTACAATTCAAAATTCTCCAGTTCCTATTGATGATTTGTTTTATCTGAATGGAGGCAGTATTAAAGGTAGTGACACAAATCAATCTGTTCAATTGTGGTCTAGTCCTCTCTTCCAACAGTACCTCCCTGTCACAGTGTCTTGCTCTTTTTAGTGCCCCCTGAATAGTTTTTAAAGGATAGTCTCGTTCAACTAATCTCTGCTCAAGGGCCAAGGGTTCTTCTTTGAAATCCCTCAATTCAGAACAATTCCTTTGAATACAGAGGAATTGTCCGTAAGGTAAATTCTCCCTCAGGGATTTCAGATGGAAGCTCTTCAAGGATAGAAGGCCATTTCTATCTGTTGGTTTATGATTTACCTTGGTGGTCAATTTCCCCCTTTCCGGACTAATTTCTAGATCTAGAAAAGGTAATGGTTCCCTTGTGATTGTAGCTGTAAACAATAGAAGTGGATTCTGTCCATTCAGCCATTATAGGAACTGATCTAGCGTCTGTCGGTTCCCTCTCCAAATCAAGAGGATGTCATTTATGAACTGACGACACAATCTTATCGACTCCTGCCAAAATTGTCCCTGACTGAAAATAAATCTATGCTCAAATTCCACCACATACAGACAGGCTAGACTAGGAGTGAAGGGACTACCCATTGATGTACCATGGGTTTGGAGATAAACTGTTCCATCATATTCCCCAAAAAGTTTTTCTTCAGAGCTAACCGTGCCAAGTCTAGGATAAAACATCTTGGTATGTTGTAATGCTAATCCTGTTGAAATAGAATATCTTCTTAAGGTCTCTTCCTGAGGGGTATTAATGTATAGAGACTCAATATCCATTCCCACCAGGAAGTCTCTATCTGAGTCAAAATCCATCTCATTAATGAGGTTCAACATATCTCTTGTGTCCTTGATATAGGATTCACTCTTCTGAACCAGTGGTTTGAAGAAAAAACTAACAAAATTGTGATAACGGTTCTAGCAGAGAACCAATCCCTGACACAATTGGGCGACCTGGAGGAGGTCTAATGGGTTTATGCACTTTAGGAAGGGTGTAAAAGTAAGGGGTCACTGGTTTGCTATTTCATAGGAACAATCCTTCTTTCTCCGTAATCCACCCGTGAGTGACTACCTCCTCTGCCAAGATGGGGATTTCCCTCTGAAACTCCCTAGTGAGATCTGCTGTTCGATCTTTATAATTATGGGTGTCCGACAGGAACCGTAGACATTCCTGATGATAGTTCTCTCTATTTTGAATCACAATAGCCCCTCCTTTGTCAGCGGTTTAATGATGATCTCTGAATTCTGATTAAGTTCTCAGATCTTGAAAGCTTCATGAATGGATGTTCTTCTCTACTACTTAAAGCCTCTACTTCATAAATCACTGCTTGCTCAAAAGCAGCCACCTCATGTGGTAATTGGGCTAATGCTGGTGTAAAAGTAGATTTGGGGCATAGTATCTCCCTGGGCTTTAGCTATTTCTTCATTGTTATAAAAAAATATCCTTAGACGTAGTCGTCTAAAAAACTCTGCTAGCTCCTGTCTCAGTTTGAAAGTATCCATTCTATTTGTAGGTACAAAACCCAACCCCCTCTTTAGAACTTTCTCTTGAGGGGCCATAAGGGTAATATCTGACAAATTCATAACTAAATTCAGTCCTTGCTTGTCCCTGGTGAGGACTCCCAGGACATGCTCCTGGTTACTTGTTGATTCAGGTCTTGGACTTGTTGATTGTTTTTTTGTCTCATTCTCCCTCTTGTTCTTCCTCTTCTTAAAAAAGGTTGCCTATTTTGTTGGAATTGACAGGGTTGGAATGTCTGCATTGGTGGGAACAGTGGTGGCCACCCAAACCCTTGACCTATTATTGGTGGTTGAGGTGGGGGATAGTGTACATGTGCTTGTGTATATCCACTCTGGATATTCCTTCCTTTTCCCCTTCGACTGGGTCTAAATCCCCAGTCACTGCTGTCACTACCTGAGCTTGGGGTCTTCCTCTTTTCCCCCTTGTTGTTGCCCAGTTCTGTTCTCCAAATCCTTTTGCTTGACATACTCATCCGTTATATAGGGGTAGACTTTCTCCCCCGAAAACTTTTTAAAATCTTTTTGTAATTTGTTCATTTTAGATTCCATCAACAATTCTTTATATTCTGCCACTTCCTTATTGGTCTCCTCCAAATTCTTTTTAAACATGGTAATTTCTGTCTTAAATGTCGGTTCACTTAATTGGATTTGTATCAATAGTGTGTCTGAGATCTTTTTGCCGTATTAATAATTACAATCAACCAGTCCCTAGTACACTTCCAAGCAATCAGAGACCAATCCCGCCTGAATTTTGAATCTTCTAAAAAAACAGGGGTTCATTTGTGATTAATAGACCCATAGGTTCTGCATTAGCCCTCAAATATTCTGTTAAAATAGGATAGTTTTCACCTGTATTTTCGTTAAACCTGTTAGGGTCTCCCAACTCTCTGCGTGGGTTAAAACCTGGATAATGGTGGTGTCCCAGACAACTCACCTTCTGTAGAAGAAGAACCCCCCGCAAACGTGTACGTCCACCCAGACATCCAGGAGGAGCAGATGCCAAGACAAAACCCACTGCCAGGAAGTGAACCTCTCCTGATTGATCTCCCTTGTGTGTGACTGATACACCCTGTTGACTGTTATGATACCTAACTCCATTGTCCTATGGTGCAAGGACACTAGATGTGTGTTTCCAATTGGTATAGCAGCTACCCTGATAATTTCATCCACCATGACTGAACCCTTCACTGTTAACTTTATTTCATTTCTGCTTCAATGTACTCATTTTGTTGTTCACTCCCAAATAAATACCACTTAATCACAGATCCTGTGTACGTGTGATGTATCAACCATATACAACTGTCATGTATGACAACTATTGCACCAAAATGTTCCTCTCCAATATTATACCTCTGCTATGGTCATCACACATGTACTGGACAACCAGGATACATATTGCATTGGGATTGTAACATACACATGACACAAGTCACCTGTATTGTACATCTCCACATATTTATTTGTAGAATGGCAATCAGCATATTGTGAAGTCCTGCTATGGACTTCAGTATTTCAGCTTAGGTGTCATTCACTACCAACCCACAGAATACAGTAGTTAGGAAAATGTCAGTCTATCACCATCCCAGGAGGCAGACAAATCGGTTCATTGTATCATCAGCTAAAGCCTTACCATATACAAATCGGTTCAGTGTATCATCAGCTAAAGCCATACCTTATCCCCTAAAATGACCATACCTCATAAAACAGACAGAGGACAGTACTAATTTCCCCAGTCATGGAATATTCCACTTACCATGGTCAGGTATCTATAGGCTTGCTACTCACCTATGTCAGTCTTCAGACACATGCACATTGGTCTACATTGAGGAAACACACTGACAGCTATGCGCAAGTTAGGTCACATACAACACAAACCATAATGATGGTCGAGTGTCTGAATACCACAGTATGACATGTGTTAGACACAAATGGACACACATGTCAACATTTGAGCCACCTCCAATACAAAACAGGTCTATTTGGGGAGGATTTGTCCAGACGTAGGTCCCATGCTCAATGTGCCACTGGATTCAAGCCAGCCTGGCTGATGAAGGGTAATACCCTGAAACAGGTCCCAGGATGCTTCTTTCCGGTCCAAGGAGAACCTGGCTTGGCAGTTTGGGCTGGAATGTTCCCATGAGGAACAGGATCAAGACTGATTTGAATATGGCTGGGTCCAAACTGGGGTGGCATGGTGAGCAAAAGAACAATGGATCTTGACTTGGGTGGGTGTTTGCATTTTTCAGCACTCTGTCCATCATCCTTTTGTGTTGTTATGCATGTTGTATGCCTGACTCCACTTCACACATTGTGGCTTCAGAGAAAAGGGAGGGTCCAGACGGATGACTTCCTGTGAAAAATGCCGATTTAAAAGGGCTGTGGGAACTTAAAACTGGAGGGCCTGGACCCCAGTCCTCCCATAGGCAGAAGTACTGTGTTATTGAGTGGTAAGATCCCACATCTAGAATATCTTCTGGTAGAAGGCAATGTATACGTAACGTTAGTCGAAGTTCAACAGTCTTTTATTTTGCAGTAAAGGAAATTGGAAAGACATCAAAGAAACCGTCTCTCAATTGACACAATTTTCAGATGTTCCACAGAGTTACGGCCCAATTGGCGCGTTTGTAATTTGAGAGGAGATTAGGTTCCAATATTCAACAGAGTTGCAGCCAACAAGTGTTTCGCCCTGTATTGCAAGTACGCAAGGGCTTTCTCAAGGCTGTAAGGAATACATAAAGACAGTATGAAACTCAGGGTGAATCACGTACTAAAAAGAAGTGCTACCAAGAGGGTGAATATCCTAATTGCAGACGGATGAGAACTGCTGTGCTCCCAAATAGTGAGAATAGTGATTATAAGAGTAATCCCCTAGTGGTGTTCAACACAAGAGAACAATTTGTTGTAAACAACCCTGTTTGTTACGAATATTAGTCAATGCGTAATGATGGAAGCAGCATGCGTGTTACTATACTCACTACAACAGAAAGAGAGAAATGACTAGATACATAGAAGGAAAGTAAATAAAAATAAAAATTAGAAATGAAATTACAATAAAAAGCTGGCCAAGATGAGAACCCCTGATATGAATACTCCAGTGATGTAAGAGAGGGAGGAAAGAAAAACAGGATTAGATAAGTGAAAAAGAAAGAGAATGAGCTGAGGATTATTAGTATCATATCAAACTGGTGAATACATGCTGGCACTCACATGGTTTTAATACAGTCATGCTCAAGGCAAGCTGAGAGAGTAGCTAAATAAAATAGAGAGATGACCTGTGTAGGTAACATACCATTTTCAATACAGTAGAAAAATCTTCTGACAAAATTGTCTCGATTGTTGATACAGATCTGGGCACAGAAGTGTATATAACATTTAAGAAGGCCACATAACAAGATGTTGTTACAGATAATAGTTAGACCATAATTTGTAAAACCATACGATAACCCACTCTATCATATTTCACAAATAAATTCATTTCGAGATAGGATACAAAAAACGGGTAATGTACTGATCCAGGATGTATTAATCACAATCACAATGTTACGTGGTACATCTAGAGACCTCAAATTTATAGAGATATGAAAAAGAAAACAGTCATCTGATATAAGCAAATTGTCGAGCAATTACTTGACAGGGTCTGGGAGAGATATAAAATAAGGCCACTCGGGGACCTTACGATCGGTGGAAAAGGCGGTAAAGGTTTTGCACTTACCAATTAAAGTAAATACGAACAGAAATGTGTCCCGACGCGTCCTGCGGTAAATCGCTGAGGACGCACCGGAGGAGACCGCATTAAATAGCAGTAGTCCTTCCTCTGTTCGGAGGTACCGAAACAGAGAAAGGACTAAGAAATTCTGATAACGTCCAAAAATAGTGGCGCCATTTTAGAAAGGGGCAGAACTGAGACCAAATTTACTATGAAAAATGATATCGTAAATAATATACAGAAAAAAGAAATGTGAATATAGAAAAGGAAGAGGTATATAAAATCTTGATGTAAAGCCACAGAGAAGTTAAAAATGATAACACTAGAGCTTGAATTTAGGATGAAAAGAAAACAGAAGAGTAAGAAAAGAAAAAAAGAAAAAGAAAGAAGGAAAAAGAAAAAAGAAAGAACGAAGGATAATGACATGCTTATCAGTTAGACCTGAGGGCTAATTTTTCTATAAAGACTAGTAGCAGATAAACCAGAAAAAAACGGAAAAAAACAGAAAAAACAGTGGATGACATATTATTACCCCACGTAGGGAAAAAAAGATACATGAAGGCCAATGCATAGGGGCAAAAAGATATACGTCAATCACATTACAGTAACCAATAATGCCACTCATGGTCCTTGTTTAAACCAGTATTCACTGTATCATGATGGATGATCATCCGACTTTCTTCTTGGCGTAAGCGCAGGTGTAAATTGCCCCCCCTTGGGAACAGTGTGATGCGTTGGAGGCCACAGAAGGTAAAGTGACGGTCATTGGGATGAAATACTTTGTAGTGTTCCACAAGAGGCGCCTTGGCTTCCAGTTTAAGGATATTGCGGTAATGTTCTTGAATACGGATTTTCAGAGGACGAATAGTACTTCCAATGTAGACTTTTTGGCAGGGACAATATATTATATATACAACATTAATGCTCTCACAATTAATAAAGTATTTGATCATAAATTCCTTGCCATTAATGTGAATTGAAGTTGATCTGTTGAGGCCTAATTTGCAGATCGAGCATTTGGTGCAAGTAAAAAAAACCTTTGGTTTCGGAAAAAGGGGTCCGGAGGGTTTCAGTTGGAAAAAAGACGGCAAAGTTTATCCCTGAGATTGGGGGCTCGACGGAACCCTATTTGTGGGTGATGAGTGATATATTGGTGAATGGAGGGATTATTGTACAGTAGGTACCAGTGTTTCTGTAGATATTTACGAATAGAATGATGGCCATTATGAAATTGAGTAATTAGACGAATAGTTGTATCCTCTTTGCACCGGTGTGATGTATTGATCATCTTATTCCGGTCCAATTTGCCTAGCTTTTCTTTAGATAGATTCAGGAGCAATTGATTGTACCCCCTAGCCACAAGTCTCTCCGTTATTTGTGAGGAAAAAAAGTTATAGTCACTAAGATTAGTGCAGTTCATTCTGGCTCGTCTATACTCGCCTTGTGGAATATTTTTAATGATGCTAGAAGGATGACAGCTAGTTGCATGTAAAATTGAATTTGCCGCTGTCTGTTTTCTGAAAAATCTGGTCCGCAATTTGTCATTATCTACATAGATCAAAGATCCAGGTACTCCACCTGCGAGTCCGAGATGTGATATGTAATGTCTATGTCCCATTTGTTGGGTACTAGGGACTGAAGGAATTGGGTCAATATGGTCTTTTGCCCTTGCCAAATCAGCAAGATATCATCAATATAGCGTCCCCAATAGATGATATTTTGGGAAAATTGTTCATTCTTGTCACTCCAGAGCCATTCTCGTTCAACTGCACCCATAAGAATGCAGGCATAAGGCGGCGCGAATTTGGCCCCCATTGCCGTACCCTGTAGTTGTAAATAAAAGTGACCATCAAATAAAAAGTAGTTTTTCTCCAAGCAAAACTGTAGCATATCCAGGATCATTAAATTGTGTGTGGTAAATGTCACAGATTTGGTCGAGAGGATTTTGCCAAGCTGTAGCATTAACGGTTCCATGTTGTCCAGGACGTGGACAATGCTCCTTCTGCGTGTTTTCCGTGAGTTGTGGTGTGTGGGCCTCAGTTTAACAGCTGGTCTGACCAGGCATTAAAATTTTATGCACATTTGGGCTCTGTGTCATTTTTTGAGACCGATTCCTCCCTGTGCATCGTTTTTACATCACACAGAAAATATGGTGCTAGAGGGCTAGTGTCATTTTTTAGAAGGGAATACCTACCTTGCATATCATTGTCGCAAAATGACGCAAGGTGGGTTGGCGCTCCCAAAAACTGATGCTAACTCAGATATTTTGATGCTAAATGGGTCTAGCGTCAAAAATATGAATATGACGGTAGGTTTGCGCTGCCTTTGAAGTAAAACAAATGACGCAAAGGTGGTGCAAATTTTTCATAAATATGGGCCAAAGTTTCCACCCACTCAATCTGTGTTCTGTATGCTGCAAAGCCATACATGCCAACATTTTAGAAAAGGTAAGTGGGAGGTTTTAAAAAAATAATCTGGAGAATGTATTCCCCCATTGAATTCTATTTAAGCAGAAGCAATTTCAGGCGGGAGACAGCCAAAATAAAGACATTTTTGGCTCCGAAAATTGGATGTCTCCCGCCTGAATTGGGTCTAAAGTCGCTACATAAGATTATAGTTAAACTTCGGTGGTCATCAGTTTACCTTGTTCCTGTCACTGTTTTCCCTGCAGCCATTATCATGAATTTTAACAGATGACCTTTCCAGTGCATCAAGTGCCAACTTGAGGAATTTAACTGCTCTGCAAATGATCTGTGGATTCTGACTCCTCTATAAACTTGTGATATGTTGTGTTTCTCCATAGGAACCTCCTGCACTCTATATTCGAGCGGTGATTCCTCCTGCAATTATTGCAATAAATTAGGGGATTTTGCTAGTGGATGCTTAACTGGAGGTACTTGAATCTGCAAGTTCAAATTCTTGTTTGTTAGCCCTCAAATTTCATAATACACTCTGGTCACAAATATTGCCAATTTTAGAGATTTCTATGATATTTCATGTTTTTAATCCCTCCAGTATTTATAGGTACTTATTGGATGGTATTTATAGGTCTTTTGGTATCTTTGAATCCTACAAGGGTATTTCTAGTGTCATCGCCATGACCCACTCCATTTGTTGGTTAGCTGCTTGCCAAGGCCTAGTTACAGCTGCTGTTTGACTCAGGTCTGGTTTTGGGAGATTCCCTGCATAAATGTCCCCTAATTATCACCTTGGCCCCAGTGCCCTCTTATTGGCTCACACAGATGGTTCTTGTTGGGAGCTAAATATCCTGTCATTTTTTGCTGTTAGTTTGGAGGCCCAGTAGTAATTTTACTAATTGTTAGCAATGTTCCTTCAAATTTTTTAGATCTCGCATAGACATCGCATGTGCTGTCTCTTCAAGACATTTTGTTTACTGTTAGTGGGATCGGAGGCCTCACATTACTTACAATTTGTGGGCTCAGTTGCTTGCTTCCTGTTGGCCAGCTCTCTGTTCTGCATGAGACCCTCCCCTAGAGCATTGCCCAAGTACTTCTGTCCTTACACTGCTTGCACGTTTGGAATCTATTTTGTTCTTACTCTACAGAGTGCATCTTTCCTAGCTGGATCTGTATTTGCTTGTTGTTTTAGGCTGTCCCAGCTTGTCTTCACCCTTTCTGTGAACATTCCTTGTTCACTGTATCCTTTCCCAGTACTGCTATCTGTAAACAGGCCTTTAAATCTTATTCTTATCTGGGCTCATTTGCTGTTCTTTCAAATACAGAGGTCAATTGTCAGGCTTTGTTTTTCCCAGGGACCTCGCTGTTTACTTTTATTTGGCTGACTTCAAAGTGAGAGAATTTATGTGGCAATCCATCTTACTGGGTACCCATGCAGAGAGGACAAGCTTCAATGTAGGACGTTATCTTTTCTAGCACACAACAAAACTGAGCTGTGCTGATATTTCAGAACACATCAGAATGAGAACAGTAGAAATGAAGCATGTTGTTTTGTGGCAAATATATTTTACTATTCATGGCACATATGCCTCTTATCTCCAGAGATGCGCAGTTCACATATGAGATTTGAGATTGATTTATTTCCCCTGTGCGTTTGCTGCTGAATTTTTACTGCTTGGTTACTGTTTTCTGTGCCTTCCGGGGCCACAAACCCTGTTTACCCTCGGGTAAAGATAATCAGGTTGTATAATCAGGTCTGCCGAGCCTTAATCTGAAACAGGGGAAAATTAGACAAAATGTGCCTAAAACATTCATATCAAAGTGCAAGGTTTCTGCTTCCTCTTGTGTCCATTAGGAAATGTTTATTTCCATTTTGTTTGTGTTGGTTTTACAGATAACTGAAAACGATTCATATTTTTTCAATTATGCTTTTCGGTGACTCAAAAGCAGTGAAATCAACAAGCCTAATGTAATTAACACGTAAATACAGGTTGCAGAAGGTGTTGCAAGACAGCGTGCAGAAACCAATAAAATATGACGAAACTTTAAACGTACCTTTAGTGTTCTCATAAGTGCACCCAAAACTAAAGCATACGTGGTCACCTGAGGCCAATTGATTCTTCCGAACTCATCAGGCTGGACTCACAAACTGGGGCACACGTTGGAACTGGTTTTTACATTAAGCTCGGACCTGCACACATGATGAAAGCTTTACTTACGTTCCATGTTGAGGTAAACCCAGAACTGCTCAGAAATTACTACAGCAGCAACCGTAAGCTCCAGTGATCTCCCTCACCTCTTCGCTACATGATTCCTGCCAACCATCATCCTTGGAAAAACACAATGGTTTGGAGTTTGTTTATCGGTGAGCTGCAGTGAAAGCTGCCTGTGCACGACAGTCAACGCGCCGAAGAAATGCAACAATTAGCTGTACAAAGGAGCACAGTGTTGGAGCCATCAAATCTAGCAATGTTTGACCCTCCTAAGATTTGCTTAAAAATAATTATTAAAAAGTACATAATGACTCACATTTTACTGCAAGCATCAATCATTATGGAGGCTCTTGTACTAGTCTCTGTATGTGATTTCCAAATATGCATACCACCACTAATTGTTTCACAGTGAAAATAATGCTCCTATACCATCCTGCCCATTTGTGTGCAGACCTTTCCTACATGGCTACTGGTTTCACCTTTCACATATCCCAAGAAGGCATGATGTACCACTTCGGTTCATATGCAACTGAATCTAATATGCTCTACTTCTTTCAGTGATTCATAATGATATGAGAAGGTGTTTGTGAAGATGTCTTGGTGCTCTATGTAATATAGGAGAGCCAATAGTGGAATGTGATGAGGTATATAGGTTCTGGAACGGAATGGTGGGAAGAGGAGAGAGGTGTAGGAGTAAGAGAGATGGAAGGAGCTGTGCTAGAGATGCTATATACTACATGTGAAATAAAGAAGTGGAATTGAACCAAATTGAGAGACTCATCTTTACAGTGTTCCTTGTTTCAAGCATACGATTGGCCAAAGTAATCACCCGAGTGGTTTTACATTTATTCTAAGGGTTCAGTGTTGATATTGTGGGATGGAGGATTAATGTGAAAGTCACACTATTCTCCATTAGCATTGTGCATCAAACCAACACTGGGTGCATCAGCAAAGCCTTGGGGTGTTGATAGTTGGGTATTAGCTAGGCAGTGCTTTGCCATAGGAGTTATGTGGGCCATGAATGAAGCCAAGGAAGAAAGTGTCATGCCTGCTACAGTGCCTCATTAGAATGATGGAGTCTAGAGTGTGTTACACCAGCGTTCAGTTTCTCTTTCTGCCCATGCATACACAAAACCCGGCTCACCCACCTTTTGAACCTAATTACCTCTAATATATCTATTAAAGACAACCAGATCTCAAGACAGCCAAAGTACAAAGGAAGTGAAAATTCCAAACCACGTTCTTCACAGTGGTAATGCACCAGGAGTAGCAAGCAGGCAACACTAGTAACAAGTGGTAAGATCCTCAAAAAGCAAACCTGTTTCATAGCCCGTTTTATTCCTTTGCATCTTAGTAACAGGCATGAATGTTCTAAACAAATACGTTATGTGAGGCCCATACTATAGTGCTGGACAACAGGACACACACCACTGTTATCTTTCTCCATCATTACACTCATTAGTTGTGGGCATCTCACACTTCAGAAACAAGAAAAGACACAAAATAAATCATCGAGCAGGCTTCCAATTAGACTTGTTTCTGAGATTCTCATTTGTTTATACAACTAAATAGCAAAGTGTTAGACATGGAATCCTTGGCGTAGTCTCCCCTAACATTTTGCCTCTCCTTCGCAGGTTGTTTCGGGGTGCTGGACTCTGTTTTTGCTGTTTTGTTACTCTGTGCACTTTACCACTGCTGACCAGTGCTAAAGTGCAAATGCTCCCTTTGTGAAATTGTATGTATTGGCTTTCCATGATTGGCATATTTGATTTACTAGTAAGTCCCTAGTAAATGCACTAGAGGTGCCCAGGGCCTGTAAATCAAATGTTACTATTGGGCCTGCAGCACTGGTTGTACCACCCACATTAGTAGCCCTATAAACATGGCTCAGACCTGCCACTGCAGTGTCTGTGTGTGCAGTTTTAACCTGCCAATTAGACTTGGCAGGTGTACCCACTTGCCAGACCTAAACCTTCCCTTTTTATACATGTAAGGCACCCCTGAGGTAGGCCCTTGGTAACTCCAAACAAGTTAGAGAAGTACCCCTTGCACCCCCAAAGGGACAGGGTTAGAGGATGTTTACACACAGAAAAGTTTCCCTTTGGGAATTGTTCTCAAATAGATAAGCTTTAAATATATTACTGGCACACAAATGTTATACAAAGTGATTGATGACTACTTGTAGCCATATTCAAACCCTAATGCTAAATAAAATGAAATACCCTTCTTAGACCACAGTGTGTTATTGTTTTCTCATTCTATTTTATTTAATTGTTAAAATAACTACACAATGTGACTTCTGTAGTGTATACTAATTCATATTACTATACACTTATAATTAACATTTGTCAGAAATTGAATAAAAAACATTCATGTTCACACTTAAAACTTACTCCCTCATATATACTCTAAAAAACTAACACTTAAATATTCTCTCATATGAATTCTAAAAACTGTCTGTATTCATGATCACTATACTTCCACCTTTGTCCCTTGGTTTGATTTTTATAGTCTCGTATTTCTCTAACCCCTTCAGGGCTTCTCTTTGTTTCTTTGTAAGGTTGCTCTTATTCCAAATTTTTTCATTAACAAATCTTCCATTCCTTTCTCAATTACTCTCTCAAACACCTCTACTTCTTTCCCCACCATCTGTTTCTAAGGTGTCGACACAGAGGGGGGTTTAAGCCCTAATTTGTTTTCCTTTTTCACCAAGGCCTTTCCTTCAAAACATTTTTTAGTCTAATTTTTCTGAAAAAATCTCTCATATCACTTTCTATTGCGTACTTTTTTGTATAACATTTGTGTGCCAGCAATATCTTCAAAGCTTATCTGTTTAAGAACAATTCCCAAAGGGAAACTTTTCTGTGTGTGTACATACTCTAACCCTGTCCCTTTGTGGGTGTAAGGGGTAGCTCTCTAACTTGTTTGGAGTTTGATACAGATAGTTAGCTGGAGAGTGAGAATAGAAAAATCCCACGGACACCTTGAAGACATTTGGATTTTCAGAAGATCAATTTAATAGAATTATTAATGGAAATTCTAAAAATATTAGTACCTTATCGGTGTTAAGTGGAGATAATAAAAAATGGAGAAATCTCTGGACCCTAAAGAAAAAGGTGACTTGTACAGAATTACATTCTGACTTTCTGATTGAATACTCTAAAAAAGGGATTATACCCGAGGGCCTGCAGATCAAGAATGAATCAGGCCTGTTTTTGAACAATGAAAAGTTCAGGGAACAATGGACTTTCATTGCTAATAGGTGCAGTTGAGATTGGATGTTATTCTTCTTCTTCTTCAATACTTTATTCGGTACAAAAAGACCATTAAAGACATCCAATAAATACAATAATTTAAATCTATAAACATTAAATTAATACAGCATATTTTAAAACCTCTTTCGAATTCCAAAAGCAGCATATAAATAGTTTAACATAGCCTGTATTATCTCTGCGTCTTCCAACTTTTGTAAATAAGAGTAGGCGTTCTGGCTGGTTCTAATCCTTTTAGTTAAAAAAATCTGCCGTAAAAACCTTTTTCTTGGGGTATCATAGAACATACAAAAAAGTATAAAGAGCAATGTGCTTTGAGGTGTCTTTCCATCACAACAACAAGGGGGGAGAGTCTTAAACCAGGTTCCACATGATGGAAATGCTACCAGGTGGTGTAATGTGTTCAGGCGTAACCTGGTAAGTAGGAACCTTTGTCGCTCAGAGCTAGTTATAACCAAGTATAACATTGGATGTAATTGCTGTGACTGACATCTCTCCTGATTTTGGTCTAGACCCAAGTTTGACTTTGGGTCCCATATTTGCTGCCAATATGTATCCTTTAGTCTTTTAATGTCCCGCTTTGTTATAAGGGCCGGGTTAGTGAAAAGCTCCCCTACTCCGGAAGAGAGAAGCAATGAGCGGACATATCTGAGCCAGGGTATGTCCATTGATCTTGTTAATGAGAGGCAGTCCTGTATCACCTTTCTACATAAATGAGCTTCCGATTTTTAACCAAATTTTTAACCATAACAATGCAGGTTGGATCTTTATGTAGTCGGATATACCTCTCAAGCCCACTTCTTCATGACAAAACTTTACTGCGGTTGACTGCTAATAGCCTCCTTAGGAACTTGTTTTCTGCAACCTGAAGGCTCGAGGATTTAGCATAACCCCAGACCCCTGCTCCAAATGTCGCAATGGAGAGACATTTACTAGTCATCATCTCTTTTATGGGTTTGTGTCCCAACTTTTTCGAAAATCTAAAAACCGCGTCTATAGCACTTTGGAATTGTGTTAGATGTATATTTACAAAAAAATTCCAGTTAAAATCTACATCAATAGGAACCCCCAAATATGTAAAATGTGGAACCTTGAGTATTTCTTCTCCTTCCACAGTAAATTTTTTAGTTTTTGCTAGCTTTGGCCCACTCTTCATCACAAATGACTTTGATCTATTAGTTTTAAGACCACGATTTTCCATAAATACATTAAAAGCATTCAATAAAATTTGGAGGCCATTAGCTGTCCTTGACATGAGTACGGCATCATCCGCATACAACAGAACTGGAGTTGGGGAATTATTAATGATTGGTAAGTCCTTCCCCTTTTCACAGAGATATTTCTCTAATCCATTTATATAAAGAAGGAAAAGAAAGGGGGCCAGCACACAACCCTGCCTGACCACCTTTGATAGAGAAAACTTCTCTGTTAAATCGCCCTCCTGAGAATATCGGACTCGGGCTGAGGTCCATGCATGAAGCCTACTGAGTAGGACAATTATGTCTTTATCCACCCCCAATTCTGACATAACTGTCCACAATTTTCCTCGATTGACTGTATCAAAGCACATGACAAGTCCATAAATGCTAGATGTACACACCCTTTTTTGGCTTTCGTGTATTTCTGGACTATCAAGGTCAAATTGAGTGTTTGTTCGACTGTTCCCAGCCCTGGTTGAAACCCAAATTGCACTTCTGAGAGGCAATTAGTCTCCGTTGCCCAATTTTCCAACTTATTTAGGATCACTCGTCCCAGGATCTTGACTGAGCTGTCCAAGAGGGAAATTGGTCGATAGCATAGGGGTCTGACCTATTCCCCTTTTTGAAAATCGGGACAATGATCGCCTCACTCCAGGTGTCTACTAATGGGCCTGTCATGGCAGATCTCAAAACATTGGTAAGCAGTGGGCCCCAAAAATCTGGGAGAGCTTTATATAGATCGGCAGGAATTCTGTCTGGGCCAGGAACTTTCTCAGAGGGGCAATCTTGGATAGCCTGTTTTACATCAGCTACATTTACAGTGTTACTAAAAGCCACACTAATGATGGCATTACTTAGGTGGTCATTCCGACCTTGGCGGGTGGCGGTTGCCGCCCGCCCGTCGGAAGCCGCCTGAATACCGCCCCGCGGTCAATAGACCGCGAGGGGTATTCTGACTTTCCCGCTGGGCCGGCGGGCGATCTGATTCAGATCGCCCGCCGGCCCAGCGGGAAAGCGCCTTCCACAAGGAAGCCGGCTCGGAATCGAGCCGGCGGAGTGGAAGGCGTGCGACGGGTGCAGCAGCACCCGTCGCGCTTTTCAGTGTCTGCATCGCAGACACTGAAAAGCCTAGTTGGGCCCTGTTAGGGGGCCCCTGCAGTGCCCATGCCATGGGCATGGGCACTGCAGGTGCCCCCAGGGGCCCCAAGACGCCCGTTCCCGCCGGCCAGGTTCTGGCGGTAAGAACCGCCAGAGCCAGGCCGGCGGGAAGGGGGTCGGAATCCCCATGGCGGCGCAGCATGCTGCGCCGCCATGGAGGATTCCCCAGGGCAGCGGGAAACTGGCGGGAGACCGCTAGTTTTCCCTGTCTGACCGCGGCGTTAGCGCCGCGGTCAGAATGCCCTTAGGGGCCCCGCCGGCCTGTCGGCGGTGCTCCCGCACCCGTTGGCCCTGGCGGATTGTATCCGCCAGGGTCAGAATGAGGGCCTTAGTGTCATAAAGCAACTCATGTCATCCTATGTGACATTTTCCTCAGTTGTAAAGGTTTTCAAAAAATAGTCCACCCAGGTTTGTGCTGGAATGACAGTGTCCATAGTCGTATTAACATTGTCGTTTAATAGTGGTGAATTGACCACCCGCCAAAAAGCGGCTGTAGCTCTGCTTTTGCTCGCCTCAGTCAATTCCTCCCAGGCAGACTCCCTCAGTTCAGCTTTTCTAGTGGCAAGGGCATCCTTGTATTTCTTTCTTGCAATTTTAATTGCATGTCTATCTTGAGGAAAAAAAATAATTATTTTCTTCAAATTTTTTAAGGAAGAAGTGCATGCGTGATTGAACCATTGTGGGCCTCTTGGTTTATTGGTACAAGGGCACTGCAATTTTTTGGCCATATATTTTGTCAGGGAGGAGTAGGCATGGACAATTTCATGGGGAGGAGTGTCTTCGCCCAGGGCTGTCATCACGTCTGTCCATCTATTCATAATTAGGTCCTTAAAAAAGCTGTAACTATCTATTTTTCCCCATTTAATGGTCAAGCCTTTCCGAGCTGAAAATTTCATATCTGGATGTCGCTTTTTGACTCTAGGATTGCTATTAAGACCCAGGCTTGTCTCTAAAATTAACGGGTTGCGGTCACTAACGCATGTTAGCATCACCCTACACTGTCCAACAAAAGGGGTAAGTTCTCTGGAATAGATAATAAAGTCAATTGTAGTATGAGTGTCTCCTCTTACAAATGTCGGTGCCTCCTCTGCCAATGACATGGAGAATAGCAGGGAATTAGCTACTATCAAACAATTAAGAGCGTTCCCATAAAGGGAGTGCTTAAAATGTTGGATGGGACAGTCATATTCATCATAGAGCCCACAACAGTCTAAGAATTCTGATTCACACAGATGGGCATTAAAATCACCAACCCAAATTATTCTTAACTCCTTCTTACTTGTGTTCATAGCCTTATGCATTACTGTTTCAAGGTCATCTACCACACTAGTGTCCGAGTGATCAAAAATATTATTATAGTAATTAATCAACAGCACATCAAAAAGCTCAGGAAGTTTCAAAATAAGAACCAAGAAAAAAGGGGATGTGTCCAATACACGCACACCCACCCCCTTTGCCATTACAGATACAAAGGTAACCAAGCCTCCCTTGGCCCTGCCCTTGAAGGACTTAAGTGCGGGGACATTATATGTGGTGGAGCCATTGATGTGAGGCGGCTCTGTAAGCCATGTCTCTTGACAACAGATAAAGAGGTTTTCTGTCACTAGACCTAGCCAGTCGGAGTTTCCCATCTTAGATTTCAATCCTGCGACGTTCCAGGAGATGATCCCTGAAACTATCATATCTGGCTCATTAAGAGCTCCCTTGTTCTGTGAGTCAGACTGGCGTAATTCATTAGTCTCCCAATTCTTTTCTATGGAAGACCCATTTGTCGATGGTCAGTCTGACTGCTCTAAAGAATCCAAGGGCTCAAACCTATTAGACAGTGTCAGGGGGGTATCATACTTCTCAGGGGCCCCGTAATGGCTAGGATTCTGTTTTCCAAGGCAGTTTGGGTCAGGCAGATAAGGCTGAGGCAAAATTGAGATAAACTCAATTAAATGTTTTACTTTTATGAATCCTGTGAGTTGCGTTAGAGTTGAAAAATGATGGTACAAGGTACTGGCTGTCTTAGGGCTCCTAAAATGTATAATTATGCAATCCCCCTGTGAGGACTTAGGCAGTGTACCAACCCAGGGGACCCTTCTCACAGTGAGGATGTCTTTACAAAAATAAACACTCTGCCCCAAATACTTTCCAGCCCAGTGTGTGACTTTGTTTAACAAGGATTTGTGGGACTCAAGATGTGAATTTCCTAATGTGGGGACATTTTCCAAAATTAGAATATATGGAGCACATGCCAGCGGGATCTTTGGGTACGATATTTGGGCTCTTGTGGGCATCTGGCCCTCACTGCCCTCCCGCTTATCTATTCCCTGCTGCATTGGCCTATTTATAGATTTTTCTGTAGCCACAGAATTCAGAGGTTTTATAACTAATTTCTGGACAGAGTTATGCCTGTCTTTTGAGTTTGACCGGATAACCGGGGTTAGTGGGCGCACAGAGTCAATGTGATTAATCTGAGATTCAGCCCTCGGCTGTAGAGACTTTGTTGTTGCTGTTATAAGGTTGACCTTCTCCTCCAAAGCTGCCACTTTCTCCAAAACCTGATTACATAGCTTTCTGATATCTCCGAGCTGAATTTTAATCTGACTACAATAGTCGTTGGAGAGTTTCGGAGTTTTGGTATCTCTTAGCTGTTTCCCAGTGGCTCTCTTTTGTGGTTTGGATTGTAGCTTCCCCTTTCTGTTTACTGTTCCTACTATAGCCCTTCCAGGAACATTGGATTTTTCAGGAGACAAAGCTAAATCTAAGGAGTCTATGGCATGGGGAGAGGTCAGTTGCCTACTCTTTTTAACGGGTGGACTCTCAGGGGTTGTGGAGTTAATTTGTTCAACTTGAGTGTCCATATCCGTTATAACACAGGGATTCCTTATCCTAGATGATAAAACTTTTACATGAGGAGTCTTTACTTCCGTCCCACCTTTCCCTGTTTTCTCAAGAGTTGATTCTAGAGTGGCTTCCACCTTTCCTATCTCTGACTCAATAACATCCATCACAAAGGTAAGATAACTAGTTATCAACTTAGGAACAGTGGTCTCAGAATAAAAGCCCTCCTTCCCATGGTCTCCTTTACGTTTCCCCATCAGAACAGGCAAGTCCTAGATTAAAAACTAAATGTCTTTGTATATATTTTAGTTAAAATTCTTTAGCCCGTCCAACTTCCAGTTTGTGCATGGGCTACAAAAACATTAAAAATAACCAATAAAAACTACTTAAAAGCGTAAGAGGGTTTTGCCTCTTCCTTCGAGTGAGCTATGTCGTTGTTAGCCCAGTCACCAAGGGTCCCTTGATCGTGAATTAAAGAGGGGGGGGGCCCAGCCCAGCCTCTTCCAGTTGATGACGGGCGAAGGATGGGCCCGCCCTTGGCCCGGGCTTTGCCCGGGTGTCACCTGCGCGCGTCCCACGTAGCGGGAGCGCAGACATCGCTTTGTGCGCTCTCCTGAGGGCTTGGCTCCGCCCTCCACAAAGCGTTGCCGGGGCTCTCCCCGGTGACAGAGGAAGTCAAAGTTCGGCGTGTCGAGCGCAGACAGCGCTTTGTGCGCTCTCCTGAGGGCTTGGCTCTGCCCTCCACCAAGCGTTGCCGGGGCTCTCCCCCGGTGACAGAGGAAGTCAAAGTTCGGCGTGTCCCGATGTTATTAATTATTGAAACGGCACAAGAAGTAATAATCATCGAAAATAAATAAATAGAAACCTCGAGTTAGAATTAAAAGAAAAAACAGCATAAGGTGAGGCAAAACGGAAACTCAAGGAAATATAAGAAGATCTGGTAGGATACAAGGAATATTTGATAAATAAATAAACTATACAATTGAGGAAGGCTGTTAACAGAAATAGAAAGAAGTTAGTATATCCATACCTACAGAAAGATTATTACGAGATGCCCCAGAATAGAGGTGGACACAATAGACGCTGGCCCAGAATAAAATGAGAGGTTTTAAAAAACAAGTGACATTCTCAGAAACATCATACACTGTTTTGCATGACCTAACAGTGAAATACTGCCAAATTCGGTTTTCACTGTTGTAAGGCCTATCTCTCTAGGTTAACATGGGGGCTGCATTTAAATATTCCTAAAGTGCAGATTTCCTTTGTGAGCAGATAGAAATTTGGAGTTTGGTGTCTCTGCACTCACAATTTAAAAATATATCTTTTAGTGAAGTTGGTTTTTAGATTGTTAGTTTGAAAATGCCACTTTTAGAAAGTAGACATTTTCTTGCTTAAACCATTCTGTTACTCTGCCTGTTTGTGTATTCCGTGTCTGGGTCAGTTTGACAGTTGGGCTGTTTGTGCATCTCCTCTAGACACTGATACAAAGGGTTCTGGGGTAAAGCCTGCAGATCCTGATGTGCCATCTGTGCTAGAGTGGAGGAAGGAGTAGTCACTCACACCTGAATGGGCTGCCCTCACACAATGTAGTCTCCAACCCTCTGGTGTGTGTCTGAGGCCTGGTCTGCGCAAGGCAGGATCTTGTGAACAACAGAGACTTTCCTTTTAAGTTTTCCTACTTCAAAGGCAGAAAGGGGCATAAGTAGTGGACCCAAAACCCAGACTTTTAGATCACTTCTGGAATCAAGAGGAACCTCTGCCAAGGAGAAGAGCTTAAGAGCTGAGGAGAAGTGCTGCCATGGCCTGTGATTGTGCTTTGTTGGGCTAGCCTGCAGTTGCTGCTTCTGCCTGTGAAAGGGGGCAAAGACTGGACTTTGTTGTGCATTCCTGCTTGAAGAAGAATCTCCAAGGGCTTGGAGTAGAGTTTGCCTCCTGTTTTAAAGCCTCAGGGGCAGCAAAGGCTTCACCATCCAGTTTTGAGTCTGCATGCTGTGGATTCTAGCTTGCCAGAAGGTGCCATTCCAGTTCCTGGGACCCTGGAAGTGAATTTCTGGAGAAAAACCTTTCTAACAATGCCAGACGATGCTGTGCGACTTCGCTAAGGAAGCCGCTGCACGGAAACCGCAACGCCACCTGCCCCGAAGCCCTGGACCTCGCAGAAGCGCGACGACCCCAAAGACTTCTCAGGGCTCACGTCGCCGCAGCCGCTTATTCCGCACGACCTTGCTGGGATCGGAGCGTTGTAAGTCCAACGTCGTGACATCCGAAGCCATCGCAGCGCCTGCAGCCCTGTGACATCATCACGACCCTGTGAGGTCGCACCGCAGCATCATGACTTTGACAGAAGTTGTCTCTGCCGAAACCAACGGACCAACACCTCGCAACCGATGCTGCCTCACCTCCACTGCTCTGCAGTAAGGACCTGACGCCGCTTTGCGACGCCTCTGCTAGTCTTCCCCGTAGCACTGGAACTGACGCCCAATCGGATCCAGCGACGTCTTGCTCCCCTACTCCATGCACCTGCCTGTTTTCTACTTGTTTTACTAAGGTACCGTACCTGGGGGTCCGTACGACTCTGTAAACGGCGCCTGTGGCGTCGCATTGTAGGAAACGACTCCCTCATGATGCTGCCTAACATCAAATTGCAGCATTTGTTTGTCTAGACACTATATTTGTGTTTTTAAGTGCTAAGATCATATTTTTAATGGTGTATCATGGATTTAATCATATTTGGTCTTGTTTATTTAGATAAAATATTTACTTTTTTTCTAACATGTGTTGTGTCATTTTGTAGTGGTTAACTGTATTACTGTGTGTTTTGGTACAAATACTTAACACATCATCTCTGAGTTAAGCCTGCCTGCTCGTGCCAAGCTACCAAGCGGGCGACTGGGGGTTAACTGATTGTGATTCTCGTTTACTGTGACTAGAATGAGGGTCCTTCCTTGGACAGGGGGCAACCCTACTGCCAACCAAAGACCCCACTTCTGACACAAAGTATCTTTCTTGTTGTGTGAAGTGGCATGCATACTCCCAGAGAAATCCACTGTATGGGGGTGACAGGACATAGGCGGTCATTCTGACCCTGGCGGTCAAAGACCGCCAGGGCGGAGGACCGCGGGAACACCGCCGACAGGCCGGCGGTGCTCCAATGGGGATTCCGACCGCGGCGGTAAAGCCGCGGTCGGACCGGCACCACTGGCGGAGTCCTGCCAGTGTACCGCCGCCCCATTGAATCCTCCGCGGCGGCGCAGCTTGCTGCACCGCCGCGGGGATTCCGACCCCCCTACCGCCATCCAGATCCCGGCGGTCGGACCGCCGGGATCCGGATGGCGGTAGGGGGGGTCGCGGGGCCCCTGGGGGCCCCTGCAGTGCCCATGCCACTGGCATGGGCATTGCAGGGGCCCCCGTAAGAGGGCCCCTACATGTATTTCACTGTCTGCTGCGCAGACAGTGAAATACGCGACGGGTGCAACTGCACCCGTCGCACAGCTTCCACTCCGCCGGCTCGATTCCGAGCCGGCTTCATCGTGGAAGCCTCTTTCCCGCTGGGCTGGCGGGCGGTCTGAAGGCGACCGCCCTCCAGCCCAGCGGGAAAGTCAGAATTACCGCCGCGGTCTTTCGACCGCGGAACGGTAATCTGACGGCGGGACTTTGGCGGGCGGCCTCCGCCGCCCGCCAAGGTCAGAATGAGGGCCATAGTGTAAGGCCTACAGTCTTTGTAGTTAGCTAACCACCTAATTCCACATACTGACCAACAAATGGTATTTCAGTTTGATATGAATCCTGGCTAAATCAGTGTGTGCCCTTGCATGCCTGTTCTCTTTTTAGCTGTGCAGTTTAATGTATGTCAGAGTTAAAGAGAACAGTTTGTGCCAGAGGATTCTTCAAGTAATCATAATCCAAAAACAAAAAAGAAATTGAAGATGGAACCAAAGGTGGGGAAAACCCCAATGGTTTTTCAATACAATGTGCTCTGTAAGAGATTTCAATTAATTTCAAGGCCATGCTACCACCAAAGAAACTATCCCTACCCTTCACAGCTGCAGGAGCAACTAATCCTACCCACATCTGCTGCGGGGCATTTTGGTTGGCACATTCATACTCTCAATAACATGAGATCCTGCCATCCTTGGAAACTGTTGTTTCTCTAACCCTGCACCCATATTTTATTTCTTCTTCACTCAAGACAACTCAGGAAAGAGGTGAGACAGTCGTTCACATTGTCCCAACTATCTCTACCAAGCCGTGCACTGAACAAATCTTAAAAAGCAAAATTCCTGTGGCTGCTTGTAATATTGTTTAAAAGTCATTTTTTCATGAAAGCAAACGTCTTGTAACATAATGTCCGTACATTTCTAACAATTGTATTCTCTTCTGACTTTGAACAGACTGAACAATTTGTAAACCTGCGTGTATTCCTACTGTCATAAACACCAGAAAGATCTGTTCATATGGTTGGTGCTTTTGCTCAAAATAAAATCCAAATGTAACCACTAAAAGATTAAAATCTGTGACTTGTAGGCAGGCTAGTTCAGCATATACAATTGGCGATCAAGTTCAGGTGGTTAAAGCAACTGCTAGATAGATCTGAGTACAAACTGGCCGCAGGACTGAATTGTCACAAACATTTTAGAGGGTTAATGTTGCCAAAGAATAGTACTGCATGTAATATGTAAGTCATGTGTTAAAAAAATAAATGCATAGCATGAAGGATTCCAGCATTTTTGTAGAGGCCCTTTTGTAACCTGCAGTTCAGAAGTTCTTACACAGTTATGGTGATTACTCAGTGCCTCCTGAAAACATTTACAACGAATGAGATGGGTATAAGCAGGGCCACTAGAATTATGTGGCGGTGGATGACCGAAGTATGTGGCAGATTTGACTAAATTATGCAAGAAAAGGCAAATTACGAGACATTATGCAGCAGATTCATGATAATACTGCTGGGGCAAAGATTTTACACCATTAGTACTAATTTAACAGCCAAATACGGAAATACGCAACTGAAAGATAGCCAGTTAACGTTTGCGATGGACTTCCACACATGTTGCAAAGTTTTTTGTAACTTTTGATCCATTTGCTCTAGACACAATTTTTTTGTTCAAATCTGCAGCAGATGATCGATTATATGGCAAATGCGTCAAATCCATAATTATATGAAAAAAGTCACAACTGCAGAATCGCATATTTCCAGTGGCCCTCTGCATGCAGATGAATCAATGAGGGTCTAACCGAAGTTTCATTTTTGAGGTATTCAGTTTGTTAGTAATTAGTGCATCTAACTTATGTTGTATAAATATGCATTGCGGTAGGAGTGTATACACACACACATACACACACACATCTATGGGTACATTGCACTGATATGACGAATCATATTAAACTACACCGAATGTGTATATATTTTTCTGTGCTTTTACTGAAAAAGAGGTTGTGCCATATTTTGCATGAAGCAATGCTGCTCTCTCTCTCCTAGTTCCTGTTCTATCCTCAGATATGTTTCCTTGAGAATTCATTTGACTTTTTTAAGAGGACAACGTGTGGTTAGGGTTTATACATCACTGGGTGGCTTTGTTAAGTAAGGTGTGGTGGTACATCCTGCCATGCAGAGTTCTCACACCCACTGAAGAATGCAAGTCTTGTTAATTGACCCTACTAATTATCCATGAACTCACTCCTTTGATGCCTGATTCTTTCTTTTCTTTTTTTGCACTAAATAGCGGCTTGAAGTTTCAAGGAACCCAAACCAGTTAAAAAAACACAAAATCAGGGGAAGGCACGGGTATCACACAGAGTGTCGGAGTCAGCAATTAACATGCTTGACTGTGGTCCAACACTATTTGTGTGCTGGTTGTTCAAATTTAGACTGTGATGCATTTTAAATTAACTTGCGCACACTAAAGAAGTTGTCTCGCAGAGAGTTGGGGTGACGTGCACGCTCCTAGTCACACCTTTGGTGAAAGTAGGCTGCAGGTGCGCACATGCGCAGTGCACAGGTAACATAGACCAGTAGTGCAGTTCCCCCTTAGTAAGATCCTATACAAACTTTTGCCAATGCTTTCCTAGGTGTTCTTTCATCTCACAATAGGGTCCTCATCACAGGAGGGTCCTCATCATTTACTGAAATCAGTGATGGCAATGAGATGTGGAGTGGTGTACAGCACATACAAGAATTCTGGGAGTAAGATAGTTTTGTATAGCACTGATTTACCTTGGAGGGAGACTGAGGCCCCCTCCGGCGCACCACATCCTCTTTATACTGCACGAGGACGGTCATCCAGTTTTAGTCTATAAATTCCTCCTTGTCTATAGGGATATATATAGCTAAATATTCAAACTCTATATTGTAATCTGTAATGCACAGGCTACAGTGGGTCTAGACTCCACAAGGGGAGATATAATTGATTTAGACCAATTTATGCAGTGGCACGAATACTCGCAATACCTATTTCACCAGCTAGAGGAGCTCAATCTAGGTCCGATCTGAGTCCTTTAATCACTGCATCCTCTCTCACCCAACTTGCTAACGGTTCCAGTGCCAAAGCAATCAGAAGTGGGGAGAGGCGCAGCCCTACCTCCAGCTTCAAATTAAAGGGAAGGCCTCTGAAATGGTACTACTGATCTCGAGCTGACCAATTAACTCTGCATATCCATGACAGAAACTCCATACCAAACCCCATTTTTATGGCTTGGCTTTCGCCAGACAAATATATGAGCATCACCAAGAGAGGGCCTTAGTCTCTGCCCACATTGTGAGATTCAGGAGTACATGTTTTGATTGGACAGGCATTGTGTGCTTCCACAAAAAAAAGTGCTTGCCATCTAAATAGCTGTGATAATTTTGTGTATTTATGCAGCTGTCTGAGTTTGAAGATTCAGAGTCACGCACCACATTGTAATGCTGTTAAAGTGTTTTAGATAACTATATAATTAATGGTGTTTGTCTTTCTCTGGCAAAAACACAAATGGGAAGAGGGCAGCCATGAGGAATATACTGCAGTCCCTGCACCTTTCTCTTCCATCATTAACTTTAGATTTCAGAGTACAGATTTGTATTTGTGAGCAGTGTTGGATGCCCTGGGCTGCACTAATCTACTTAGATTTTTACGTCTAGCTTGACAGTGTAACTGTGGCCTGAACTCATGTGATCAACAAAAAACAACTGTCAGAGTACTACTGACAGAGGGACTGAGGTGCCATCTACACGTTACTTGCCTGAGTAAAGGATTTGATTGGGCTGAACGTTTAAGCTTTCACTAAAAAGACTTGTATGGCACTTTTTGGCTTTTGGTAAAGCTTTTACTCAATACAGCATAACTGAGTTGGTTGTGGTGGCAAGCCACGTATCATGGCTATAAGCCTGATCTGTTTATTATGACATGCTATGACATGTTATGATAAAGGGACTAGGCCTGACATAATTATTGTGAAAGGCACATGTTAAAATGAATAGGCATTTAATGGCAGGTTGTATTATAGCCCAGTGATAGGTATTTTGTTGCATGTAATCACACAGATTACTATAGTAGGCAAGGGTTTTGGTGCTGGGCACTCACACCAGTGGGGCTTCACTGTGCTAGTTCTTGTTAGGCCCTGATGAGCAGTGTTGTACATTGGTTTGCAACATTTGAACTATTATAACTGTATGCATGATGGTTGCCAGTTTATGTAGATTTGAAGAGGCCAGTATTGGGTAAAGTGTAAAGCCAATGGTAATGGGTAAAGGCTTCATTGGTCCATTGGGAAAAGCCATGTCACATTTCAGAGGTTTGATCTGTTAATTATGAAATGTTATAACAAAGCTAGTAGGCCTGATCTACTTATTGTGAAAAGTGTGTATTAAAGACAACAAGCTTGCAATGATGGATTGTTATTATACTTCGGTAAAACCTGTAGGTAGGTATTTAGTTATATGGAATTTCACAGATAACCATAGTAGTTAAGGGGTTTGGTGTTGGTGACTAACCCAAACAAACCACAAGGATAGAAGTTATGCACTACAATAATCATTGTTGAGGTCACTCTGGAAAGCTAGTATTTTACTTTGCCAACTATAATTTGGTATCCATTTGTACTTTTATGACTGCATGCTGGATTGTTGCCTTGTAGAAAGCTTGTGCTCCAAAAAGTAGTCTTGAGTTGGTTTTGGTGACATGCCAATGATAAAGGCTATAGGCCTGATTGTTTAATATGAAAAGTTATGATAAAGGCAGTAGGTCTGGCATACTGATAGAAAAGCATATGTTAAAGTCAATGCACATTTAAGGGTGGATTGTTATTACTCGGAATTAAAGTCAACAGTAGGCAAGCGATTTTAGTTTTGGTTACCCCGCTGACAAACCTTGGTTGTGAAAGATTTGTACTGCGAGAATCCTGTTAAGCCCTGTTAGAAGAGATAGTATTATGGAATGGCAACTGTAATTTTGTATTCATTTGCATTTTTCTGACTGTGTGCCTGATGGTTGCTTTGTTTGAAAGCTTATGCTCAGTACACTAGGTTTGACAAGCCAATGATAACCGGTATAAGCTTTATTTGTGTACAGGAGATGTTATGCCAGATGCCATAGCTCTGGTTTGCTCATTATGAAAAGTTATTACAAAGGCAGTAGCCTTAGCTTATTTATTGAGAAAAGCATATTGCAAGTCCAAAAGGCTTTCAACAGTATATTGTTGTTGCATTATGTTACAGGCTGTTGAAAGCCACTTGGTTTGATGTAATCCCAGAGATTACCCTGTAGGCAGGGGTTTTGGTATTGGTCACCCACTCTGACAAACCCTGGGAGCAGAATTTCCGAGTGATGATTCTTATTAGGCCTACTGAGAAAGATTGTATATTGTTTTGCCAGCTGTAATTTCTTACCTGTTTGTAATTTTACAACTATATACATGATGGTTACCAGTTTACGCGCACTTCAGTAGGCCTGTGTTGTATACAGTGTCAGGCCATTGGTAAAGGCAAGATGTCTTATCAGTGCGTTGGGAAAAGATATGTCATATTCCTTAGGTTTTATCAGTTTATAAGTAAAAAGTATGAGAAACCAAGTAGGCCTTAAGTACTTATTGTGAAAAGCATGTGCAAAATGCAATAGGCTTTTAAAGGTAAATTATCATTTCACTGTGGTGGGTATTTCATTACATAGAATCGTCCCAGATCACCTTATTATGCAAAGGTTTTGGTGGTGGTGGCCCACCCAAGCAAACCAAGAGGAAAGTCGATTTACACTATGGTAATCCTTATTAGGTTCTATTAGTAGGGAGATTAGATTGTTTTGACAACATTATTGTGTACATATTTGTACATGTATTAAGGTGTCCCTGACAGATGCCTTGTGAGAAGGGTTAGAACTAACGCAGTAGGTCTGAGACGGTTATGGCGGTAAGCTATGATAACAGATATGGGCCTGATTGGTTCTCTAAGAACAAATATTTTGATGCCATATATCTGATCTGCCTATTATGAAAAGCTATGGTAAACACAGTATGCCTGACACGTTGCTTGCAAAAAGCATGTGTTAAAGTTAATAGGTATGAGGGCAATCATCTTCCCCAGCAATAGGCATTTAAGGGTACAGATAAGTTTTTTGTTAAATGATTTAGCTCTGTTATGTTATTTGTCTATTTGAGTGTCAATTACACTCTGCTTCTATACATCACTTTGCACTGCATGTAGAAATGGGCCAATCCAGAATATGTCATTGACAGCATTTTCTGATCGCATGTGTACATCCACCAGAAAATGTGTATGGTTCAGTGTCAGGACTGGTTGCCCACCCCAATCGTTTTCCATTTTCGCCTTTTATAGGTCTCATCTCCTTTTTTTGATTCTCCTCTTTTTATTTTAATATTTCTTAAGAGAATATTACAGCTCTGCAGGCACTTCTAAATGGGTCACTTGTTTTCCGCTCATTTGGTCTGCGGTGCACTGCATTGAACATAGCCACTTCCTGTACATCAGAAGACCATTATAGAATCCATTGGGCATCATTGTTTTACCATTCCAAGATGGCCAACATATTGGGTCTAAATGTGGTAGTCATGCTGGAACTTTTAAAGCAATGATAGACTATTTACAATATCTCTGCAAGTCGGAAACCCACTGCTATGTTTAGTTTCATATTGCAAGTATATTCTTGTCGTGTTTAGACAGCAGCATTTTTTCTGTTTTCTACTTGTACTCTAATTTATCCTGCAGATGTTATTGAGTTTTGTGCACTTTAATGGGTTGTATCAGAAGACGAATGCAAGAATGATTCAAAGGATGGATGAATTGATTCATGAATGCGAAGATGAGGGACATATTACTTGTGTGATGACTTATTGAGTGTCTAAACCCAGTAGTGTCACAAAAGGCACTTTCATTTATAAGCCAGACATATTGGCATCACCAGTGCATTGTTAAATACATCTAGTGAGAAGGGCCATTCCAGGGAGTCAAATGGTTTTTCAGCTGCTGAGAATGGAATAACTGCTGGCTCCTGTATTTCTTTCACCCTCAACATACATCCACATAAATTGGGCCTGATGGAACAACACAGCGGAGACACTGATTGGCCTACATGTATTAATTTTTCTAGGTTTGTACTTAAGCAGTTTTCCACCACCTTTGCCAGGATTTTAACTTCAATATTTAGTAATGAAACAGGCCTGAGTGATGCAGTTTCTTCAGACTGATTGCCCTCTTTATGAACGAGTACAATTTTAGCCATCAGGGGATCTGGAGTATTTGCCACGCCAATAGTTGCCCGCCTTTTCTCCTACACATGTGTTGAATAGCTTTTACCAGTTTACCACTACAAAATTATGCTGGTAACCTGCTTGGGTTGGAGTTTTCCGAATATTAGGTTATTTAATCACTTCTGAATTTTCATCCACCCCATCCTCTTCATTTTTCCTCTGTTTTCCCTTTGTAGGGCTCAGATTAGGAGGTCTTCTGCTTATTTGGATTTTTCTTCCATGAGGTATTTGGAGTCTGAGTTTGTACAGTCTCCAGATATTGCACAATCGCCATTGCAATTGCACCAGCAGACTCTGATAATTCTCTTTTACTTTATCTAGCACATTGTATGCATCTCTGTCCCTCTTCCCTCATGGTCAGCCATGCCAGGAGCCATGCCAGGAGCTTCCCAGCATTGTGAAGTATTTCAGACAGTCGGTGTTTCTTTTGGTGTTGCGCTCTGGCCTCCATTCCCTTTATCAGTCTGTACTCATCCGAAAGCAATGCTATCCCGTGGGATAGATCTGTTTCATCCAATGTCCGCCTAGTGGCGCTTTGCACTAATTGTCTTTCTAATTCTAGTACTGTTGCTTCTCTCTTCCTATGTTTTCTTGTGGTCTCTGATGGTGCTACCCTCTTACCCGCATCCAGTCTGTCCTTTATTAGTGGGCAATTAGTGAGGCATTATAAATCCCCTGCACAAGATAGAGGGTGAAACAGTAGAGAACTAAATGGATCCTAAGGGTAATAGGAGACTTTGCATAAAACAAAAAAGTTGACATCAAACCCATTGATCTCTCAGTTTGCTCTTTGTCTGGGCCTTTAACGTTTTCAAACAGGTGGAATTGTAGCGTCCTTTCAGATCACACTTTTTGGTGGACAACACCAAGGACCTATATTATGCTTAAGTTTGAAGTAAATTTTGGACGTTTTTTGACCTGAGAATGAGAAGTGACTGAGTATTGAGTATTGCCCTTATCAAGAGGCGATTTACAAATGTTTTGCGGGCTGGTCACTATCTTTACAAAAAAATGGTGCATACTTTCAAAATAGCCAGTTTGTGGGTGCTCATTGACTTTCACAGGTGAACTCACCTAGAAACACCCTCAAAATCACTTTGAGAAGCAGAGTGGTCTGCATGCAAGTACCCAGTATACTTAAGGAAATATGTGTAAAGAAATCCCATTTGAGAGGGCAAAATTCCACCACCCTTGATTCAGCTACTCAGGAAGTTGGATATTATGCTTATAAACAAGGAGGCATATTTACTAACATTTCACACAACACAGCGTAGCAAGTGAAGTTCTGGCCTGCATTGCCTGAAAGGGCGAGAGCAGCGCTGCACCATATTTTCAAAGATATGGTGCAGTTCTGCTCGCTTTTAGCACTTGTGGCTGTCAAGCGTCAATGCGGACACTCTTGCATCATGTCACAAAGGAGCCTGCACTGTGATCAGGGTAGTTTTTGTGCAGAAAGGCTACTTTGAGGCCAGTTCCTCTTTGCATATGTGCTGCAAAATGCAGCACACAAGCATAGAGGAAAAAACAAGGAGAAATAAAGACATTTTTCCTCATTACCCCAACCTCGGGTAATGCACCATTTACCCAAGGTATTTAACAAGCCTTTGTAAAAATAGGTTGCGTCAACATACATGGGTATACACATGGAAATGACCATGCACCAACCATGTAAAACCTACATGATGCAAGGTAACTCAAGAGAGCTCTATGCGCTGCTTTTTCTTTTTTTAATAAAGCTACGTAAATCGGGATTGGCGTGGCTTTGTAAATTAAAAACTAGGGCCCATATTTATACTTTTTGACGCAAGCCTGCGTTAGCGCGGTTTTGCGTAAAAAAGTATAGCACAGGCAAGGGCCATTCAAGGACGCAAGCCAGGTGCCATATTTAAGGAATGGCGCAAGCCGGCACTAAGGCAGGTTAGAGTCAAAATTAATGATGCTAACGGGGTAGGGGAGGCTTAGGGAGAACTGGAGGTTGTGTGGGAAAGAACGGCACTAGTCAGGTTAGAGTGAATAAAATGACTCTAACCTGACAAGCATCATTTATTTGACGCACAACCCCCATGTACATGACTCCTGTCTTAGTAAAGACAGGAGTCATGCCCCCAAGCCCAATGGCCATGCCCAGGGGAACTTATGTCCCCTAGGCATGGCAATTGGGCACAGTTAGGCCCCCCATGGCACTTTGAGTAAAAATCAAAAAACCTTACCTGGACTTACCTGGGATGGGTCCCCCCATCCTTAGGTGTCCTCCAAGTGTGGGTGAGTGTGGGTGGTTGGGGGTGTCCCTGGGGGCAGGGAAGGGCACCTGTGGGCTGTTTCCATGGTCTGTGACCATGGAAAAAGGCCCACAGGTCCCTTAACGCCTGCCCTGACCCAGGCGTTAAATAATGGTGCTAAGCAGGCTTAGCACCATTATTTAAGGCCCTCCTCCCGTGCGTGATTTTTGCACGGGAGGATAAATAAGGCACTAGGGCCTTTGAGTCATTTTTTGCCCGGGAATGCCTACCTTGCATCTCATTGACGCAAGGTAGTTTGCCGCAGGCAAAAAATTACTTTAACTCCAATATTTTGGCGCTAGACTTGTCTAGCACCAAAATATAAATATGGAGTTAAGTTTGCGCTGGATTTGCATAAATAAAATGACGCAAATCCGGCGCAAACAGAGTATAAATATGCCCCTAGTTTTTTCATCATAGCTTGCCCAAAAAAGTGACGGAACCCTGACAAAAATATTCGTAAATCTAGGCCATGATTTCTGCCAATGTTCAATGGACTGAGGTGTGCCAAAAATGTAGTATGAAATTAAAAATAATATTCAAATTTGTGTAAAGGGAAGTTGCTCAACGGCCACTCAACCAGTAATAACTGTTTCAATTTATTAGCGATTTTATTGATGCGCTCTGCATGAAGCTTTTTGTTTTTATAACGGGCAAGCAAAATGTTTATCCATTACAAATTCTGTACTTTTTCATGAATACCATAAACCCTGATTTATTTCAGCTGCCGGGTCGGTGTTGCTGCTTCTAAGCTATGTTTATGAGGAAACAATGCCACTTGATTACCATTCCCTGCTGGGGAGCTGTAAATTGCCTATACATCGCGTAGGTTTTCAATCCCGCTGCTCTGGGCCATCGCATTATTTTTTGACAAAATTTACATCTGAATCAGTCAAACGTAATGCTCAGTAATAAGGGAGCCAGAGTGTTCATTCACGTATGCATCACACACTGTGAGAATGCTCATGTTTTCATTTATCCTCTAAAATCGCTTTGATATTACCATAAGAGAAGGATAAACGAAAGTAATTTAGACAATATGAAATCCTGGAAACAACATCTAACGAAATCTAACTGATGGTGATGTAATGAAGCGAGTGTAACACTTTGGATAGGATACCAACTCTTTCTAGTGCAGTATAGAGCCTAGAGATGAGTTACTCCATATTGATTGTAAGTTGTACGGTGCTGCGGTCAACGTAAAATGGCATCGCATTATTCTGTTACCATGTGGTAAGTCCATTCCAGTATCATGTAGTTCACGGCTGGCTTTATCGCTTTTGGCGCCCTGTGCAACAAACTTTTTTGCCCCCCTCCATGATCTCGCCATAGCCTCTCTCTCACATACATTTAATTTGTTTCAAAGTTCTGGTAAAGGCTGGCTTTACTTATGCACTCAGCTATCCACATAAAATACTGATCTGTTCCTTGCAGCAGGCACATTAACCCTCTGCCCTACTTTCGGTCAAGTCAAAAGTGCCACTAGCCAAAACTCCACCTCTTTCTCCAGCAGGACCACAAGAGTTATCTTGACGTTTTTATTGCTGCCTGAAAGCTGGACACAAAAGGAACTCTGCAGCAGGTGTTATGCTTAACAAAGTGCCCTCACCTGAGGTCAGTACCTCTACACCAGGTCAGCCTCCAGTGCGACCACACCGGCCGAAACATCATACAGCTGACCTTGATGAAGTTACAAATTAAACCTCGTGGAATTATTTTTCAGATGGTAAAACCACAAGTAATTCCCAATTGTTTGGGATTTAATAAATGCATTTATCTCCTGTTACAAAGATGTGCTAAGGGTATGCAGAAGCCTCTAGGTAGGGTGGGTGGCTGGGGTGGTCAGAAGCAAGGGAAAGAATGAGAAGATGTTTTCTGGTAGGGGTAGGAATGTATACCTCTCCCCTGCCAGACAAAAATTGGGATGGACAGTCAAAGTTTCATGCAATTTTTACCATCTGGAATTACTGCATAGTAAAATTGGATAAGGTTCACCCATACCTAGAAAATATGGGTGCGGAAAAACCAACCCACTAGGAATCTGGCAGGGCAGAATTTCATGAGGTAGTTATGCTCCACCTGCCTTTTAATGAGGGCCTTAATATTAATAGTACCACTCAACCACAAACTCTTCATCGCCCAACGCAACCTCACAGCCAGTGCTCAATCAGGGGTCCTGATATTCTGTAGACCAGCACCTGTTGCCCTAGATAGGATGTCTGCCAGACTTCCTAAGAGGAATGGAACATTGTTCTCCTTGCCCATTTCCAGGACCTTCTTTCCTCTTTCAGCTCACGCTCTTGACTTTGAGTGCCTGTAGTCCTTTGTAGCTTGCATCAGGTTTAAATTGCAGCTATGGGTCTATCGCGTTTTATGACTCTAACCAAACACAAAATTGTCAGTGCTTACTCTGTAAAAGAATAAGCGCCGGTGCCCAGAGTTTTGCTCACAAGAATGTGGCCGGAGCCATTTAATACTGGCATGCAAAACACCAAAGTTGCATAGTCTTGATTTAACCTCATGCCACTTTGATCCACCACCAGGCTGTCCCTGTTTCTTTATCTCACTCTTGCAGGCTCTTTTTCATCCCTGCTTTTCTCCTTTGTCACTGTTTTCCATCTTTCTCTTCCTCCTTCTTTCCCCCTTGTGTGTTTATCTCCCTCTTGCTCTGGGTCAAAGTCTGATTTGGAAAAATGTGTGCTAGTCCGCAAATATGAGTGCTGGAGCCCCAAATACTCAAATTAAGCCCTGACACAGAATGAAATAGGACGTTGGGGGCATGTGGATAAAGGTACTCAAGATCTAATATACTTCAACTTAGTTACTTACACCTATTTCTAACCACATTATTTTGTGATATCAGCAAACAAGCATTTGCAATGCAATGGGTCCCGCATTTGCTCGAGTTAGACCTATTGGCGTTGTAAATTCCTAACTGGACTTTTCTTGCCACATAAATTGAAAATGAAGAGTAAAACAGTGGGTATAAGCGAGCCAATTCAAAGCGCCATGACCACCATGAGCATAAGCACAAAGGAGAGACACAAAAGAAAAAAGAAATTTGCTCAGTCAAACATCGGCAATCGTGCAATTTTCCATGTAACAGGGCCAGTGTCTAAGGCGGTAACAAAACCGCCCCAAGGAGGGACAAATGTAAAGCATTTACCAGTGATGACAAAGCATTTTTGAAAGGCAAGTCCATGAATGAATGATAGTGATAGGTGTGCGGTGGGCATCGTTAAAAGCCCACAAGACTTACAACAGGTCAAAGCGCTTGCATACTCGACCTAAAAAGAAAAAAACAAATCAACAAGCCTTCCCCATCTATGCTCCCAGATCAGCATCCTAGTATCTGTCAGGAATGCCCCAACCTTGCTCCAACTTCTTTTAAAAGAGACACAAGAGCACCATTATAATTATGTAGTTGCAGTCCACCTAGAACCCAGACTCCCCTCCAGTCGCTTGTTTACTGTATCTTTTCCTTTGACCCTTTACAGCGCTGGGCTGCCTCCTGACTAGGTTCACACTATAAAAATACTACAGTGCTGAATGTCCCGAAAAGCCGACATCATTACCCTATAAAGTATGATAATTTATTAGGAGAACCCTAATAGCAACCAGATTGAAGACCTAAGCATATTACTGGTGGATAAAACAAGCAACGAGGTTTCAAGCAACACGTAGATCAATGAGTTACCTTCTGAGTGGGAACTACTCAAGTAGACAGTAACACTTGAAGGTCAAGTCGTAGCCAGTGCTGTGCCTTGCTCAGTAAGATTGTGGGGCTGGGGGAGGAGAGGGCTTCATATTTTCCAACAATCACACTGGCATATGATATTAAAATATATCATGCAAAAAGTGGGGCGTGAGGGGGGTTTAAGACCTCACCACATCGGACTGCAAGCACCTATAACAGGTAACACCGCCCCAAACACCCCCACTGAACCTACACCCCTCATCATAGCAGTTCCATGAATACAACTAATACTGCCGAGGCAAGGCCAGAACAGCTACACAAAGCAGCCCTCACCACCAAAAGCTGAAGCACTCTAGGCCACTCAAGAGAGTGCACTGCTGTGACAAAACCAACAAAACAAATTAGGTCAAGGATCACAAACCAGTACCAGGTGGACCTGCCCCTTTCACATGCCTGTGCTGGCACGAGAGAAGGGGCAAAAGTATTTAATCACAGACAGCCCTTTCATTGCATCCCATTTGCACTGTTGCCAGGGTGCACACTTTGGAGAGAAGCAACATGTAGTGATTAACGATACATGTATGAAGTGATTATCTGTGGGTTTCCTTGTTCTGTGTGTTCCTGGGTGCTTGCACGTGCACAATGTCAGGACAGGTGTAACAGATGTACTGAATGTATGCCTAGTAGTTGCAGACAGTGGCCACCAGCACTCATTTTTGTGCACAGAGGCTTATTTTTCACCACGAGAGCTTGACCCGGGACAAGAGATGAGGCTAGACTATGGAGAAAGATGATAGGAAAACAGTGACAAAGGAAGAAAGCAGAGATGTAGAAGTGCTTGCAATAATGAAATATAAGACAGAAAGTGGAAGACTGGAAGTGAAGTCAAAACTATATGGTCTTGGCTTTCAAGAACGGCAACCCCACTAATGAGCTTTAAAAATTAAACTTTGAGCAAAGAATAGGTTTTATTCATTTTAACTAATGAAGGAAGCCCTGTGTAGGATGGCGTACCTGGGCGTTTTTATCTAGCCCAGCAAATCAGGAAAAAGACAGTGTATAGTCAATACATTTGGAATGACATGATTCTGCAAATGCAATGTTTACCGAATAATTACAATTTACCACATTTGCCACAATCGACAAACTCCAGAATAAAGTTCAGATTTCAACAAAAAATGTGTAGCTCAAATTAGTTTTTTCCGTTTTTTAAAGGGGACACACCTGGGTGCATAGAATATTAAGTAGAGTAAGCTTCTGTGTTGGCACTCCATTTGTAATAATACACATCATTCAGAGAACTGAGATGCAAGCTTAAGGAAAGCACACAGTCTGTATACAACACAAAAAAGAAGGCAAGCACATTTTAAAAAGCGAACTTTTAAACAGAACTTCAAGTTATGCAAATATAATAAACAGCCATTTTGTGTGGTGCTCTCAGAAGTAACTTGAAAGCAACGCTCTCTAATCATCCTAGTTGTAGTCAGAAACGAATTAAATCATTACTTTACTAAAAATTGATTTTCACTCAAAATCACTATGATTTTCAATAGGGTAAATTAATGACCTTGGGAGTGAAAGGTTTTATCATGATTTCATATCAGAGAGGCAAGGTGAAGGAGTTGTGGCCACACACTGTCGACTTTGAAACTGAGGAACGAGGTTCGAACCTCTGCATGGGCTCCACATCTTGTGATTCTGATAAAATCCCTTAATCCTCTTTACGGACAAAAAAATTGACCTTGTATAATGTAATCTGGTACTGTGTAAAGCACTTTAACACCACTGAGCCAAGTTCGGGCTATATAAAAACTGAAATACACAGGGTTAAAGTGTTGGGCGAGGCGCAACCAGTCCACCATCTGAAAACACCGTTCTGCTAGTAGTGGACAACTTGTAATAAAACAAGGTGCACTGCAGCGATTGGAAAGGGTATATTGTGTCAGGGTAAAATAAATGATTAACTCAATTCAAGGAAGCTACTGAGAGGAAATAGACACTTAAAACAACTGAAAGCGTGATGGCCGCCATGAGCTTAAGCGCAAAGGAGAGACAGAAAAGGTAAAGGAAATTCGCTCCCAGTCAAGTATATTGGCAAATGTGCCATTGTCCATGTAACAGGGTCGGTCCCCAAGGCGGTAACAAAATCACCCCAAGGGGGGACAAACGTAAAGCATTTACCAATGAAAACAAATGTTTTGAAAGACAAGCCCATAAATGGGTGAAAGTGATGGCCGTGAGCTGGTCGTGGTTAAATCCCACATAGACACCAATACGTCAGAAAAGCAGCACTTGCGCTCTGCTATGCTCAACCTAAAAACCATAACATCCTTTTAACAAAGTTCTTTAGTGAAAATTTGACCTAAGTTACGGCGGGGTCTCACTATGCCATGTGACAAATCCTCTCTGTTAGACTTTTCATCCTTGGTGTGGTCTCCCTTAACTTTTTGCCTCTGTTTCCCAGGTTTGTGATTTGTGCTGGACTCTGTTTTTCCTGGATTTGTTACTCTGGGCACTTTACCACTGCTAACCAGTGCTAAAGTGCAAGTGCTCCTATACAAAATGTGTATTTAATTCGCTTATCAATGATTGGCATATTTGATTTACTAGTAAGTCCCTAGAAAAGTGCACTAGAGGTGCCCAGGGCCTGTAAATCAAATGCTACAAGTGGGCCTGCAGCACTGGTTGTGCCACCAATATAAGTAGCTCTGTAATCATGTCTCAGACCTGCGACTGCAGTGTCTGTGTGTGCAGTTTTAACTGTAAATGCGACTTGGCAAGTGTACCCACTTGCCAGGCCTAAACCTTCCCCTAGGTAGCGCCAAGGGCAGGGTGCAGTGTATGGTTAAGGTAGGACATATAGTAATTTGTTTTATATTTCCTGACAGTGAAATATTGCTAAATTCGTTTTTCACTGTTGCAAGGCCTGTCCCTCTCATAGGTTAACATGGGGCTACATTTAAATCTGATTAAAGTGTAGATTCCCTTTGGGAGCGGATAGACATGTGGAGTTTGGGGTCTCTGAGCTCACAATTTAAAAATACATCTTTTAGTAAAGTTGATTTTAAGATTGTGTGTTTGAAAATGCCACTTTTACAAAGTGAGCATTTTCTTGCTTAAACCATTTCTGTGACTCTGCCTGTTTGTGGATTCCCTGTCTGGGTCTGCTTGACAGTTGGACTGGTTGCACCTCTCACTAGACAGTGACACAAAGGGAGCTGGGGTGTAGTCCGCATTTCCTGATGAGCCATCTGTGCTAGGAGGGAGGGGAAGAGTGGTCACTTACACCTGAAAGGGATGTGTCGGCCCTCACACAATGCAGTCTCCAACCCCCTGGTGTGTGTCTGGGGCCTGGCTTGGGCAAGGCAGGATTTTACAAACAAGAGAGACTTTCCTTTGAAGTATGCCTACTTCAAAGGGCAAAATGGGTATAAGAAGGGCACCCAAAACCACAGACTTTAGAACACTTCTGGAAACCAAGAGGAACCTCTGCCTGGAGAAGTGCTGAAGAGCTGAGGAAGAAGAGCTGCCCTGCCTGTGACTGTGCTTTGTGGAGCTATCCTGCAGTTGCTGCTTCTGCCTGTGCTAGAGGACAAAGACTGGACTTTGTGTGCCTTCCTTCTTGTGAAGAACTCTCCAAGGGCTTGATTTAGAGCTTGCCTCCTGTTGTTTGAAGTCTCAGGGACAACAAAGACTTCTCTCTGCCAGCACCGAGAGTCTCTGTAGAGACTCCTACTCTGCCAAGTGGTGCCCACCCAGTTCCTGGGACCCTGAAAGGAGAAGCTGACAGCCCAAGAGTGAGAAATCCACACACCGACCGCCATGGGGGTAAAAGATCTACGCAACTCCGATCTGCGGCTGAAAAATCGATGCACCGCCATTTTCGTTGCTGAAAATCGACGCTCGCCTGCAACGTGACCGGAAGATCGATGCCCGGAGCTGGGGAAACGACACGCAGCATCGCTGACGGAGGCTGGTGAGATTGCAATCCGCGCTGTGTGGTTTTCGGATCATCGTGTGGCTGGATTTCCGACGCGAACACTGCTGGGCGTGTAAAAATTACGCAAGGCCTGCCCGGACCCAAGAGTGCTGACCGGATCGATGCATCGCTCCCCTGCGGAGAAAAGAAACGACGCACGCCGACCTGATGAAAGGAGAAACGACGCAAGGTCTCGCTCGTGGGTGAAATCAACGCATTGCTAGCCCTTTTTGGAGCACACTCGCCCGAGTGGGGTTATTTTTGACGCGTCCAAGGTACATTTTCACACTAACAGCATTAGTGTGTTTAAAATTACATGAAGACTCTTTTTGTATTTTTGGTGATAACTTGACTTGTGTATTGTGAATTTTTGTCCTTTTGGTCTTGTTTTGTTTAGATAAATATTTTCTATTTTTCTAAACCGGTGTTGTATCATTTTGTAGTGTTTTCATTAAGTTACTGTGTGTGTTGGTACAAATACTTTACACCTAGCACTCTGAGGTTAAGTCTACTGCTCGTCCCAAGCTACCAAGCGGGTAAGCTGGGGTTAGCTGAGGGTGATTCTCTTTTACCCTGACTAGAGTGAGGGTCCTTGCTTGGACAGGGGGTAACCTGACTGCCAACCAAAGACCCAATTTTTAACACTCTCCCACTAAAACCCACTGGACATCACCTTCAGCCTTACCCAGGAATGCCTGGGACAGCACGTTGCCTTTGGTCAGGCTCTGTGCTAATCCCATGCCAGCAGAATATAGTGGGCCCACCATGCTGTCTGTGCAGGATGTAGCCCTCCATTGCATTTGTACCTGCTAGCACTTGAGGTAGACTAGAATTCTGGCAAGAGGGATGGGGCTAGCCAATTCGGTTCTCTTCCCAGATCTCTGAGCCAAGTATTATGCCTCTCCTACAACAACTCTGGGTAGGCCTGATGGGGCAATGTGGCAGCCCTATCTTTTAAGGATGTGACCAGTTCTGATCACAGAAACGACCCTTTGTTTGCTAGTGACTCTTCTGTAATGGGAAATATACTGTTCAAAATGTGCAACCTAGTTCCCATAGAGGACAGGACTGCTGGTGTTCAGGTCCTACATTGGAATGGATTTTAGTATAGACCGAGATAACTAGTTCCATCTGAGAAAGTGATTTAATGGCAGCACAGATTGAGAGGTACTTTCCTCAAATGGCAAATAGGTTTTCAAGAGGAATTGGCTAATTTCCAGTAGAGAAGAGGACCGCTTTGTCCCACAGTTTGGCAGGCACTTTCTTCCAATGGGAAATAGACTTTTCCAGGGGAACAGGCAAGTTCCCATTACAGAAAAGAACTCTTGACCCCACAGCTTGACAGGTGATTTTCTCTAAAGAGAAACAGACACTTCAGGGTGAACATGCTACTTTCCTTTGGAGAAAGGACCTCTAAGGGCCTCATTGTGGCAAAGCCAAGGGGAGGACGCCACCGTCATACTGGTGGTGCCCCCGAGTGTATTACAATGTTTCCGCCGGGCTGACTGACAGGAACATTACAATACGCGTGACCCCCCCTCCTAACCCTTTCACCCCCTTTGGGCTGACTGGCGGGAACAGTGCTACGATATTGGTCTCGGGTTCTTTTAAGGGAGCTGAGGCCAATCCTATAGCACTCCAGTACCTTCGGAATGCGCACTGTCTGCAGTGTAGACAGTACACATACTGACGGTGCTGGGCAGGGGGGCACTGCACTGCCCATTTCATGGGCATGAGCAGTGCAGGGGCCCTCCTGTGGCCCCCAGCACTGGTTTTCCAGCAGCATTTTCATGGCAGGGGTCCTGCCATAAAAAGGCTGGCAGAGAGTAGGGTTGTAATCAGCCAGGTGGCGCTGAGTTCAGTGCCGTTCTGGCTGGTTACAACTCCGACTGCCAACACCAATGTTGCTGGGTCCACCTGCCAGGGATGTAATGTGGCCAACGGGCCGCCACAGTTGTGGCAGTCTGACTGTCACGACGAGGCTGGGGTCCTAGGGCAGCCAGCCTCGTAATGAGGCCCTTAATCTCACAGGCTGGCAAGCAAGGATGTAACACAAGCCCCTGCAGCCCGTGTGGGACCCGAGGGGGCCCACATTCCACCTTATGTCTATTAGGATGTCTATTAGGATGTCTGAAAGAATATTGGAACAACAAATATTGAGACACGCAAATATCAAGTCAAAATTATCAGTTACAAAAATATTGTCAGTACAAAAATATCAGAACAAAAATTTTGTTTTTAATTTATATCATATTTTTTACATTTTTTTATTTACTTCTATATAAATATATATCTCTATTTAAATAAATGAAACACAAATATATTAAAACAAAATCACGAAACATTAAAATAAATTATCAAATGAATTAAATATTAAATATACTAACTTAAAAAAATATCTAATAATAAATATTATAAAAATAAATAAATATATAAACAAATAATATAACATTAACCCCTTCGCTGCCAGGCCTTTTCCCCCTCCTGTGCCAGGCCTTTTTTTGCCTATTTGGGGCAGTTCGCGCTTAGGCCCTCATAACTTTTTGTCCACATAAGCTAACCAAGCCAAATTTGCGTCCTTTTTTTCCAACATCCTAGGGATTCTAGAAGTACCCAGACTTTGTGGGTTCCCCTGAAGGAGGCCAAGAAATTGGCCAAAATACAGGGAAAATTTCGTTTTTATCAACAAAAATTGGAAAAAGTGGCTGCAGAAGAAGGCTTGTGGTTTTTCCCCTGAAAATGGCATCAACAAACGGTTTGCGGTGCTAAACTCAGCAGCTTCCCAGCTTTCAGGAACAGGCAGACTTGAATCAGAAAACCCAATTTTTCAACACAATTTTGGCATTTTACTGGGACATACACCATTTTTGCAATTTTTTGTGCTTTCAGCCTCCTTCCAGTCAGTGACAGAAATGGGCATGCAACCAATGCTGGATCCCAGAAACCTAAACATTTCTGAAAAGTAGACAAAATTCTGAATTCAGCAAGGGGTCATTTGTGTAGATCCTACAAGGGTTTCCTACAGAAAATAACAACTGAAAAAGAAAAATATTGAAATTGAGGTGAAAAAAACATCAATTTTTCTCAACGTTTTACTCTGTAACTTTTCCCTGCAATGTCAGATTATCGAAAGCAATATACCGTTACGTCTGCTGGACTCCTCTGGTTGCGGGGATATATAGGGCTTGTAGGTTCATCAAGAACCCGAGGAACCCAGAGCCAATAAATGAGCTGCACCCTGCAGTGCGTTTTCATTCTATACCGGGCAATTCATTTGCTGAAATATAAAGAGTAAAAAATTGCTATCAAGATAACCTTTGTATTTCCAAAAAGGGCACAAGATAAGGTGTTGAGGAGCAGTGGTTATTTCCACATCTCTGAATTCCGGGGTGACCATACTAGCATGTGAATTACAGGGCATTTCTCAAATAGATGTCTTTTTTACACACTCTCCTCTATTTGGGAGGAAAAAATGTAGAGAAAGACAAGGGGCAATAACACTTGTTTTGCTAATCTATGTTCCCCCAAGTCTCCCGATAAAAATGATACCTCACTTGTGTGGGTAGGCCTAGCGCCCGCGACAGGAAACGCCCCAAAGCGCAACGTGGACACATCCAAATTTTTGGAAGAAAACAGAGGTGTTTTTTGCGAAGTGCCTACCTGTAGATTTTGGCCTCTACCTCAGCCGGCACCTAGGGAAACCTACCAAACCTGTGCATTTCTGAAAACTAGAGACCTAGAGGAATCCAAGGAGGGGTGACTTGCGGGGCTCCGACCAGGTTCTGTTACCCAGAATCCTTTGCAAACCTCAAAATTTGGCTAAAAAAACACATGTTCCTCACATTTCTGTGGCAGAAAGTTCGGGAATCTGAGAGGAGCCACAGATTTCCTTCCACCCAGCGTTCCCCCAAGTCTCCCGATAAAAATGATACCTCACTTGTGTGGGTAGGCCTAGCGCTCGCGACAGGAAACGCGCCAAAGCGCAACGTGGACACATCCAAATTTTTGGAAGAAAACAGAGGTGTTTTTTGCGAAGTGCCTACCTGTAGATTTTGGCCTCTAGCTCAGCCGGCACCTAGGGAAACCTACCAAACCTGTGCATTTCTGAAAACTAGAGACCTAGGGGAATCCAAGGAGGGGTGACTTGCGGGGCTCGGACCAGGTTCTGTTACCCAGAATCCTTTGCAAACCTCAAAATTTGGCTAAAAAAACACATATTCCTCACATTTCTGTGGCAGAAAGTTCTGGAATCTGAGAGGAGCCACAAATTTCCTTCCACCCAGCGTTCCCCCAAGTCTCCCGATAAAAATGATACCTCACTTGTGTGTGTAGGCCTAGCGCCCGTGACAGGAAACGCCCCAAAGCGCAACGTGGACACATCCACATTTTTGGAAAAAAACAGAGGTGTTTTTTGCGAAGTGCCTACCTGTAGATTTTGGCCTCTACCTCAGCCGGCACCTAGGGAAACCTACCAAACCTGTGCATTTCTGAAAACTAGAGACCTAGGGGAATCCAAGGAGGGGTGACTTGCGGGGCTCGGACCAGGTTCTGTTACCCAGAATCCTTTGCAAACCTCAAAATTTGGCTAAAAAAACACATGTTCCTCACATTTCTGTGGCAGAAAGTTCTGGAATCTGAGAGGAGCCACAAATTTCCTTCCACCCAGCGTTCCCCCAAGTCTCCCGATAAAAATGATACCTCACTTGTGTGGGTAGGCCTAGCGCCCGCGACAGGAAACGCCCCAAAGCGCAACGTGGACACATCCAAATTTTTGGAAGAAAACAGAGGTGTTTTTTGCGAAGTGCCTACCTGTAGATTTTGGCCTCTAGCTCAGCCGGCACCGAGGGAAACCTGCCAAACCTGTGCATTTCTGAAAACTAGAGACCTAGGGGAATCCAAGGAGGGGTGACTTGCGGGGCTCGGACCAGGTTCTGTTACCCAGAATCCTTTGCAAACCTCAAAATTTGGCTAAAAAAACACATGTTCCTCACATTTCTGTGGCAGAAAGTTCGGGAATCTGAGAGGAGCCACAAATTTCCTTCCACCCAGCGTTCCCCCAAGTCTCCCGATAAAAATGATACCTCACTTGTGTGGGTAGGCCTAGCGCCCGCGACAGGAAACGCCCCAAAGCGCAACGTGGACACATCCAAATTTTTTGAAGAAAACAGAGGTGTTTTTTGCGAAGTGCCTACCTGTAGATTTTGGCCTCTAGCTCAGCCGGCACCTAGGGAAACCTACCAAACCTGTGCATTTCTGAAAACTAGAGACCTAGTCGAATCCGAGGAGGGGTGACTTGCGGGGCTCGGACCAGGTTCTGTTAACCAGAATCCTTTGCAAACCTCAAAATTTGGCTAAAAAAACACATGTTCCTCACATTTCTGTGGCAGAAAGTTCGGGAATCTGAGAGGAGCCACAAATTTCCTTCCACCCAGCGTTCCCCCAAGTCTCCCGATAAAAATGATACCTCACTTGTGTGGGTAGGCCTAGCGCCTGCGACAGGAAACGCCCCAAAGCGCAACGTGGACACATCCAAATTTTTGGAAGAAAACAGAGGTGTTTTTTGCGAAGTGCCTACCTGTAGATTTTGGCCTCTAGCTCAGCCGGCACCTAGGGAAACCTACCAAACCTGTGCATTTCTGAAAACTAGAGACCTAGGGGAATCCAAGGAGGGGTGACTTGCGGGGCTCGGACCAGGTTCTGTTACCCAGAATCCTTTGCAAACCTCAAAATTTGGCTAAAAAAACACATATTCCTCACATTTCTGTGGCAGAAAGTTCTGGAATCTGAGAGGAGCCACAAATTTCCTTCCACCCAGCGTTCCCCCAAGTCTCCCGATAAAAATGATACCTCACTTGTGTGGGTAGGCCTAGCACCCGCGACAGGAAACGCCCCAAAGCGCAACGTGGACACATCCAAATTTTTGGAAGAAAACAGAGGTGTTTTTTGTGAAGTGCCTACCTGTAGATTTTGGCCTCTAGCTCAGCCGGCACCTAGGGAAACCTACCAAACCTGTGCATTTCTGAAAACTAGAGACCTAGGGGAATCCAAGGAGGGGTGACTTGCGGGGCTCGGGACCAGGTTCTGTTATCCAGAATCCTTGGCAAACCTCAAAATTTTGCTAAAAAAACACATGTTCCTCACATTTCTGTGGCAGAAAGTTCTGGAATCTGAGAGGAGCCACAAATTTCCTTCCACCCAGCGTTCCCCCAAGTCTCCCGATAAAAATGATACCTCACTTGTGTGGGTAGGCCTAGCGCCCGCGACAGGAAACGCCCCAAAGCGCAACATGGACACATCCAAATTTTTGGAAGAAAACAGAGGTGTTTTTTGCGAAGTGCCTACCTGTAGATTTTGGCCTCTAGCTCAGCCGGCACCTAGGGAAACCTACCAAACCTGTGCATTTCTGAAAACTAGAGACCTAGGGGAATCCAAGGAGGGGTGACTTGCGGGGCTTGGACAAGGTTCTGTTACCCAGAATCCTTTGCAAACCTCAACATTTGGCTAAAAAAACACATGTTCCTCACATTTCTGTGGCAGAAAGTTCTGGAATCTGAGAGGAGCCACAAATTTCCTTCCACCCAGCGTTCCCCCAAGTCTCCCGATAAAAATGATACCTCACTTGTGTGGGTAGGCCTAGCGCCCGTGACAGGAAACGCCCCAAAGCGCAACGTGGACACATCCAAATTTTTGGAAGAAAACAGAGGTGTTTTTTGCGAAGTGCCTACCTGTAGATTTTGGCCTCTACCTCAGCCGGCACCTAGGGAAACCTACCAAACCTGTGCATTTCTGAAAACTAGAGACCTAGGGGAATCCAAGGAGGGGTGACTTGCGGGGCTCGGACCAGGTTCTGTTACCCAGAATCCTTTGCAAACCTCAAAATTTGGCTAAAAAAACACATGTTCCTCACATTTCTGTGGCAGAAAGTTCTGGAATCTGAGAGGAGCCACAAATTTCCTTCCACCCAGCGTTCCCCCAAGTCTCCCGATAAAAATGATACCTCACTTGTGTGGGTAGGCCTAGCGCCCGCGACAGGAAACGCCCCAAAGCGCAACGTGGACACATCCAAATTTTTGGAAGAAAACAGAGGTGTTTTTTGCGAAGTGCCTACCTGTAGATTTTGGCCTCTAGCTCAGCCGGCACCGAGGGAAACCTACCAAGCCTGTGCATTTCTGAAAACTAGAGACCTAGGGGAATCCAAGGAGGGGTGACTTGCGGGGCTCGGACCAGGTTCTGTTACCCAGAATCCTTTGCAAACCTCAAAATTTGGCTAAAAAAACACATGTTCCTCACATTTCTGTGGCAGAAAGTTCGGGAATCTGAGAGGAGCCACAAATTTCCTTCCACCCAGCATTCCCCCAAGTCTCCCGATAAAAATGATACCTCACTTGTGTGGGTAGGCCTAGCGCCCGCGACAGGAAACGCCCCAAAGCGCAACGTGGACACATCCAAATTTTTGGAAGAAAACAGAGGTGTTTTTTGCGAAGTGCCTACCTGTAGATTTTGGCCTCTAGCTCAGCCGGCACCTAGGGAAACCTACCAAACCTGTGCATTTCTGAAAACTAGAGACCTAGGGGAATCCAAGGAGGGGTGACTTGCGGGGCTCGGACCAGGTTCTGTTACCCAGAATCCTTTGCAAACCTCAAAATTTGGCTAAAAAAACACATGTTCCTCACATTTCTGTGGCAGAAAGTTCTGGAATCTGAGAGGAGTCACAAATTTCCTTCCACCCAGCGTTCCCCCAAGTCTCCCAATAAAAATGATACCTCACTTGTGTGGGTAGGCCTAGCGCCCGCGACAGGAAACGCCCCAAAGCGCAACGTGGACACATCCAAATTTTTTCACAGAAAACAGAGGTGTTTTTTGCAAAGTGCCTACCTGTGGAGTTTGGCCTCTAGCTCAGCCGGCCCCGGGAGGGGGGGGGGGCAGAAATGCCCTAAAATAAATTTGACCCACCCCCCTCAAGCCCCCCCTGCCCGGGAACGACCCTTGCCTACGGTGTCGCTCCCCCTGCGTGACATTGGCGCCAAAAAACAAATCCCAGGTGCCTAGTGGTTTCTGCCCCCTTGGGGGCAGATTGACCTAAAATCGGCCAATCTGCCCCCAAGGGGGGCAGAAATTTCCTAAATACAATTTGCCCCCCAGGGGAGCGACCCTTTCCTGATGGGTCGCTCCCCATCTCTAAAAAAACAAACAAACAAAAAAAAAACACTACAAAAAAATTTGCCCTGGTGCCCTGAGGGTTCTGCCCCCCCCCCTGGGGGCAGTTTGGCCTAATAATAGGCCGATCTGCCTCCAGGGGGGGCAGAAATGGCCTAAAATAAATTTGCCCCTCCAGTCCCCCCCCCCCTCCCCCCCCCCCCCGGGAGCAACCCTTGCCTACGGGGTCGCTCCCCCGCGTGACATTGGCGCCAAAAAACAAATCCCAGGTGCCTAGTGGTTTCTGCCTCCTTGGGGGCAGATTGACCTAAAATCGGCCAATCTGCCCCCAAGGGGGGCAGAAATGGCCTAAATACAATTTGCCCCCCAGGGGAGCGACCCTTGCCTGATGGGTCGCTCCCCATCTGTAAAAAAACAAACAAAAAAAAAAAAAACACAACAAAAAAATTTGTCCTGGTGCCCTGAGGGTTCTGCTCCCCCCTCGGGGCAGTTCGGCCTAATAATAGGCCGATCTGCCTCCAGGGGGGGCAGAAATGGCCTAAAATAAATTTGGAACGGTTAAAAAATTTACTAATCCCGCTCCATATTATTCAACAGGAGGGAATGCATGGAAATTGAAGGGGGTTACATTTACTATTCCCACTCCAGTCTATGCAACTGTAGGGAAAGCATTGGACTTTAGAGGGGTCAATTTTACTATTTCCATTTCAGTCTATGCAACAGTAGGGAACGCATTGGAATTCAAAGTGGTTAAATTTAATATTACCATATTGTCTATGCAACAGTAAAGCGCTGGACTTTGGAGGGCTTACATTTACTATTCTCACTCCAGACCGTGCAACAGTAGGGAAAGTGTTGGGCTCCAGAAGGGCAATATTTACTATTCCCACTCCAGTCTGTGCAGCAGTAGGGAAAGCACTTCACTTCAAATGCATAACATATTTTAATAACCCTATTAGTGGACCAGAAATATAAAACTTTTTATTAGGAAAATGATATATATATATAGATAGCTATATATATCTATATCTATATACATATAGATATACATACTTATATATATATCTAGATATATATATATATACAATTAAACAAGTGACATAATTATTAAAACATGTAATAATTAATTGTGAACTAAATTGTTTATTAATTTGTTATTTATGTTCACAAACTATATTCCCACACACCTAGCAGCCCAACCTTAAAATATAACTAAAATTAATATGTACAACACAATTGACATATTTAACAATAAATTAAATAATTATTGATAAATAAATAATTCATTATTAATTAATTATAATTTAAATAGCTTTCAACCCTATGCCCCTACAAACACAATAGCCTGTACTTAATATATAACTTAAAATATATAATTATGACACAATTTACATAATTGTTAATCAATTCAATAATTAACAATAAATTAATAAATACATAATTGTTAATTAATAATCACTTAACTTCCCACCCTATACCCCTACAAACTAAACAACCCACACTTAATTATTAAACAATTTACATAATTAACAATCAATGAATTACTAATAAACTAATACTTCATTATTATTCAATTATTACTTAATTAACTTCTTACTCTATACCCCTACAGACCCAACAACCCATACATAATATATAACTTTAAAAAATATACACAATTTACTTAACTAACAATCAATTAATCATTAATTATTTATTACTTAATTAACTTCCCACTCAGTACCCCTACAAACCCAGCAAAACCACATCTAATATATAACTAAAAAATATAAGACCTACAGAGTTGTTTACATAATTAACAATCAATTAAATAATTAATAATACTTTCATAATTAATTGTTAATTTATTATACTTTTATTAACTTCCCGCCCTGTACGCCTACTAACATCACAACCCCCCACAACACTATACATTACTATTAACAAACAGATTAAACATTATAAATAACTTAAAATTACAAACTATGTTTAAAGATATTGTCAACAAATATACAAAAAATATTTAACAAATAAAATTAATATGTGAAGTAAAACACATACATACAATTAAAAAACAATCTTTTTTACAACTGTACACAGATATTCTTGAAAACAATATTACTTACCTAAAAAAAAATCAATATTCTTGTCAACAATATTTCTGCATCACAATATTTTGTACCCGATATTTCTGTATCTCCATATTTCAAACTCATTATTTTGTCCAAATAACGCATACTGATATCTGTCAACTACAAGACCCTCAACATATCCAGCAACAGGTCTAATTCATTTTGTGTTACGTCACTGTTGGCAGGTTCTTTAATGGGACATTGATGCTTCAAGTGGATCAGGCTAGTTCGTGTTAGAGGAAAGAAAATCTTTGTCACATATCTTGGAAGATCATTTCCACTTTAGGGAAAGCGATGCTTCAGTGGGATTGTGTTATTTCCAATTAAAGAAAGGTATAACTTTGTCCCTAAGCATGGCAGGTACTTTTTACTATTGGGGTAAAGGTTTTTCAGTTAGAATAACCTTGCTTCAATTAGTGGAAAGAACCTCCTTGCCTCACAGCTTGGTAGGTTCTTTTCTCTGATAAGAAGTAAATACTACAAAGTCATCAGGCTAGCTTGATTATAGGAAGGGGTCTCTTGGCCATGTCCTTGGCCCTCCTGGTCTCACAAACTGACAGGCCTTTTTCTTAAATGGGAAATAGATGCTTCAGTGGGGACAGGCTACTTCTTATTTGATGAAGTGCCCTCTTGGTCGCACAGAATGGCAGATCATTTTCTGTAATGGGAAATAGATGCTCCAGGTGGAATGGGATAGTTCCCATTACAGGAAGCCTCCTCTTGGTGAAATATTTTGGCAGATTCTTGTCTCTAATCAAAAAATAGATGCTTCAAGGGGAACTGGCTACATTCCATCACATGAAGCATTCTCTTGGTCAAATATGTTGGTAGGTGCCCTCGATATCTGCCATCCATGCAGGGGTCAAGAATTGGCAATGTGTCAGATATCTCATGCCTGGATGCTCAGTTGTTATAGAGTTCAGCTGCAAAGTAGGCCTAATGGTTTATCAATGTTCGACCATTTTTGGTGATGCCTTGTATGTACCTCTTTCCCACATATTATAGTTCATAGAACACCACATTGAGATCATGGAATTCCTTCACACCGGAGTAGACTGCATTCTAGGGTAAAAAAAGTTGAATAGATACACAGTGATACAGTAGATTACTGATTGACAGCAACTGTAAGTCCTTCAAAGCTATTCCTTCACATTCTCAAATTTATTTTCATGGAGTACGTAGGACTGCAGTTTTTTACATTTCTAAATGATGCAAATAACATGTGTTACTATTACCAGATTTAATGGAACTCATTCTATTGACCTCAGAATGATGAATGGTTAAGTTGATTTTACAAGAATTCTTGTAAACTGCAGATCACACTATTTGTTAGCACATTGTTTAACTCGCTGAACTATTCCGCAAGTATTAAAGTTTACAATTTCTGAAAGTACATTTTGCAGTATCATTCATATGGAAGTAGGACTGATGTCAAGGTTCTCAACTAAGTAATGGGTGCTTAATGTTGGTTCATAATTCACAGCATAATAGAGATGTTGCTAGTGTTCATTTAGTTGACTGCAGAGCAGTATTACAGTTATAAGTTTCTATGAGGTGCTCAGTTACGCATTTCTGCTTTCATTTGTTTGTGAAATGTTTGTGCTTCCACTTGAGAATTAAGAATTGTAACATGTCACCCAACAAGCATATCTAATTGCTATTGATAGCGCGTCCAGTCCTTATAAATTACTTGTACTTGGACACGCCGGAGGTCGGTGAACCTTTTGACTGAGTTGGGTTCTCCTCATCCAAGAATAGTCGGATCACTCAAATCAATCATCAATAACCATTTATAATCAATATCCAATACTCAATTAATAATCAAACAATAAATTTGTTAAACAGAAAATCAGTAATTAGACACACCATGACCTTTCAGACATGAATAACCATACCTGTTTATTAAAAGTTAATGAGTTTTTTCCCTATATTAACAAAGCTAGCACAATATAAGTAAGTCTCAAAATCAGATGGTATACATATACGAACATTACTAGCTGTCCATAGCGACGGAAGAAACGCAATCTACGCAAAATCTGGATTATAATGCACTCGGTTATAGCAATGCAAATCACTAATATAAGCAACTGAATTTGACTAATTGCATACATCGGTCAGCATAACAAGATTTCAATTTAGCATGGTGCGTCAAATGAATACCTCAACTAACCTCTAATTAGCATTGGCATGTGGGGCTTCATGCAAAACGAATTTAGTCAACATGAATTTAGAAAACTTCTAGCTTGGGCACTGTCAAAATAAGCAGTTGGTACCTAAAAAGGAAAACACAATGCAAGATACAATTATCCTTTTATAATTACCAAATTCAATCAGCATTCAAGGAAAAGCCTTCGTCCTTCAGGTACCGGTTCAATCAGCATGGGGCAGATTTCAAAGGGGCAAAGTTAAAGCAAGTTTCCTTGCGGCAGCAAGGAAGTTGGGGCAAAAGTTATTGCATGGACAAGACGGGGCAAAATTAAAGTTAAAGTCTCTAGGGTGAGAATTCTTAAAGTCTCTTTCTCTAGGACAGAGAAAAGGCATCAAAGTGTCATTTAAAATGGCGTCTTGAATCTGGCTTCAAAAAGGCATCAAAGAAAATGGCTGACTTCTCTTTGTCCGGTGGGTTTAAGTAAGAAAACGTTCCAAATTCTTCAGGGTCTTCCATTGGAGGGTTCATAGGGTGGCTTCTTTTTGACTAATGAATAGTGTCTTTCTCTTAGCACTCATTTATGCATAAGGTGTCCTTGGAGCTTTGGAACACAAGTTGCAACAAAGTTTGCCAATTATTTCTGTATCAGTGTCTTTATTGTCTGCACCTGCAGAAACTGACCTTGCTTCAAAGGGGATGAAACTTGCCTAGCACGAAACCTTGAGAATAGTGTATTAGTCATTCTACTGGAAAAATACAGCCTTAAAGTTAAAAATGCGTTTTTGTTAATACAAGTGAAAACCACGCAGTTAAATTTGAGACCAGGCAACTAGGCCAAAGCCTCTGCTAAATTTAAGCTAAGCATATAACAGTTTCAACAAGAAAATCATAGAATACATTTGCAATTATGACGGATTTCTACATTGTCGATTCTTCATGATTAATTTAGCTCGTTTATAATAATGACAAACTACCTCGTGGGCACATTTTCCCACATACATTATTTTTCTTTGCTAAAATCACACTACCTTATACGATTTTGTTACATGAAATATTAATATTTGTTAGTCTTTTTTTTTATGCTTCATCGCTATTGGTTCTCGTGCGATTACTTAGCAAGACTCTTTCATTCATGAGTAAATGTGACCTATTGCTAGGATTTGTGGAGTAAGTAAATACAGAGAAACAAGTACTTACATAACAATCACATTCAGGCTTACATTTAACACCTGCCATGATTACCCAGAGGGAAGCATTTTATTGTGGTTGGGAAAACATGGGACCTTCATTAGACTGTCAAGTGGTTGGCTAGTGGAGTTCTTGTTACTTTTTGGGCTTTGGAGGATCTACTGCTGATTGGGAATGGATAGGGAAATGCTTACCAGTTGTTAATTGGATGCCGTGTTGTGGAGAGATTGTGTGATGTCCTTATATCAGTGGGTGGGCTCACAGACTCCTACCTGGGTGTTTTTTTTCAAAGATGAACAGGTTCCCAGACTTTAAGCTCCTAGAAGACCCCTTGATCCATATGCATAGAGTTAGTGCTGGGAGAGGCTACTCTTTTCCATGGTTGCCTCAGTCTGACTCACTCTGACTGCCCCACAGCAGCTTGCTTTGCTGTCCACCACTGAGAGGCATCCAGCCTCCACCCACTTCACCAAGTGTATCACCTTCTCAGGCCTCTCTTTACCATGCGCTGTGGCTCCACCTACCAGAGCCTGTGCTATCACAATGTGCTGCCTTTTTGCAACCTGTAGTGAATCCTACTTCATTTTAATGGGATAACAGGAGTTAGCTTAGCCTTTGGCTTGCAGACTCGTGCCCCCGTCACCTAGTGACTTTTAACCTACTTAGGTTGGTCTGTCTTAGCACATTTAATTATTTATTTCTTCTAAAATGGCTGCCTTGTTTAGAGTTAGGCCACTTGTTATGAGTTACATTATCAGTGTCACCGCGCTAAGGCCTCAAGAACAAGCACCAAAGACAAACAAACAGTAGCTGTTCACACTTAGAGATTTTCCCTCTCCATACTTTAGAGGGATTGTTTATATTAATTGCCGTCCCAAGCATGTCTGTTATCTATTGTTTTGGAACACACCTACGTCAGGGGTCCTTTAAGATCTGTATAAATATATCACACTTTAGACAGACCGACCAGAGGGCATCGCCACCATCACTGATATCGATGCTGCAGTCGTCTTGACGCTGACCCAGTCTTCGTGTCCCTGCGAAGTCTGAGATAGAGACCTCATTCCAAGGTAACAAGGGTTGGGGGCTCCTCTCATGGACATGGCATTGGCAGATTAGGTTTAACAAACCCAGCTCTCCTTTAGGTAGGAGGTTAGGCCTTTCACATTAGGGTATTAGGGCATATTACATCTTGTATGTCTTTTCTATGCTATGCAAGATGGTGGGGGTCTTTGTAATAATGACTCTTGTCTTCACAATTCTGTTACTGGCATTATTCATTATCCTAGTCACTGCAGCCCATGCAACTTATCGCAAATTGCAGTTATATTGAATAAAAACTATTGAAACTTTTTTGCATCTTTGTCATTGCCTGTGTTTGTATGAGACATGATATATCTGCGAGAAAGGGGTAATCTCCGTTTAATTACGACACTCCGTAAGATGTCTTACTCTCCAGTCCATACGTAAAGGCTGCCACAAATCACCTTTTATTATTGTGTTTCTGGTGAGGTGCTGCTAGTGAGCCGATAAGGTTGGGACAACCGTTGCGACTTGTTGTTGGAAAGACACAGTCGCCTACAAACAAAAGTATTGTCATCCTTTAACCAGCAGTCTTGCCTACAGCAAGAGTCCAAACTACGACAAACCCACACTGGACAGTCACAAATATGGTGAGTGTGATGTGCAGGACTGTCCCCTGCCTAGCCACCCTGTCCTCCAAACAGAATTGCAATGACCTCACAGCACAACTTTTGAGGTTGGCTCCTGTGTTTTAGAGCTTGGAATTTGGGCAGTCTAATTTGTGTAGGATTGTTAAACATGTGGCACAGGCAGGTACCCCCAACTTCTTGTATCTACTTTCCAGTTGGGCAGCTTTCCACATTTGTGGATTCACTGGTGACTTTTCAGTAGAAGGCTCCAACCTTGCTGTGATGCTTTGGCAGCGCTTCTTAGGAATTAGTCGCACTCTAATCAGGGATTGCACTTTTCATATACAGGGAAAATTAAATCAAATCAAATGCCCAAGAGTGGGTAGTAGTAACCAATAGTTTCTTCATGGCAGAGAATGTTCCCAAAGTAAACATATAACCATATTAAGCATAGTTGATATTCTAGATTAGATCGGAAAGAGTGTTTCCATTTAAGTTAAACTGATATTTTCACTGCGTCTTGTTTAAGGATTTGGGGTCAGATGTATCATCCATTTTTGCATTCGCAAACGGTGCGAATGGCCATTTGCGAATGAAAAAATGCATTTCAGTATTTATGAAAGGCATTCGCAACGCAAATTTAAGGAATCGCTAAAGTAGCAGTTCCTTAAAATCGCGAGCCCCTTTAGAGAATCGCAAATTGCGATTCTCTAAATAAGAAATCGCAAATAAGAAATCCTTATTTGCGATTTCTACACCACAGGTAACAAGCAATTCCTTAATGCGAATTGGGAATTAAGGAATCGCTATTACCACCAAGTTGAACTTGGTGGTAACCATGTGCAAATTTAAAAAATGCATTAAAAATGCATTTTTAAAATTGATATGTAACGCACACATGCCCCTTTGGCATGTATGCGCCTTACATGTCCTTAAGAAAATTCCTGGGGTACAGCAGAGGGGACCTTAGGCCCCCAGCACCCTGGGTTTTGCAATTCCCAAATTAACTAATTCCAGTTAGGAATTTGCAATTTGGGAAATGCAAAAAATTTGCAAATATGGGCCTACAGGCCCTTAGGTGCGAATGGGGCCGGTATCGCAATTTGCGATTCGGTAATAGCATTTGCGATTTTTAAGAAATCGCTATTACCGAATGGCAAATATGATACATAGCATTTTGCGATTCAGAAATAGCGATTTCTTAAAAATCGCTACTACCGAATCGCAAAAGTTTTTTTTGATACATCTGGCTGTTATCGGTAAATAGTATTGATTCTTAGTGCTACACGGCATGCTGAAAATTGCAATGAAAGTTGTAGTGTTCAACTCTGTGATAAACGAGCATATCAATCTGTCTGTGTGGACAGAAAGGGGCTGACTAAGGTGATTACAAATTAGTGGTCCTTTGTAGTAGGGCCACTTACCGCTCTGAGAGCGGAGAGAATGTCCCTTGCCGACCAGCCATGTTTCACGGGCTAAATCCCATGTTGCCCTACGGCAGTTCAAATCAGCATCATATTTGTTTAGAAACAGGCTAGTAATCCTTTTTTAGTGGTATTGGCTCTAAGAAGCAGACGTATTGAAGGATGAAAAGACTGCGGCCATATTTAAAGGCCCTAATACGTGAAGGTTAAAGAATTATGTTATACGAAGTTTTGTAATTACTCGTTGTTGCTGAAGTACCGTACAATGGATGTGAATATCTACACAGTTATATATTATATATTAAAATGCCACTCATAAGTTAGAAGCCCAGTGGAATAATCAAAAAACATTTGCAGATGTATGCATGTGTTAGGTTAGTCCCTGTTATAGACAAAATCCGATTTGTATATTTACAATTATTTACAATTTATTATTACAAGGTTTAACCTTATGAGTTCCACTAGGCTTTTGAATAATAAATTGTAGTGGAAAATGATGTATCGAAGTAAGGTAAACGTTGGTGTGATTGGGTGTGGAAACAAAGCTTGATCATATTCAGCACTATAAGATCTCTATATCTAATATAAATATATATGTGGTCCAACTGCTCTTGCAGTGCCCTAAATGTTGTTTTAGCTACATATAGAAATCCACAGAAATACAAGGTTCTACATGTTGAACTGTGTTTTAACTGAGAGAGTCTCAATTATGGTAACTTTCCTTCCTACATTATCCCAATTCTAACATTGGTCATTTTGTAAATATCAACAGACACTTGTAAAAAGAGGGGTGATAATTCTGACATTTTGTGTAGGTGTTAAGAAACCATTATTCTGTACTGGTCTAGTCATAATGTCAATTCAAACTTGTTAATGAAGAATAAAGCAGAAAATGACAAACAAAGGTAACAGTGAGTAAACATTATGTGAGCCAGTGATGGTATGTCCCAATCTACCAGGTCTTTAGAGGAGCCAATAGTGCCAGTCTGCATCTTTGTTGAGACCTTGTTGAACTGTGTCAAAGCAGATAATAAATGTACTTTCACACTATTGTAGTTTTAGTTCAAGGTCCCCACCCCGAGGGTGTTGTTCAGTTTTTGTATGCCACAGAATTTGAAAGTTCGTGTGAAGGGGCGACATTTGACGAAATGTCAATCAATGGAAGTCTTAAGTCATCCTTTTTGTATGTTACGATATTTGCTCCTATATTCTTAAAATCAATGCTCTAGTTGTGCTTCCTATATAGGCCTTGTTGCTATATAGGCCTTGTTCTCCAATAAAATAGACTGTATTGGTACTCTCACAGTTAATAAAATCACGTATAATGAATTGTTGTTCATTGATGACAATCTATTTAGATTTAGAAAAACCTAGTTTGCGGCTAGAACAATTAGTACAGGTGTAGAATGCTGTGGTTTGTTTCAAAAATTATTTGACGGTTCTCTTTTCTTGGAAGAATGAGGGGCATATCATATCTCTAAGATTTGGTGCTCTTTTGAAACCCATATGTGGATTTGGTTGGATATTCTGTGCTATTGAGGTATTTTTGGTGAGTAAGTACCAATGTTTGTGACCCAATTTGAGGATATGTTGCTGGCCGTTGTGAAATTTAGTGATGAAGCGGAGAGGTATCTGGTTGGTAGTAGATTTTTCCTTGTTCAGGATGTTGTTGCGATCAATTTTGGCAAAGTGCTCTTTAGTATGGGTCAACCCAGGGGTGTTATACCCTCTTCTAGATAGACGTTCTGAGATTTCTAACGCTGCTGTCTCATAGTCTTCAAGGTTGCTGCGGTTACGTCTAGCTTGGCGATGTTCACCTGCTGGGATGTTACGTATAGTACTTGGTGGATGGCAGCTAGTTGCATTAAGAATAGAGCTGGCAGCTGTAGTTTTTCTGTGGAATCGGGTATGCAACTGGTTCTGATCTACATAGAGTGTGAGGTACAAGTATTCAAGTTATTTCCTCAAGATTTGATAGGTCACTTCAATACCCAATTTGTTGGGTGTGAGAGTATGTAGAAATTGTTGAAGAAAGGATTCTTGGCCTTGCCAAATAATTAGAATGTCGTCGATATATTGACCCCAGAAGATCAGATGTTGTGAGAAATCCTCTGTCTTTTCATTCCAAAGCCAGTGTCTTTCTACTTCACCCATCAGGATGCAGGTGTATGGTGGAGCGAAGCGAGGTCCCACTGTGGCTCTCCGTTCAAATGTCTACGTACCTTGTTCAAATTGGACACCAATAAATAACTTTGGGCTCTCTGATTCTCTGCTCAAATGTTCATGAACTTTATCTGAAATGAGCACCAATAAATAACTTTGGATACACTATCCTGACTTAATGGAATATTACTACAGTCCAAATTATTCCTAATCACAAATCCGGAAGCCTACACTGGAACACCAAGTGGGCTCTCAATTTTTTGTAATCTCCAGATTTTGATTTGGGGCAAAATTGGCCTATACCCCATCTGAGAACCCACAATTGCATGGGAAAGGGCATCCTGAATGAAGAGAGATTCGGACCATAGACCTCTGATATTTTTAATACAAAAGAATGTTTGTCTCCTTTCTCATCTTTCTGAGCTAATACAGCCCATATTCCTTCGTGTGACGGGTCGGTCTGCACCAGGAACGGTTTACCAAAGTTAGGGGACAACAGGACAGGGTTCTTAGTGAGAGCTTTCTTTAGATTGTCAAAGGCTTCTCTTGCTATTGCTGGGGATGGTCAAAAACACATGGTCGAACTGAATTTTTCAGGAGATCTGTTAAGGGTAACGATATACTTTAATAATATACAATCAATCCTAGGAATGCTCTTACAGCCTTCTTTAGTAGGGAAGGGAGTGTTGAGGATTGCCTTAACCTTTTCGTTTTGGAGCTCTCTACCTCCGTCCCCTAGTAAATAACCTACGTACTTGAACTTACTGTATGGAAATACGGACTTCTTGGTGTTAATATGTAGATGGGCATTTTGTAGCTCAGAAAGAATTAGAGATAGGTGGTGTAAATGATAATCCCATGTTTTGTTAAACACAACTATATCGTCCAAATAGGCAGAGGAGTAAACCTGTTGATTATGCTGTACAGTATTCATTAGTCTTTGAAAGGTAGCAGGAGCACCGTGTAGGCAAAAGGAAAAGACAGCAAATTTGTATAGACCAGATGGAGTGGCAAAGGCAGTTTTTTCTTGGTCCTGAGGGCTCAATGGCACCTGCCAATACCCTTTGGTTAAATCAATCGTGGTTATGAACTTAGCATCCCCTAGTTTCTAGATTAGCTCTTCCCCCCTCGGCAAAGGGTACCCATCCATTTTAGCTACCTTATTGATGGCTTGAAAGTCAATGCGGAATCTCATCCTGCCATCATATTTTGGAACAAGAATGATGTGAGGAACCCAGTTACTGGTAGATGGCACTATATCTCCCAGTCGTTACAATCTTGTCGATTTCTGTTTGGAGTGGCTTACGGCGTGTTTTGGGTATTCTATAGGGTTTTTGTCTGATAGTCACTCCATCTGGGGTTAGGATGATATGTTCGGTTAGGTGGGTTTTCCCAGGAAGGTCCAAAAATATGTTTGCAAAGACTTTAAGGGTTTCGATTAGGTGTGTTCTCATTTTGGGGATCAAGTCTTCATTGATGTGGGTTTCCCCAAGAGTGTTGGGGGTGGTCTTAAACAGTTTTTAAGAGGTTGATATGGTGTATTTGTTCTTTTTTTGGAGACAGTTGCAAATGGTAGGTCACTTTCCCAACCTCTCCGACTATTCTAAAAGGACCTTGTCACTCGCTTTTGAGTTTGTTAGTGGATGAAGGTAAGAGTGCCACCACCCACTCCCCTACATCATAGGTCCTCCATTTCTTTCTTTTGTCATATATACATTGTTGTTTTGTTAGCTTTTCTCTAGGTTCTCCTGGGCCAATACATGTATTTTTCCCAGAAGGGACGTTAACTGAGTAGCATCTTTTACCCATGCCTCTTTTGTGATTTCCAAAGGGGTACGTGACTGTCGTCAAAGAGTAACTCAAAGGACGAGAACCCAAGACTACTTTGTTTTTGACTCTGTAAAACAGAGAGGGCCAAGGGAAGCAACTGATCCCAGTTGTTCCCATCTTCAGACAAAATTCTTTTTAGGGTTAACTTCAGGGAGCCGTTTTATCTCTCCACCAGACCATCTGTTTGTAGATGATAAACTGATGTCCTTAATTGTTTTACACCCAGTTGTCGACAAACTTGTCTCATTAGGTTGGCGACAAAAGGGGTACCCAGGTCTGTAAGTATTTCCAGGGGAATCCCATCTGGGAGAATATTTCCAACATATGTTGGGCTACTGTTTTTGTATTAACGGTCCTTAAGGGAATGACTTCTGAGTATCTGGTCGTATAATCAACCAAGACCAATACATATTGAAAAGCATGGGTGTACGAGGAAGGGGACTGATCAGGTCCATTCCAATTCCTTCAAAGGGTTTCCCTATTATGGGCATGAGTTGTAACGGCACCGGTGGGGGTCAGTATGGGTTCTTTTTCTAGCAGATCGCACACTGTTGGCAATAGCGTTTAATGTCAGCATAAACACCAGGCCTATTTTTTTGGATAGAATCGCTAGTCTTCTCTGTCCCTTTGTGATTGCCACTTGTGATGCTTTGGCAGTGCTTCTTAGGAATTAGTCGCACTCTAATTAGGGATTGCAGTTTTCATATTTATTCTTCTCAAGATATTTCAACATAAACATCAGATGAAGATTAATGCATGTTCTTTTTCTTCTCTCTTCTAGGTTCCAAGGAGGAGGTCCGTACGTCGTTCCCTCAAGAGAAGCACAGTAAGTATTAATGATTATTTGATTCTCCTTCTTAGTTTGAAACCATCACCGTAAACACCATGAATGTGCACTGAAACTCAAAGGGGTAGAATTGGGGGAAAGAAAGGTCTCTTTCCCTTTTAGGCATGGGAAGAAAAAGAAGAATATAAAGAAACGTACACTATGCCCCAATAGGGTAGTAAGGCTTATACGCAGCCACTTCCCCGACATGCAAGACAGAGCCCCTTCCTCTACCTCATGATTCCTCTTTGTTAGAACTACTGGGGCAGTCAGATAGCTTCAAGCATCTTTCCCAGTCCCTTCACCTGGCCACACACCTGACGGTGCCACGCTCCTCCTGAAGCGTGGAGGAAAGATGCAGCTCCATGGCAAACAACCTCCTGAGTCATCTGGTCTGCTTTTGGTTGCTTTCTTTTCGCCGTCTCCTGCTCTGGGTCACAGCGAAGGGGGCGGTTCCCACCGTCTTCTTCAACTCCAGTCGACCCCCGAAGAGCATCTGTTCTTCTTACGGTCGCTCTGCACTGTTCTCTCCTGCTCCACCTCTGGTTGCCACTGCGAAGATGCCATCTCCAAGTCTGGCCCCTCTTTTATTCTTGACACCAGGGTCAGTACCCGGAAGTTATCCTCTAGTCTCTCCTCCTCTTTGGAATGGACACTTCTGTAGGAAAATGCCACTGTTGGCATGGTTACCCCCTAACATCTTTACTTTTGTTGATGCTAGTTATGATTGAAAGTGTGCTGGGAACCTGCTAACCAGGCCCCAGCACCAGTGTTCTTTCCCTAAAACTGTACCTTTGTCTTCACAATTGGCACAGCCCTGGCGCACAGATAAGTCCCTTGTAAATGGTACCCCTGGTACCAAGGGCCCTGTGACCAGGGAAGGTCTCTAAGGGCTGCAGCATGTATTATGCCACCCTGGGGACCCCTCACTCAGCACATGCACACTGCCTCACAGCTTGTGTGTGCTGATGGGGAGAAAAAGACTAAGTCGACATGGCACTCCCCTCAGGGTGTCATGCCTAAAACCCACTGCCTGTGGCATAGGTAAGTCACCCCTCGAGCAGGCCTTACAGCCCTAAGGCAGGGTGCACTATACCACAGGTGAGGGCATAGCTGCATGAGCACTATGCCCCTACATTGTCTAAACCAATTCTTAGACATTGTAAGTGCAGGGTAGCCATAAAGAGTAAATGGTCTGGGAGTTTGTCAAACTCGAACTCCACAGTTCCATAATGGCTACACTGAATACTGGGAAGTTTGGTATCAAACTTCTCAGCACAATAAATCCACACTGATGCCAGTGTGGGATTTATTGAGAAATGCACACAGAGGGCATCTTAGAGATGCCCCCTGTATACCAGCCAAACTAATAGCGCTACGCTGACCAGTTTCTGCCAGCCTGCCACATCCAGACGAGTTTCTGGCCACATGGGGTGACTGCCTTTGTGCTCTCTGTGACCAGGAACAAAGCCTGTACTGGGTGGAGGTGCTTCACACCTCCCCCTGCAGGAACTGTAACACATGGGGGTGAGCCTCAAAGGCTCAAGCCTGGTGTTACAGTGCCTCAGGGCACTCCTGCTAGTGGAGATGCCCACCCCCCCCGGACACAGCCCCCACTTTTGGCGGCAAGTCCGGAGCAGATAATAAGAAAAACAAGGAGGAGTCACCCTCCAGCCAGGACAGCCCCTAAGGTGTCCTGAGCTGAGGTGACCCCTGCCTTAGAAAATCCTCCATCTTGCTTTGGAGGATTTCCCCCAATAGGATAGGGATGTGCACCCTCCCCACAGGGAGGAGGCACAAGGAGGGTGTAGCCACCCTCAAGGACACTAGCCATTTGCTACTGCCCTCCAGCCCAGCAGAGACGACAGAGGGTTGAGAGCCCAGCAGAGACGACAGAGGCAAAACTGACTTGGCCCCAGCCCTACCAGCTTGTCTCCAGACTCAAAGAACCTGCAACAACGACGCATCCAGCGGGACCAGAGACCACTGCCGACTCAGAGGACTGCCCTGCAACCCAAAGGACCAAGAAACTCCCGAAGACAGCGGCTCTGTCTGAACATCCAAGAAGAAACCATCTTGAAAGGGACTCCAGCCTCACTTCGGAAGCGTGAGTCCCCAACACTCTGCATCCGACACCCCCGGCTCGTGTCCAGAGAAACCAACACGGCTGCGAGGACCCCCAGGTGACTCCCATGATGTGGACACCCTGAGATGACCTCCCTGCACCCCCACGGCGACGCCTGCAAAGAGAACCCAGAGGCTCCCCCTGACCGCGACTGCCTGGTAACCAAGAACCCGACGTCTGGAAGAAGCACTGCACCTTCAGCCCCCAGGCCCGAGAGAAACCAACTACCGGTGCAAGACTGACCAGCAGGCGGTCCTCATCATTTCCTAGTCGGTGGCTGGTCCAAGAAGCCCCCTTGTGTCCTGCCTGCATCGCCAGACTGACCCCCGGGTCCCTCCATTGATTCCTATCTAAAACCTTACACCTACTTTGCACACTGCACCCGGCCGCTCCTTTGACGCTGAGGGTGTATTTTGTGTGCCTGTTTGTGACACCCCCCCAGTGCTCTACAAACCCCCCGGTCTGCTCCCTGAGGACGCAGGTGCTTAGCTGGTAGCAGATTGGAACCGGAGCACCCCTAGTCTTCATAGACGCCTAGGTTATTTGGGCCCTACTTTGACCTCTGCACCTTACCGGCCCTGTGTTGCTGGTGCTGGGTGTTTGGGGTTGCCTTGAACCCCCAACAGTGGGCTGCTGTAAGATACAGCACACAGGAATGAGGTACAGTTTCAATATTTATTGAAAGAGACAGGATACGTCTATTCTCATCTGCTTCCACCATTGAAAGCCTCCCACATTCTTTAAAACGATGCCCCTAACATTAACCAAAAGAATACAACACATTTCCCCCTTAACAAAATAAAACATAAGAAGTAACAACCTAAAAATAAAAAAAATACTATTTATCCTAACCATATAGACTAAGAACATGGTGGACTATAATATATATATTCACACATAATCGGCCAACCGTGAAGACCTCTGTCTAATACACCCTTCGAACTTCACTCTTGATGCTATGGAATCGTCTTCCACACTCTCCCCCATACTACTCCCTTCGTTGCTCTCATTACTCTCCCAGTCTCCACTGTAATCAGAATTTCCACCCTCAACAACCGTACCTCTTGCACCACTCTCCGTCACATCCGTACAGACAAGTTCTACAGATCTCTCATTCATTAAAGATCCCGAAACCGTAAGATTCAATTCATCACCATGTTCAGAAAAGCACTTTGCCAGTCTTTTAACATTCCAAACTCTGCCATCCTGTGTAATCACCTTCTTACTAAACACTTTTATGACCCTCATGGCTTTTCCAAACTTAGGCATACCTTTTCTTATCAGTCCTGGTTTCCTTACCCTAACCCAATCACCTACAATTAATGTCGGCTCTTTCACCTTCCACTTCCTATCATATGACTCCTTACTTTTTCCTTGTTTTACCCTCACATAATCTTTGATTTTCTCAAGATCAAGCTCATCAGAACCTTTACCACATTTCCTTTTGAACCACCAGGGACAAAGCTTGGACACAGGATCTCTACCTCTTAATAATCTAAATGGACTAACACCTGTGGTGCTATGGGGCGTGATACGGTAATACCATAATTTTTCTCTCACTCTCTCCTTCCAAGATCCTCCAAAACTCCATGCCCAACCAATACATTCCTTCGGGAACACGATTAAATCTCTCAACTTGACCATTCTCTTGTGGTTCATACAACGCAGTAGTTGCATGTTTGATGTTGCAGTACTTGAGGAAACTCTGCATCTCCTTCGATACTAGTTGAACACCATTATCTGATACTAGAATCTCAGGATACCCCTCCTTAGCAAATACATCCTTAAGAAATTCAATAACAACAGCCTATGTCACCTGTGGTACCAACTTTACTTCTGGCCTCTTGGAATGATAATCCACTAACACCAAGGCAAACCTAGCTTCATGAGGTAGAAATGTGAATGGACCTGAAATATCAAACTCCAATTTTTGCCATGGAGAATCGGGCCACGGAACTGGACGCAAAGGCGCAGGTACAGTCTTCAGCATTTTTTAAGCATTTACACATACACTACACTCCCTAACCGTCCTCTCCGCCATCTTATCCATGCCTGGCCACCAAAAGGAGGTACGTATTAATCTTTTCATGGACGACATACCCGGATGATCAGCATGTGCCAAGCTCAAAATCACTGATTGCATGCCCCTAGGTGGGATACACTTCCCTTTCTTAAACATCCGATCGTTCTCAATTTCCAACTCCTCTCTTATCTTAAAGAAGGGGGACACCTCTTCTAAAATTCTTTCTTTCTTTGGCCAACCCAATCTCACATAACCTCTGACCTGCTGTAACACTAACGGGGTTATTACAACCCTGGCGGACTTTGACCGCCAGGGTTGTTTTGACGGATTTCTCCACCAACAGGCTGGCGGTGAAATCCTGGGTATCCGCTGCGGTCGCACCGCCGGGACCGGCGGTTTCCCACCACTTTTGTCCTGGCGGGAGTAATCCTCCAGGGCAGCGCGGCCCAGGGGATTACGAGTCCCCCTCCGGCCAGCCTTTTCATGGCGGTTTGCACAGCCATGAAAAGGCTGGCGGAAAGGGGAGTCGCGGGGCCCCCTGCCACAGCCCTGTGCAGCTTTACACTGTCTGCTATGCAGACAGTGAAAAGCGTGACGGGTGCAACTGCACCCGTTGCGCAGCCGCAACACCGCCGGCTCCATTTGGAGCCGGCTCCTGTGTTGCGGACGAGATCCCCGCTGGGCCGGCGGGCGGAAACTAGGTTTCCGCCCGCCGGCCCAGCGGGGATCTCATAATGGCCGTGGCGCGAGTGCGGTTGCATTGGTGGCCGCCCGGCGGTCAAACCATGGCGGGCAGCTCCAGCCGCCCGCCAAGGTTGTAATGACCCCCTAAATCCTCTTGATCCTTTTCAAACCACTCTTTCTCCTCAATAGCTTTAAACTTGTTGGCAATGAATTCAGACACCACAGAAACAATGTCCAAATCTCCAGATGCGCCTCCCTCTGACTTATCAGAGGCTTCCTGAGGAAGTCGCGATAGGCAATCAGCCACAGAATTGCTTTTTCTTGGTACATATTCAACATCGAAGGAATACTCCTGCAGTCTCGAGACCAACCTTGCAATGCGGGCAGTTGCATTCCAACCACCACCCGGAGATAAAATGCTTACTAGGGGTTTTATGATCAGTACGAAGCACAAAACGTGAGCTCCATATGTAGTTGCGAAAGTGTCCAATAGCCCAAACACATGCCACCAACTCCTTCTCGATAACTGTATATCTCCTTTCCGCATCATTCAAAATGCGAGAAGCAAACGTAACATTCCATTCATCCCTTCCATATCTTTATGACAGTACACCCCCAACACCATACATACTGGCATCCACTGTCACAATACACTGAGCTCTGATATTAAATGGCCTGAGAGTAGGTGCACAAGCAATTTCTCTTTTGATAGCCTCAAATGCACGCTCCTGCCTTTCAGACCACACAAACTCCACATTTTTCCGGGTTAAATCTCTTAAAGGTTCCACCTTAGTTGTTACATTTTCAATGAACTTGCTATAATATTCACATAACCCAGCAAAGGACAAGATTTTTTCCCGATTGTCAGGCCTTGGCTTTAACCAGAGAACTTTTGGGCACAACCCCATTTCCAGAGATGGTATGCCCCAGGTAATCAACTGACTCAGCAAAGAAGTGACACTTCTTAAACTTCAAGGTTAGCCCATTCCTATTGAACACCTCAAACACCTTAAACAGATGGTCTCTGTGTTCCTCTTCGTCTTTGGAATATACCAACACATCGTCTTGAAAACACTTAACATATTTGTCCATATCCTTGAACATTATAAACATTGCTCTCTGAAATACCGATGCCGCCGACGCCAATCCAAAAGGCATACGTTTAAATTGGTATAGTCCTTGTGGAGTTATAAATGCAGTGAGATGACGGGAGTCTTCAGTGAGTTCAATTTGGTGATAGGCCGACCTCAAATCTAACGTAGAGAAGATTTTCGCTCCCTCGAGCATGCTGACAACTTCATTTACATTTGGTAGAGGATGGCAGTTAACTATAATACTAGCATTCAATGCCCTCAAATCAACACACAGTCTCAATGAGTTATCCGGGTTGCCAGCTAAAACAATGGGTGAAACCCACTCAGATGATTCCACTTCTTCAATAACACCCTCTTTAACCATTTCTTCCAAGATACCTTTCAACTCCTCACGCACACCAATAGGAACATTCCTTAATTTTTGCACAACTGGTTCAGCATTCTCTTTCAGTCTAATCTTATGGCTGTAATTTCTCAATTTACCCAAGGCTTCAGAAAACACTTGTGGAAATTTGGATGTAATCCAATTAGACTTTTCACCAACTCCCACCAACATCACTGGTTCACTGGCCCTGGGGTTCAGAATTATTCCTAATTCTGCTTGGTCCCTCCACCCTAAGACGTTAACACCTTTCTCAGCAACATACATCTTGATTTCCGCAGTACATTCTTTAAAACACACAACCGTTTTCACATACCCCACAATATTGATTGCTGTACCATCAAACCCCTCAGCCAAAATACCTGAGCAAGCCAAATCAGATATATTCCAAACCAACCTAAACTTCCTGCAAAATAATCATGTGATGATTGTCCAAGGAGAACCAGAATATGCCATGAGTTCCAGTTCTTGACCTTCGACCAGTACTGTACACTTAGGCTGTTTCACCTCCCTCCCACTTTTGTCGATAACATCATTTTTAACAGACAACACTACCCATTTTTCCCTCTCATCCTGCACGTATGAGATTTTCCTTTTTTCACTGCCATCACCCCCTTTTATATCCCTACATACTCTGGCAAAGTGTCCTAACTTTCCACATTTGTTGCATTCTTTACCAATTGCAGGACTAGGTGAAGAAATTTGCAATATGACTTAAACTCCCACACCGGTAACATGACATTCTATCTATTTTCTTATTTCCTGTAGTACTCTTCGACGCAAACTTATTATAGACAATATTGTTCCCAACAGCTCCAACCACATCCCAGTCTGATATATTAGTTTTCTCAGTGTTTTGTACCGTCCTCATCCACTTTTCTGATTGTTCTAGTGCTTTCGCCGTATTTATTACGTCCTGTAACTTTGGATCACCCATCACCCACAATTGTTCCTGAATCCTTTTGCTCCTCACAAGCATGATGATCTGATCCCCGATCATCTCGTCGGTAATGGGTCCAAAATTACAGTGCATGGACAGACTGCATAGACTTGTCAAAAATTCATCAAATGTTTCACCTTCCTGTTGAGTTCTAGTATAACATTTTAATCTGTTCAATGCAATGCTCGTGGTTGGTTAAAATCTATTTTTCAGTTTACATGAAGCATCTTTGAAAACATCAACTTCTTCATCTTGAATCGTTACTTGCAGTAGTGTCCTAAAAATGAGCTGCCCTTCGGAGCCTAAACAATATAATAAAATGTTCTTCTTTCTTTCCTGAGACATCCCATCCTCATAGCCAAAATTGTAAGATACAGCACGCAGGAACGAGGTACAGTTTCAATATTTATTGAAAGAGACAGGATACATCTATTCTCATCCGCTTCCACCGTTAAATGACTCTACCGTTCTCTCCCCACATTCCATTCTCTTTCCCTACGTCTTCCCCATTCCAAAGCCTCCCACATTCTTTAAAGTGATGCCCCCAACATTACCCAAAAGAATACAACAGCTGCCTATGTCCTGGAGACTGAACTTGTCAGTGCTTTACTTACCTGATAAACTAACTTGTACTTACCTCCCCCAGGTACTGTTGATTTTTGCACTGTTCACTTTTAAAATAGCTTATTGCCATTTTTGACACAACTATGTACATTACTGTTTTAATTCAAAGTTCCATATTTACCTATGCCAAGTACCTTACAATTTATGTACTTACTTGAATTATGAATCTTGTGGTTCTAAAATAAATTAAGAAAAGAATATTTTTCTATATAAAAACCTATTGGCCTGGAACTAAGTCTTTGAGTGTGTGTTCCCATTTATTGCCTGTGTTTGTACAACAAATGCTTAACACTACCCTTTGATAAGGCTACTGCTCGACCACACTACCACAAATAGAGCATTAGTAGTATCTATTATTGCCACTATCAACCTCTAAGGGGAACCCTTGGACTCTGTGCACATTATCTCTCACTTTGAGATAATATATACAGAGCCAACTTCCTACAACTTCCCTTAAAGGGATGGTATTTGTCCTGCAGCAGAGAAGAGGGGCGTATTGAGATTTCGTCCTCCCGGCGATTGGGCAGTCGCTGACACTTGCCTACTCAGCCACATGAGAGGCCGCTGTCCTATATTGTACCAGTTGGGTGTGGAAAGCTTGTGCTGATTTTGTGAAGCTGTACCTGTGAGGAGGAGGGTTTTGTTTCAGGTTCCTTATGAAAAGACCAGCAGACAGCCCTTGCATTTTCCTGAACACTTATGCAGAGGTGAAAGATGTTTATATACTGGCTCTTATTCTCCAAATGGATTTGTCAGTGGTGCGGGATGGCACAGAACAACTTTGGAGCGTGAACAATGGAAGGTCACGGAACGGGATAGAGGGGAAGCAGAGGACCACAGGAAAATATAGGGGCATTAGCCGTAATGAACTCATAAGATCAAGAAGTGACGTTGGATTACCGGTTTCGGAAACAAAAGTTGCTGTGAGATCCTGACAGTGTGTGCAGAAGGCTTACACTGCTGTGAGATCCTGACAGTGTGTGTGCAGAAGGCTTACAATGCTGCCATCCATGATGTACCAGATCTGTTATGGCTGAGGATAGCTGACACTCTGTTGATTCCTTTACACAGCATTGGCCACCATAAGGTCCATAAGTGTGACATGGAGAGCTGTCCCCATGCTCAGCACCCACATTGCCACCATGTCTGGGACATGAGTAAAGCTCCTCACAGGGCACAGTGAGCAAGTGTCAATGCAAGAATCCTATCACAGGAGATGGTAAGACTTTGAAACAAGAGGACATGGGCGGCTTCATTAATTGTGGGAGAGCTGCGTTCCTAAATTCTTGAAGCACTCTTGTTTTGCCTTATACTAATTCCAGTATTGGAAAAAGTAACTTTGTCGATACTTACAAATATTTTTACATTTATGGAATTTGGATTGTAGTTATAAATGTATTTGTGCACTCGCTCAATCATTCATGCATCTATCCATTCATTCACTTTTCATCCTTTCATGCATCCATAGGCTCAATCATCTATCCACCTGAACCACTGACCCGTTCTCGCACTGACCCCCTAAAACATTCAAACTGCCCACAAACATTCCAATCAAGAAGCAAGTTGTGCTCAAATTGACAGACCTGTTGGCTTAGAGGTTGTAATTAAAAAAAAGGAGCAGTGCTCCACAAACATTACAACTTCTTTGTCACAAATAAAATGCACACTAAAAAAGGAAATCCCACACACAATCATGTAGAAAGTTGGAAGCCTGAGTCCAAGAGATGAAGAGTGAATCTGCGTCATGGAGCAAGTAGCCTGTTGTAACTATGCCATAAGGAGCATTAAGGCCCTGGCAGGATGAATAATATAGCACAATGCTGTGCTCAGCGGAGTGGAGTCTGAATGGAGGAAGTCGATGAGTTTGCACTCCCAGATTCAAGGAGATCTCATGCACAAAGCAACAGTTCCAGCACCTCGCACCAGTACTGGTACACTTTTTAAAAGTGTGGTGGACCCTGCACCCATGCACTCAGATGGGAGAAAGTGTGTGCCTGAACTTTGCCTGGGATGAAAGTTATGATGTCAGTTTTACGGAAGTCTCTAAGAAAGCAGGAACCTATAGAGAGTTTGCTACTTTTCAGGACCCTCATGAATATTCTTGCGGGGACCCTGCCTGAGAGGGATGCGTTCAGAGCCAGGAAAGACCCAATAAGATACTGAGAGCCACATTTATATGTGGACAGCCGGCCAGTTTTCCACTCCATCCCTCTGGTTGAGGGACCATCCACCACATTTATAAATGACCGCAATGCAGGCTGTCATTTTTAATGCATTTAATACATTAATGCACCCATGCACACAAGACACAGCATACCATTTTCTCCACTTTGAACTTAGACAGCCCTCCCTTGTTGCCCTCTATAGTCGCACAGGTTCTACCTGACCTCTGCACAATAAGGACCAACACCCAGGCAGTGAACCTCATTTCAGTGAGAGAAGACAAGAGGCTAAAACTAGTTGAACTAATTAAACTACTGTGCCAGAAGCATGATGAATGGTAGAGCTCTAAAGAGGGAAATGCTTCTTTAGGAATCATTCACTCTGCTAGGTAGAAAATAGGAGGCTAGCAGTAACATTTGCTATGATTCACCAATGGGTCATGCAAAAAGTGAAAGAAATCTGTCCATGGTACATTCCCCACCCACTCTGCTGAAAGCCAAGATTTAGGGACTGT